>NW_027641614.1:0-11347 GCF_949987615.1 Pollachius pollachius
CCAACAAATACCTCCAGGCTTAGGCAGACCATGTTGCCTCCTCGGTCCTCCTTTGTGCGCCATGTGTACATAAATCGCCATGGAAACGAGGCAACTCGGAGCAGAGGCCACGGCGAGAGATGTGTGTTAGCGCGCAGCCCGTCTTTTTTCGTCCTTTCTTCCTCGCTCTTTTTTTTTTTTTTTACACGTTTTTCTTTCTTTCTTTCTTTTTTTTGACGAAACAAAATTTACAACTCCTCTCTTCTCCCCCCCCCCCCCCCCCCGTCCGGGCCGCTGTTTAATGTTCTTTTACCGTCGCGATGCGGGGGAACGGCGAGTACGAATTAGTAATAGAAGAAGAAATAAACGTAGGAGCAGTAGAAGAAGAAATAAACGTAGGAGTAGTAGAAGAAGAAATAAACGTAGGAGCAGTAGAAGAAGAAGACATAAAACAAAAGAAGAAGAAACAGAAGATGAAGAAAAATAAATCTAAGAAGTAGAAGAAGAAAAACAAGAAGTAGAATAAGAAGAATGAGAAAAAAAGAATAAAACGTAGACGATAACTTAGTAAGCGAAGGAGGAGGAGTGGAAGAAGAAGAACAAGAACAAGAAGAAGAAGAAGAAGAAGAGGTGGAAAAATGACGAAAACGAGGAAGAAATAAAATAAATAAAGCCTAAAATGGGGCCCCCGCCCGTCTGCGTGGGGGTTAGGTTGTGTTGTGTTTGCGGCTGCACTTGGTTAAAGGGCCACTGCTCGTCATTAGGCCCTCTGGTTAAGATCTCCGCTCGGAGCCCTCTCGTTCCCAGGCTTTTGGAGAGGACCCCCGAATGCATTTCAAATCCCCCTGAGGCCACTTGACTGGAGGACCGGCACCTCCCACTATACTCCCAGCTCGTCCCCCACCACCACCACCACCATCACCGCCGCCCCCCCCTATCCACCAGCCCCCCTCTCAAATGAAGACAAATGGATACTACACCCCCCCCCACAACCTAACCCCGTCCCAGACTGTACTTCAGTGTCCTTCCCTGACAAAAGACCCCCCAAACCCCCACCCCCCCTCCACTCTTTCCCTTCCCCTGCTTCACACACACACACACACACACACACACACACACACACACACACACACACACACACACACGCCCTCGGAGGCTCCAGTGAGCTCTTCAGTGCGTCCTCTGACCGGCTTACGGGGCCTATCTGACTGTCTGCCTCTTTATCTCCGTGTCTGGCTCCCTCCCTCCCCGCCCTCCGCCCGCCGCTGTTTAGATGACTCTACACCGCTGTGCGCCCGCGCGCGCGTGTGCGTGTGTGTGTGCGTGTGTGTGTCTGTGTGTGTGTCTGGGTGGGGGAAGGTAGAGTTGGGGAAGTGCGGAAGAAATAACTAATGAGCGAGGAACCAAGGGCCTTGAGACGGATGACGGGGGTCCGATCGGCGCGCAGGGGAAGCTAGATAGAAGAAGAAGCTTTAGTTGAGGCGTGAAGTGTTTGAGTAGCGCGCCGTCTGAGTACAGAGCTGTTTGAGTTTGAGTACAGAGGTGTGTTTCGCGGCCCGAGAGACAAACAGGAACGTCCGGAAATGGTGTTGTTTGTGCGTTTTTCCGTGAAAAGCCAACTGTTGCATCCGAGACCACCACTAGAAAAAACGAATCCCCCCCCCGCCCCCCTCTTACTGGGAAAATGAACCTTGTGAACCAACAGCTTCTGAAAAAACAAAAAGGTGGAAGGTTGAGTGTGTGTGTGTGTGTGTGTGTGTCTGTGTGCGCCCTCATGTGTCTGCGTGTGTGTGCTTCGCACACGCAAAGGTGGGGTGCGGTGGGGTACCCGGGGGCGCGGGGACAGACAATCAGTGCGGTTGCCCCGGAGACGCTAACCTCCCCTCCGCCACCCACCCGGCCGAGCCGGGCCCGTCAAAGGCTTTTCACCCCAGGACAGAGGGCCTATCAGTGGCCCAGAGTGATGGTTGTCTCCGCCTTTGTCTGGGCCGTACAGTACGGGCCCATCACCGGGACCACCACCCGACGGGACCGGGGGGGGGGGGGGGAGATAATAAGGAAGGCGGGGGGGAGGAGGAGGAGGAGGAGGGAAAGCAGAATCCCTGACTTGGCGCAGAGTGTACTTTTTGGAGAAAGGGTGGAGGAATGTTTGGTGGGGGATTCTTCCTGCCGTCAGGTCGCGGCTGGGATGGGGTGTGTGTGTGTGTGTGTGTGTGTGTGTGTGCCTCTGTGTGTTACTGTGTGTGTGTGTTTCCGTACGCGTGTGCGTGCATGTGTGTTTGCGCTCATTTGTGTGTGTGTGTGCGTTCACGCTCATGTGCGTTTGCGCGCGCGTGTGTATGTGTGTGTGTGACGGCTCGGGACAGATCCATCGGACCCCCCCATCCCCCCCCCCCCGTTGAGTTATCAGCCGCCCGCCAAAAAAGCTGAAGAAGTGCTCCTCCGGCCGCACCGACATACGTCAGCCCCGCTCTGAGACAAGCCTCTTCCTCCTCAACCTTGGGTGTCGGCGGCGGGGCCCGTCCCGGGGCCTCGTAATTCTTCTAAACAAAACAGGGGCCCGGTCGCGGCGGCTCCGCGCTCCGTTATGGATCGCCGGGCACGCGGGGGGGGGGGGGGGGGGGGAGGGGGAGAAATGCACTTCTTTGACAAGTTTTAATGAAAACTGAGACATTACTAATCTGCCAAAGTGATGCGCCGCGCCGCACACGCACATCCATCACCTCCGTTTATCACCCTGCCTCGGCTTTTTACGCAACGGCGGCGGGGGGAGGGAGGGAGGGAGGGGGAGAGGGGGGGAGGGAGGGGGAGAGGGGGGGAGGCTAGACGGGGCCGAGCGAATGAGAGGCTGGTGTTGACTCAACCGCTCGAAGGGAAGGCAAACAAGGCGTCGACGCTAAGTGATGAAAAGAGTTTTGTCCCCCTGAACTTTCCCCCGACGCTCGGAGCGTTCTTTTAAAGCGCGTTCAGTAAAGCGCGTTCAGTAAAGCACGTTCAGTAAGGCGCCTTCAGTAAGGCGTCTTCAGTAAAGCGCGTTCAGTAAGGCGCGTTCAGTAAGGCGCGTTCAGTAAGGCGCCTTCAGTAAGGCGCCTTCAGTAAAGCGCGTTCAGTAAGGCGCGTTCAGTAAAGCGCGTTCAGTTAAGCACGTTCAGTAAGGCGCCTTCAGTAAGGCGCCTTCAGTAAGGCGCGTTCAGTAAGGCGCGTTCAGTAAGGCGCGTTCAGTAAGGCGCGTTCAGTAAGGCGCCTTCAGTAAGGCGCCTTCAGTAAGGCGCCTTCAGTAAGGCGCCTTCAGTAAGGCGCGTTCAGTAAGGCGCGTTCAGTAAGGCGCCTTCAGTAAGGCGCGTTCAGTAAGGCGCGTTCAGTAAGGCGCGTTCAGTAAGGCGCGTTCAGTAAGGCGTCTTCAGTAAAGCGCGTTCAGTAAGGCGCGTTCAGTAAGGCGCGTTCAGTAAGGCGCGTTCAGTAAAGCGCGTTCAGTTAAGCACGTTCAGTAAGGCGCCTTCAGTAAGGCGCCCTCAGTAAGGCGCGTTCAGTAAGGCGCGTTCAGTAAGGCGCGTTCAGTAAGGCGCGTTCAGTAAGGCGCCTTCAGTAAAGCGCGTTCAGTAAGGCGCGTTCAGTAAGGCGCCTTCAGTAAGGCGCCTTCAGTAAGGCGTCTTCAGTAAGGCGCCTTCAGTAAGGCGCCTTCAGTAAGGCGCCTTCAGTAAGGCGCCTTCAGTAAGGCGCCTTCAGTAAGGCCCGTTCAGTAAGGCGCGTTCAATAAAGCGCGTTAAGTAAGGTGCCTTCAGTAAGGCCCGTTCAGTAAGGCGCGTTCAATAAAGCGCGTTCAGTAAGGCCCGTTCAGTAAGGTGCGTTCAATAAAGCGCGTTCAGTAAGGTGCCTTCAGTAAGGCCCGTTCAGTAAGGCGCGTTCAATAAAGCGCGTTCAGTAAGGCGCCTTCAGTAAGGCGCGTTCAGTAAGGCGCCTTCAGAAAGGCACGTTCAGTAAAGCGCGTTCAGTAAGGCGCCTTCAGTAAGGCGCGTTCAGTAAAGCGCGTTCAGTAAAGCGCCTTCAGTAAAGCGCCTTCAGTAAAGCGCGTTCAGTAAAGCGCGTTCAGTAAGGCGCGTTCAGTAAAGCGCGTTCAGTAAGGCGCGTTCAGTAAGGCGCCTTCAGTAAGGCGCCTTCAGTAAGGCGCGTTCAGTAAGGCGCGTTCAGTAAGGCGCGTTCAGTAAGGCGCGTTCAGTAAAGCGCGTTCAGTAAGGCCCGTTCAGTAAGGCGCCTTCAGTAAGGCGCCTTCAGTAAGGCGCGTTCAGTAAGGCGCGTACCTGAGCTGGAGGAGAGGGGTGAGGAGCCGACGTGTGGGTCTGTGTTTTACGAGGAGCGGCGGGGACCGCAGCCCGGGAGAGTTCCCCCAGCGTGGCTAATCCCTGCCAGCCCCTCCGCTAGAACCCGCCTGCAGCTGGGGTCCGGGCGCCAAGCAAACCCGTTGACCACCAAACACTCACACACAGCTACACAGACGGGCGCACATTAACACACACAGGTGCACACATGCACACACATAAACATGTGCATTGACATACACTCACAAGCACTCACACACATTCACAAGCACACACACACACACACACAAACACACACTCACACACAGGCATGGGTGCACACACACACATAAACATGGGCATGGACATACACACTAAAGCACACACTTATACAAGGCACACACACATGTCTGTTAACATACTGCACACCGAAACACACACACTTATACAAGAAGCACACACATATGCACACACACACACACTTAAACAAGTTATACAAGGTACACACACTTATGCACACACGCACACACAAGGTTCAACACATTAATCAACATAAAATTCATCTGCGTTCAAACTCAGAAAGGTGAGGGCCACGAAAGCGTTTATTGCACACGCACATGCAAACATAATTATTGTTCACCTGCTTTCCAGTTTGAATCTCGCATCGCAATGCGGGATATTCTAGCATCTGTCCCGCGCAAAAAACAGAAAATGGAAAGTGAAACCGCTTAAGAGCCTGTTCTAGATTTACCAAGTCAAGGTTGTAATTAGGCTCGCAACATCTGCAGAGGCTGAGGCCCACAGTTGGTTTGAGAATTCCTCGGAGAAAAAAAAGTAAATCTAAGCAAACAATCCCTAAAAAAAAAAATACACTGCCGTCCCTCATAGCTACTGTCGACAAGGAATGCCGTCCAAATCCCAGATTAGGGACTTTCTCATCCTGGTTTCCTGTAAAACTAGCAGGTTAATCCCAGATTCAAAGTGTTAGCGAATTTCAAACACCAGTCAGCAAACACCATCCTAAACTCCCCACATGATCAATCCAAGATCTCAGAAACCCCTGATTTGTGACCTGATCCTATCTACGGCCCCTTGTCTCTGGGCTCTGCTAGTCTGGTCTGGAGTGATGGAATGCAGAGCTTGCTGAACTCGTACTTCGGTGATTGATTCGTGGTGCTGGTTGTTAGCATAGCTGGTCGTCTTCATCCCCACGTTATATCCACTCGTCCCGGACTATGCGTACTCTTTATTTATTCTTTGTGATGGCTGCCGAACGAAAGCAGAGCTGACACACATGTGATGGCAGCACGGCCATCCCGTCCCACATCAAGACCCCAGAATCTATGTTTTCCGGTGGGGGGGGGGGGGGGGGGAAGTCTGCATCATGTTCCACAGAAAACATCTTTATCCTCTACTAACCAGAACGGGTCATTCTCTCTCTCTTTTCTCTCTCTCTCTCTCTGCTGTATTCTATAATATCTCTGTCTGTAACCCGGGTTTGCCATGTGTATCTTGTTAAGGGCAGTTATGACAAATAGCAGCAGCTGTACAAACTAATCTCTCTGTAGCTTTCACACATGGCGTCCAATTAACAATGGGCCACTGTGGGGCCCTAAGCCACACCGCGGCCGTCCCTCCTCCTCCACCTCCTCCTCCTCCTCTGGTCCTCCTCTTGAGAAGGCCCCCCCAGGAGCCAACTCCCCCACCCCACGCCCCCTGTCTCCGGCTGGGTGAGCCCGGCCCCCCGCCCGCCCTGGCTCGCCGAGGGTAAAGGCGGGGGTGAGGGTGGGAAGTCACAGTAGCCATCTTGTTTTGGCTTCCGCGCAAAGTGTAGACGCCAAACCCCCCCAACCTCCAACACCGTCCACCACCCCCACCCCTGTCTTGAGGCTGTGGGCACAGACTTTTAAATAAAGACTAACACACAGGCTGTAACACACTGACTGTAACACACAAACTGTAACACACAGACTGTAACGTACAGAATAAATGCACGCTCACAGCTGCAGCTGACGGATCCAGATAAGTGGCTGTTGACGGAGTTAAGGGTGGTGTGTGTCCTCTGTGAGTGTGCGTGTGTGTGCGTGTGTGTGTGTTTGTGTGTGTATATGGGCGTATATATGTGTTTTTGTCTATGTGAGGGGTTGTGTGTGTGTGTGAAGGATGTGTGTGTGTGTGTGTGTGTTAGGGGTGTGTGTGTGTGTGTGTGTTTCTGGGTGATCTGGCTTCCTGTCTTCGGCCGTGTCTGAGCAGCAGTACGATGATGAACTGGCCTTTCTGCTCGGTCAGCTGAGAGGTTCACACACACCGCTCTGACATGCCTCCACACACACACACACAGACACACACACAATCACACACACACAGACACACACACACACACACACACACACACACACACAGACACACACACACAAACACACACACACACACACCCTCTCACGTACACACACACACACACACACAGACACACACACACACACAGACACACACACACACACACACACACACAGACACACACACACACACACACACACACACACCGTCTCACGTACACACACACACACACACACATACACATACACACAGACATACACATACACACAGACATACACATACAGGCACACACACACACAAACACACACACACACACACACACACACACACACACTTACACACACACACACACACACGCACAGACCCCCCCACACACACACACACAAACACACACACACACAGACACACACAGACATACACATACACACACACACACAGACCCCCCCCACACACACACACACAAACACACACACACAAACACACACACACAGACACACACAGACATACACATACACACAGACATACACATACACACACACACACACACACACACACACACACACACTCATTTCCACGCTAACAGGCTACAGGGAGAGCGGATAACGGGAAATGCGGGAGGACGGGCAGGGAATTCTAGCACAGACGTTTAATTTTACGGCTTTTTGTTGTCTTTGGAAGCCCTGGGCAACCGCTGATGCTAAGACAAACACACACAGACACACACACACAAGCAGACACACATACACACACACACACACACTCACATGCACACGCAGACACGTGAACACACACACATGCGCACACATCCTCTAACAATCAATCTGCTTTACCAGGCATATAATTTCAATGTGTGGAGTCTTTTCTCTCTCTCTCTCTCTCTCTCTCCTCCTCCTCTCTCTCTCTCTCTCTCTCTCTCTCTCTCTCTCTCTCTCTCTCCCTCTCTCTCTCTCCTCCTCCTCTCTCTCTCTCTCTCTCTATCTCTCTCTCTCTGCCCGAACGCACGTCAGCAAGTCCTTGTGTTCTACTATTTTACTAGGCCTTCACGTGGCGTCTTTAGTGTACTCCTAAATCCCCCTTGCCCGCCCCCCCCCCTTGCTTGCCCCAAAACCGTTTCCCAAAATAAACAAGGATTTACAAGATGGCCGCTCACTTGAACGCACAACTACATACATAAACACTGATACACACTGACATACACTGATAAACACTGAGACACACTGACACACACTGACACACTGATACACAAGCGTTCCTGCTTCTGGTTCTCAAAGAGACCTACGCTCCTGGTCTCCGAGGGACCAGAGAGACCATCTCTCCTGTTTCAGAGAGAGACCGTTGCTCCTGGTTCAGAGAGAGACTGTCGCTCCTGGTCTCCGAGGGACCAGAGAGAAACCGTCTCTCCTGGTTCAGAAAGAGACCGTCGCTCCTGGTTCAGAGAGAGACCGTCGCTCCTGGTCTCCAAGGGACCAGAGAGACTGTCTCTCCTGGTTCAGAAAGAGACTGTCACTCCTGGTTCAGAGAGAGACCGTCGCTCCTGGTCTCCGAGGGACCAGAGAGAGACCGTCTCTCCTGGTTCAAAGAGAGACTGTCGCTCCTGGTTCAGAGAGAGACCGTCGCTCCTGGTCTCCGAGGGACCAGAGAGAGACCGTCTCTCCTGGTTCAAAGAGAGACTGTCGCTCCTGGTTCAGAGAGAGACCGTCGCTCCTGGTCTCCGAGGGACCAGAGAGAGACCGTCTCTCCTGGTTCAAAGAGAGACTGTCGCTCCTGGTTCAGAGAGAGACCGTCGCTCCTGGTCTCCGAGGGACCAGAGAGACCGTCTCTCCTGGTTCAGAGAGAGACCGTCGCACCTGGTTCAGAGAGAGACCGTCGCTCCTGGTCTCCAAGGGAGACCAAAAAACTGCAAAAAACAAGACACGCGTCTCTACTGCCAGGGAGCAGAACCGTGGCATGAATGAAGGTCTGGAAGCGGGGGGGACGTCGGGGTGTGATGTCTGGCAGCCGCGGCGGTCCACGCCGCTGCCAAACACTGGGAGAAATGGGAAACGGCCGTTGAGCAAAAATGAAGAAATCCTTTTTTCATTTATTTATTTTTAAAATCATCCTGGAATAATTAACAGCATGAGGACGCCCCCGGTAGTGGGAACAGAGAGAGGGAGAGAGAGAGAGAGAGAGAGAGAGAGAGAGAGAGAGCAGAAGTTTTGACAGAATGATGTTAGTGTAAAGTATAATAAAATACGGTATAGACAGAACGACTACAAAAACACCAACAGACCCATAGTCCAGCACGGACCAATCCCACGGCCTCCTGTCTGACAATCTGTTTCCTCGCTGAGGATCGCACTTAAACTTTATTTTCTCACCGTTTTTCTTTTACTATGGTTATGGCCGGCGATAAAGAAACACACGTCGGGCTGGTTGGTGGCTATTTTGGAAAATAAAAAGATGATAGCAAGGGTTTTATTTTATGTCCCAGGCCGGCTGCGTTCGGCCAACGCTCGCTCTGAACTAAATGCTAATTCATCTTTGGCTGGTGGATAGAAAAACATAAACGCAGGGAGATGAAAAAGTCCGGTCCGCCATTCCCACCAGTTGGAAGTCGTTTTAAAGCGTGAATGTCGATGTCACAGACACTGAATATTTACAACGTTCTGCCTTTCTTGGGATTAAAGTTATTTGTCTAGTTTTAGACACTGTGACTGTTGGCTTACTGACATACTTTTACTGTAATTATTGTGATGGCGAACACCAAAGCTGTGTGTTCACTCATTCATTTGTTACCCTTTTCTGGCACAAATGTGAGAAAGAAAAAACGATAAACACAGTAAAACAAATCTTGATTTATATTATGAAAAATTCTGAAACGATACGCAGGTCATTTCTCCTGCCCCTACGCACAAACTCGCACACACACCCTCTCTATCTCTGTCTTCCTTTATCGCTCTCTCCCACACACACACACACACACACACACACACACACACACACACACACACACACACACACACACACAGAATCTCCACCCGCTTGGCTCTTGAAGTTAGCCAGGCATTTGGAATGGGTGCAGGGGCTGTAAATCTCCCCGGGGTTGGGGGGGGGGGGGGGGGGGGAGTTTATGTGCTGTACTGCGCTTTGTGGTCCTGTATGTCTCTCTCTTTTTCTCTCACTTTCTATTACTCTCTCTCTCTCTCTCCCTCTCTCTCTACCCAGCTCTCTCTCTCTCCCCCAACCCTCTCTCTCCCTCTCTCTCTACCCAGCTCTCTCTCTCCCCTAACTCTCTCTCTCCCCAACCCTCTCTCTCTCTCTCTCCCCAACCCTCTCTCTCCCTCTCTCTCGGCCCTCCCTCCTCCTATAGGAAGGCTGCGCTGATGGAATCAGCGGATCCAGATGTACAGTTAAATATAGGAACCGACTTCAGGGTTCAGGACGGGACACTGGGAGAGGGGGGGGGGGGCATCAACCAGAACAAAATGTCGATCCGTTTGTGGGATCCATGTGCAGATTTTACTTTCACTTAGTTTGCGTGTCGGTCAAACTTGGCTTATTTTGATTGGTTGGATGTTATTACAGAGCTGCGTTGCTATGCAGACTTCGTTATGAAGCACTTTCTGTGGTTGCCTTGTCTTGGACTTGTTGAATTTTTCAATTTGATGCATTTTTTCGTGGGACGTTCATGATTCAATCAAAATGTCTACATGAATAGTACATTGTTAAATATGAAGATAAATTGCTTATATTGTGCAGTCTGATCGTGCACACAAAAACACACACACACACACACACACACACATCACTCTAACGTCGGAGACACGCTTGTGCGATAATAACGCACAACTTAATTAATTATTATACACAACAGAAGTCCTGTGTTCTTGTGCTGGGAATGCTAGTTATCGTGTCAGTAATATTGTCTTTTGCTCGTGGTTTCGTCATTAATCCTCGGGTGATTCGTCCTTGCGAGGCGACGTTGTAGTGCTTTGAACTGCCCCAGCGTTTCTCACGCGAGACGCGGCAAAGAAAAGTTTTCCGTAGCCTAGGTTGCGGTGTATTTACGTCGACTTCGAAACTCACCCTTACAACTCCCCGGAGTCCTCTCAAAATGGCTGAGCGTCGCCGACAGAAAAACTCCCATGATGCATTCTGCTAAAGCCCTAAACACAGATGGATGGCCGTCTCAGGGCCTGCATTGTATCACCGGGCGCCTTAAGCTGTTTATTTAAACTCCTTATACCCGACAACAGCTCCGCCGTCTAGATTCTAGAGCGGCCCCATTGTGCTCCCGCTGCCGCCGCCGCTTTCCCGCCCTGCGTCGTTCTTTAGCCGTTTTACCGCTACAACCTCTTCTTCTGGCGGTTTTGTCTTAGCGCTAATCAAGGCCTTGTCTGCGCCGGGCGCTACGGCGGGCAGCACAAAGCAGCGCGGGCTCGGGCCCCACGCACACAGGAGGCGCACAACAGAGGGGCGCACAGCGCATAAAGGAGGCGCGACACAGAGAGGAGCATAAAGGAGGCAAGACACAGACAGGAGGCGCAACGCAGACAGGACACATTCGGCCGCTAAGAC
The DNA here is from genome assembly GCF_949987615.1 of Pollachius pollachius. Lineage (NCBI taxonomy): Eukaryota > Metazoa > Chordata > Actinopteri > Gadiformes > Gadidae > Pollachius > Pollachius pollachius. The sequence goes on from NW_027641614.1 coordinate 11,172, forward strand.
AATTCAAAGCTACGTTAGCAGCGAGCCCCCGTGCAGTCTCTCATCCCCAGGACCGGAGGGGAGGGGCGGGGGGGGGGGAGACAGTAGGGGAGGGGGGGGTGAGAGAGAAGAATGCACTATTGACTGATACTGGCTGCTCGGCCCGGCACACTGATCTCCCAAAGAAAAGACTAGTG
>NW_027641613.1:0-2500 GCF_949987615.1 Pollachius pollachius
CGGCGAAGAGATAAGGTAAGACAAAGACGTAGATAATTGAGGAGCAAATGAGAGCGATCTATAAGGAGTGAAAGAGAAAGACAGAGGGAGGGAGAGAGGGAGAAGGGGAGAGAGAGAGAGAGAGGGAAAGAGAAAGAGAGGGGGAGAGAGAAAGCGAAAGAGAGGGAGGGAGAGAGAGAGAATGAGTGAGGGGAGAGAGGGAGGGAGGGAGAGAGAGAGGGAGGGAGGGAGAGAGAGAGAGGGGGAGAGAGAGAGAGAGAGTGAGGGGAGAGAGGGAGGGAGGGAGGGAGAGAGGGAGGGAGGGAGGGAGAGAGAGAGAGGGAGGGAGGGAGAGAGAGAGAGAGAGGGAGAGATAGGGGGAAGAGAAAGAAGGAGAGAGATTTAAGCAAGAGATAGGGAGAGGGCGAGAGAGAGAGAGAGAGGGAGGGCCAGGGAGAGACACAGCGGTGGTGGAGGTAAGAGAACAAGGCGCGGACCCTAATGAAAGCCGTGGTCTGATTCATTTCACTCAGGTAGTTAATTCACCGCGATGCAACGCGGTCACGCCTCTACACTAAGTGCTTTGTAAGCGCACGGCCGAAATCTCATTACCCCGCCGATCAGGGAGGAGGGAGGGAGGCGAGAGGGGAGGGGGGGGGGGGGGGGGGGGGCGGAGCAGAACGCTTTGGGAGTATGAAAGAAATGTGAAAGATATATCGAAGTGGCATTAACAATTGGACTTTCATTTCATAGTACTCGGGCTCTTGGTGGAATTACGGTGCTTTCATGCCGTTCCTTTAATCTTGCTTCCTGTTTCACTTTCTCTTTCGCTTTCACTTTGGTTTCAATGGATCTGTTTGATGTCTCCGGCGGCAGGCCTGTCAATCACCCCGACACACCCACGCACATACTCACACACAAACCGACACGCGGACAGCAGACACACACACACACACACACACACACACACACACACACAAATATATAGGAGATGAGCACAACACACTCAGGAGTCGAATGATTCAGACACCATTTAAATCCCGACTCCAGATCAAACCCTACTTGTCTCTCCATCGAGGCACCTCCTCAGAACCACCTCGGAACTCCTCGGAACCACCTCGGAACTCCGCAGAACTCCTCGGAACTCCTCAGAACCATCTGGGAACTCTGGCCCGCGGAGCGAGAACCAGAGGAATCAACTTTAAGAGGCTCGGGTCATAGGGCTGGGCTGTAAATTGAACAGCAACCCAAGGAAATAACCTGCTGAGCACGCAGCCATACAGCTAAATAACAAGCTAGGAGGCTAAAGGATAGTGTGAAATTAGCTTAGCGCTGTGTTTTTCGCAGGCGCCTGTTTTACTAATTGGTTTTAATGGCAGGGACGGAGCCGTGGGGTGATTAAAGGGTGAAGGTGGTGGTTTGAAGACTGGGTCACCAGCAGAACCTTTAGCATCAGCTAAAACCGGCTGTGTCAAAAGCCAAGGAGCCGCGTGTTAAATTAGCTCATTTAGCATTAGTTTTTCGCCTTTATTTTTGTGTTCTCACAGCGAGGGAAGACACAAAGAGAGACACACACACCAGGCATGCATGCAGGCGCAAGCACACACACACAGACACACACACAAACACACAGAAAATGCAATTAGAGCCATATAATCAGAGGAATGTATACATGATACATGAACTAAATAGAATATACGCTAATACAGACTGATAGACTGAAACTAATCCTGTTAGATGATGAATGAGTATGTGAAAGAGTGAGTGATTGCATTTTCTCTCTCTCACTCTGTCTCGCTCGCAAGATAAAGAATCCATAGGGCTTATTGAGATGAAAAACATATATTTTAAATGGAGAAAAAGTCAAACAAGATAATAAAATAAATATTAAACATTATCCTAAAAAATACTCTCCCTCACCGGGACTCTCTCTCTCTCTCTCTCTCTCTCTCTCTCTCTCTTTCTCTCTCTTTCTCTCCGTTGGTGTCTCTCTCTTTGTCTGTCTGTCTGTCTGTATGTCTGTCTGTCTCTCTCTCTCTCTCTCCTTGTCTCTCCCTCTCTCTCTCTCTCTCTCTCTCTCTCTCTCTCTCTCTCTCTCTCTCTCTCCTATGTATCTTGGTGCAGGTCCCGATGGGGTTGTAGTTGGTGACAGTGACAGAGAGAGGGACTCTGGGTAATGGAGTTTACACCAGCACAAGTTCCATCACACTGACAGCCAGATTCCCTCCTCGGACACCCTGTTGTGTGTGTGTGTGTGTGTGTGTGTGTGTGTGTGTGTGTGTGTGTGTGTGTGTGTGTGTGTGTGTGTGTGTGTGTGTGTGTGTTTGATGTGTGCATGTTTTTTTCTGTGTGTGTGGGGGTGGTGTGTGTGTGTGTGTGTTTGTGTGTGTGTGTGTGTGTGTGCGTGTGTGTGTGTGTGTGTGTTTGTGTATATGTGTGTTTTTGCATGTCTGCATGTTTTTGTGTGTGTGCATGTCTGTCAGTGCATGTGTGTGAGCTTGCGTGTCGGCTTGTGTGATCG
>NW_027641613.1:5000-7500 GCF_949987615.1 Pollachius pollachius
GGGAGAGAGAGAGGGGGGAGAGGAGAGAGAGAGAGAGAGAGAGAGAGAGAGAGAGAGAGAGAGAGAGAGGGAGAGGAGCGAGACGAGGGAGGGAAAATAGAGGAGAGGGGAGAGGAGAGGAAAGGAGAGAAAGAAAGAGGAGTAGAGAGGAGAGGAGAGGAGAGGAGAGGAAGGGAGGGGAGAAGAAGGAGGTAAGGCAAGACGAGAAGAGGACAGGACAGGACAGGAAACTGAACTGTTAGAAGTTTGTTCGGCCAATCAGGGAGAGAAAGGGTAGAGGCGAATAGAAGAGGAACGAGAGGAAGTGAAGGACGTGAGCGGGATCTCCTGTATTGTACAGCGCCCTCTGCTACATCACATTAGGGATCATGAGGTGTGATGAATGACTTTGTGCGCAAAAAGGTCAATACTAAATTATCAGCTGTTGTTCTCCGTGGTGATGGCGTAATGAGATGCCTTGCTAAAAGGCCACACTGACAATGATGAAGACTTCCACAAACGTCGATAGAAAACACAACAACTTTTCAACTGATGTGTTTTTCCAGAGCGTGTATATCGTGTACAAGCCTGGCCTTTTAGTTGCATGGGCTTTTAGACGCATAGGCTTTTGAAGAAGGCTTTTTTTAAATCAGAAGAGCGTTTAAATGATTGTAAACACCGGAAACGTAGCTCCTCCCAAAAATACAATCAAAAAGAGAATATTGTTTTCGAGCAAAACGTATGATGGCATAAATATATTTATACCATGGTCTTGGTGGAATATTCGACTCTGATTGGCTGCAGGGTGTGCATCAACCCCTGATATACGGACCCCTGCTAAGTAGTTCCAGTGAAATGTCTGTCTGTTCAGCCTTCAAAACGAGAGCTGGTAAATCGTGAAAAATGAGGCTGGGACGAATTTAAAATTATAAATATGTACACTTTATGTTGAAAGTATAGAGCCTCGCAATTCCCATTGAAACAAATGATTTCAACGGTCTTCAAAACGAGAGCTGATAAATGGTGAAAAATGAATTAAACTGAAATCAGACAACGCGGTTATATGCTATAGACCCTAGAGTATCTGTGGTATAAAGGCAGGGATGAATTTCGAATTATAAATATGTACAATGCATAACGTTGGCTCATAGCTGAGTGGACTAGAATACCTCCCGTGGCCAAGTCGTAGCTAAGGTCCGTCCTATCTACTGGAGGAGTGAACAACGTTTCCGTTGCATAAGAACCTTACGGAAGGGTAATGATTGTTCAAGATTGTTTAGTCAAACCCCCAGGCGTTTTCAGGGAAACAAAGTTATGGCTTGTGAAAAACTTTATATTTGGATTGTAAAACGCATGAAAATATAAATGAATAGTCTTAATTCATTTTCTTTGGCAAGTGAACATGGTATAAGCGGAATAATGCCCTTCGAGGTGTCCATTATCAGGAATTGATGGCCTTCGCGGAGGCGACCGTCCTCCGCGTCGTCCATTAATTCCTGATAATGGACCCCTTCGTTGGGCATTATCCCTTGCTCAACCAATCAGGCTGCAGATCTGTGAGTCAGTGCAGCAGCGGTGTTTCCATCATGCACCACTGACTGTTCTGATAGGATGGCCTTTACGAGATGCGAGAGTCATTATGACTTGTGCTGATTGGTGTACATGGTTCAGTGCTGGCAGGTTGATCAGGGTATAGTGGCCCCATAAGTCCCCGTTATAGGGTAAACGGTGAATGGTAAGTGGACTGCATTTTTATAGCGCTTCTTTAACCAGTGGCCACTCAAAGCCCTTTACAGCATTGCCAAACGTTCACCCCTTCATGCGCACATTCACACACCGACGGCGGTGTCGGCCGTGCGATGCGGCAGACAGCTCGTCGGGAGCCGTCAGGGTGAGGTGCTTTGCTCAGGGACACCTCGACACTCGGAGGAGCTGGGGATCGAACTAGCAACCTTCCGATTACCCTACCCGCTCTACCTCCTGAGACACATAATAGCCACATTGTAGGGCTGTTGTTTATCTCATTCCCATCATTCGCTACACTCACTCGGCTGACTGCCCACAGTCAATCGTTGATAATGGACAATATTGAGTCAAGGACAAAGCCAAGCAAATAATTGACGCCGTCAAAACAAACATAAATTAATGAATGAATGAAAATGTTAAAAAGGTATAACACGAAGAAGGAAATTCATGAATGAATGAACGTGAAACCCACCAGGCGGTAACCCTGAACACAAATATCAGAAAGAGCGGGAAGAGAGAAGTACTGAGGGAAGGGTTAAGGAGAGAGAGAGGAAAGAGAGAGGGAAAGAGAGAGAGAGATACAAAGATAGGGAGAGAGAAGTGTGAAACAGGGTTAGAGAGAGTGAGAGAGAGAGAGAGAGAGAGAGAGAGAGCAAAATAGAAAGAGAGAGAGGAAGAGAGAAGAGAGATAGCGAAAGTAAGAGAGGGAGAGTGGGAAAGAGAGCGAGGGGGGGAGAGAGACAGACCCCGGCAGCCTTATTGTTTGGAATATTGT
>NW_027641612.1:0-5000 GCF_949987615.1 Pollachius pollachius
ACACACACACACACGCACAAACACATATAATACACCAACCCACACATGCAAAAACACATACACACACACACACACACACACAAGCACAAACACAAACATAATACACACACCCACACATGCAAAAACACACACTTTACATATATATACACATTCCCACACCTCCATACAATAAATCAAAGTACATTTCCTTGCGATGCAGGCTGAAGGATACACATGCGTGCATCTCATGCCTTCAATACCCTTCAGGGAGTAGGAGTCTTTCAGCGATGGGGTGGGTGGGGGATGTAATCGTCACAATCTTCATCGCTGAATTCCCCAAAGTATTTCATATCTAAATAAGATGAACATTATTATTGTCGTTTTTTTGCGTCGCCTTCAGTTACAGTAGATGACAAATGGGCTTGAAATAATGTCAGCCTTCGACGCCATCTAAAAATAAAATTACCCCCAGTAACACTGTAAGGAAAAAACATGTTGTAAATCCAGATTTAGACTTCATCAATAATTCCCATGATATAATGTACTTAAATATACCCAAGACGTTTATTTCTTGTGTATGGGTGTGTGTGTGTGTGTGTGTGTGTGTGTGTGTGTGTGTGTGTGTGTGTGTGTGTGTGTGTGTGTGTGTGTGTGTGTGTGTGTGTGTGTGTGTGTGTGTGTGTGTGTGTGTGTGTGTTTGTGTGTGCGTGTGTGTCTTTTTGGTGGTTGTGGGTAGAGGAGTTGGTAGAGGGAAGGGCTGATAGAGGAGGTTGTGGTACAGGAGGTGGTGGTAGAGAGAGGTGGTGGTAGAGAGAGGTGGTGGTAGAGAGAGGTGGTGGTGGAGAGAGGTGGTGGTAGAGAGAGGTGGTGGTGGAGAGAGGTGGTGGTAGAGAGAGGTGGTGGTAGAGAGAGGTGGTGGTGGAGAGAGGTGGTGGTAGAGAGAGGTGGTGGTAGAGAGAGGTGGTGGTGGAGAGAGGTGGTGGTGGAGAGAGGTGGTGGTAGAGAGAGGTGGTGGTACAGGAGGTGGTGGTAGAGAGAGGTGGTGGTGGAGAGAGGTGGTGGTAAAGAGAGGTGGTGGTAGAGAGAGGTGGTGGTAGAGACAGGTGGTGGTAGAGAGAGGTTGTGGTAGAGAGAGGTGGTGGTAGAGAGAGGTGGTGGTGGAGAGAGGTGGTGGTAGAGAGAGGTGGTGGTAGAGAGAGGTGGTGGTAGAGAGAGGCGGTGGTGGAGGGGGTGGTTGTAGAGGAGGTGGTGGAGGAGGAGGTGGTGGTAGAGAGAGGTGGTGGTGGAGAGAGGTGGTGGTAGAGAGAGGTGGTGGTGGAGAGAGGTGGTGGTAGAGAGAGGTGCTGGTAGAGAGAGGTGGTGGTGGAGAGAGGTGGTGGTAGAGAGAGGTGGTGGTAGAGAGAGGTGGTGGTGGAGAGAGGTGGTGGTGGAGAGAGGTGGTGGTGGAGAGAGGTGGTGGTAGAGAGAGGTGGTGGTAGAGAGAGGTGGTGGTGGAGAGAGGTGGTGGTGGAGAGAGGTGGTGGTAGAGAGAGGTGGTGGTACAGGAGGTGGTGGTAGAGAGAGGTGGTGGTGGAGAGAGGTGGTGGTAAAGAGAGGTGGTGGTAGAGAGAGGTGGTGGTAGAGACAGGTGGTGGTAGAGAGAGGTTGTGGTAGAGAGAGGTGGTGGTGGAGAGAGGTGGTGGTGGAGAGAGGTGGTGGTAGAGAGAGGTGGTGGTACAGGAGGTGGTGGTAGAGAGAGGTGGTGGTGGAGAGAGGTGGTGGTAGAGAGAGGCGGTGGTGGAGGGGGTGGTTGTAGAGGAGGTGGTGGAGGAGGAGGTGGTGGTGGTGGAGGTGGTGGTGGAGGAGGTGGTGGTAGTGAGAGGTGGTGGTGGAGGACGTCGTGGAGGAGGTGGTTGTAGAGGAGGTGGTCGTAGTGGAGGTGGTTGTAGAGGAGGTGGTGGAGGAGGTGGTTGTAGGGGAGGTGGTGGAGGAGGTGGTTGTAGAGGAGCTGGTGGAGGAGGTGATGGTAGTGAGAGGTGGTGGTGGAGGAGGTCGTGGAGGAGGTGGTTGTAGAGGAGGTGGTGGTAGGGGAGGTGATGGAGGAGGAGGGAGTAGTGGGGTAGATGGTGGAGGTGGTGGTGTAGGTAGAGGAGGTTACACAGCACCAGCTGTGGTTGGCTGGTGCTGTTTCTTGGGGGCAGACACCTGCAGCTCTGCCTCCATGATCCAGCCCCTCCCTCCACCTCCCCACACCTCCCAGCAGCTCCCTGCAGCTCTGGCCGGCTGCCGCCCAGCCTGCAGGGAGCTGCTGGTGTGTCTTCATGTGTGTGTGGGTGTGTGTGTTCATACGTAAACAGGCACATGATAATGATACATAAAAAGATACACACGGTACATACGGTACATACGGTACATACATACATACATACACACATACATACATACATACATGCATACATGCATACAAACATACACACATACACACATACACACATACATACATACACACATACACACGTACATACATACATGCATGCATACATGCATACAAACATACACACATACACACATACACACATACATACATACACACATACACACGTACATACATACATGCATACATACATGCATACATACATACATACATACATGCATACAAACATACAATGCACACAAGCACACATACACATACACAAACACTCTCTCACACACACACACACACACACACACACACACACACACACACATTTCAACCTGTGTGTAGGTTAAATTGTGCTTCAGATAAGTTAATGTAGATCCACATCTGGAATTATCTTAAACTCAAGAAAGTTCCCCTTCTGCTGACTCAACCAATACTGAGCACAAAAATTATATATATATATATATATATATATATATATAGGCCTATACAGTATATAAACTTAGCACAAAAAGTAAGGAAAGTAAAGAGTTTGGTCGATTATTTCTCTGTGGTAACAATGCTTTGTGGCAATACATCTTATACCGTTGGAAAGCCAGTTTAGTTCCCTTTCAAATGGTGCCCCATTTGTAAGGAACATGCATTTGTGGGATGAGCAGCAGCGCTGAGTATGTTGGTTGCGCCCATGAAAAATTTGCCAAATCTTTTCTGCCATTGCCAAACAGGTTATTTCGCTGTTGCTATTGACACTTGTTTTGAGCTTCTGGTACGCCCAGGTGCTGCCAATCAGGTGCCTGTTTGGCACCTGATTGGGCAACTTCAAGCTGGTGTTCCGCAAAACCAAGTTGCGGCATTATTTGGAGTGAGCCCTAGTACCCTCTCCAAACTGAAGGCCAAGTTCCATATAACGGGGGATGTCAAAGACAGGCCCGAAGTGGACTTCCCAAGAAGACGACACCCCAAGAAGACTGTTTCATCACCCTGTCAGCACTCAGTCTTCTACAGATTTGCAGTCAAGGTTTGCAGGACGATAGGGCCGACGGCTCTCTGCCCAGACAATCCGGAACAGACTACACGCAGCCAATCTCCAGTCAAATAGGGCTGCCAGGAGTCCTGCCATGACTGCCCTTTACCGTCAGGCCCGTTTGCGCTGGTGTCGGCAACACGTGCACTGGAACCTGAATCATAGGGTCAAAGTGTGGAGCAGACGCGGAGAACACTATGCTGATTGCTGCACCGATAGAATAACATCTTTTGGTGGAGGCAGTGTGATGGTGTGGGGTGGCATCTCCCTCACTGGAAAAACGAGGCTTGTCATCATTGGAGGCAATCTCAATGCAGAGAGATGTAGAGATGAGATTGTGCAACCAGAATCCCATATCTCCACAGTCTGGGACCGAACTCTATCCTCCAAGATGACAATGCTCACCCCCACAGGGCGGGGTTTATCAGAGACTACCTCCAGAATGTGGGAGTGGAGAGGATGGAATGGCCTGCTAGCAGTCCTGACCTCAACCCCATTGAAAACTTGTGGGATCAGCTTGGGCATGCTGTTCGCGCCAGAGTGACCAACACAACCACGTTGACTGACATGCGACAAATGCTAGTTGAAGAATGGGATGCCATCCCACAGCAGTATGTGACCAGGCTGGTGACGAGCATGAGGAGGAGGTGCCAGGCTGTTGTGGCTGTGTATGGTTCTTCCACACGCTACTGAGGCTCCTGTTTGTGAAATGAATGAATTGTTTAATTGCAAATATGTCTTGTTTCTTCAAACTCCAATCATCCAATCCACCAAACACCAAACGAGTCAATGGCAGAATAGCTGTTTGGCATTGGCAGAGAAGATTTGGCAATTTTTGCATGGGCGCAACCCACATACTAAGCTCTGCTGCTCATCTCACAAGTGGATGTTCCTTACAAATGGGGCACCATTTGAAAGGGAACTATACAGGCTTTCCAACGGTATAATGTATTGCCAAAAAGCATTGTTACCACAGAGAAATAATCAAGCAAACACTAATTTCTTTACTTTTTGTGCTAAGTTTATATTAAATGCAACACACTTAGGTCTGATAAACTGACCAAGTCTTTCAAAATGACTTAAGACTACGATAGCAACTTCAGGGAACTCTACCTGATCGTAATATTAGCCTGGCTGCCTGCTGAGGAAGAACACAATAATGATGGGATGGTTGTAAGAAAAGAAAAGAAAGAATAGGAAAAAAAGACCAAAAGTGTGTCCTCACTTAAGAAAGTACAACATAGTGACGCTACTCAAGATTTCCTGGACATAGCTGTGGATCACATAAACTGTTTCTATGTATGTCTATGTGTGTGTGTGTGTGTGTGTGTGTGTGTGTGTGTGTGTGTGTGTGTGTGTGTGTGTGTGTGTGTGTGTGTGTGTGTGTGTGTGTGACTCATCTGATTTGAATACAAACACTGAGAACACCTTATTTATTGTGTGTGTGTGTATGCGTTCATACATGCACATGCGCACTATGGTTTATAGCAGACAGACACATATGATTATATGCACAACTCCCTTATGCCGCTGAACTCACACACACACCAATGCTCTGGAGCATTAATTAGACAGCCTACAAGTGTGTCGACACACACA
>NW_027641612.1:7500-17754 GCF_949987615.1 Pollachius pollachius
AGGGAAGATGGGAGGGTAAAAGAGTGGTCGGTTGTTGATTGTAATTCACTGTTTATTAACGAGTAACACTGTTTATCACCGTTTAATACTGTTTAACACTATACTGTTCGCGGTTTCTGATTTGGTGAGCACAAAGTTGTTGTTGTACGTTCTATCCAGTTGAACTTAAACAGGTTTCAGACCACCTCCCTATCTGTCTACCTGTAACCCTACCTGACTGTTTGTCTTTATGTCTGTGTACTGGTGTGTGCTTGTGTGTGCTTGTGTGTGTGTGTGTGTGTGTGTGTGTGTGTGTGTGTGTGTGTGTGTGTGTGTGTGCGCACGCGTGCGTGCGTGCGTGTGTGTGTGTGTTTGCGTGTGAGTGTGTTTTTTGTGTTGTGACCCCAACCTTTACTTTTGTGCAACTGCTTCCACACAAAATATTTTTTACCCAATCAACATCTGCCGGTAAAGCATTGCTCTTCTACACACTAAGTAGTAATACTTTTCAATAGTTTGTAGATAGATAGTCTATATCTATAGTTAGGTGGTTAGTTTGTACGTGTTGTGGATGTCTCTGAGACCAAGAGATGATGAGTGATTTTTAAAATGTATTAAATATCTAAAGCTTATGTCAGCAATCTACTGCGGCTCCATTTGTATATCAGGGGACCCCGACTTCAAGGTTTGGAACCACTGGACTATGGTTTCTCTAGTTCAGTTCCCCTGTCCTGTGATCCCCCCAAAGGTATAAGCCCTGCTCTCTGTGGGCGCTGGGCCACTTCGCTGGTGGGTCCTCCTCCCTAATTGGCTCTAGAACTTCCTCCCCCCTAAACCTTCACCAACCTGCTAGCTGCTCCTGTCTCTCATTCATATCCATCCACACAATCTCTTACACACATTTATAGTCATACGCATTCATATTCTTACACACATTCATAGTCATACTCATTCGTATTCTTACACACATTTGTATACGTACGCACATTCATATTCGAACACACGTTCATATTCTCACACACATATTTCATGGTTATTCACAAAGCCATATACATACGTGCATTCATATTCCTTCACACATTCATATTCCTACCTATCTTAATATCCATAAACACATATACATCCATACACCCGTGCACATCCATACACACCTTCATGCCCAGACACACGTTCACAGGCATGCCCACATTCATATTTTTTACACACATTGATATCGAGACACGCATATTACGATTACTTGGACATAATTATTATTGATCGTGCAAATGTTGATTGTTGTAAACTTCCTGTGAATGTCTGCCTTTAACAGGGCACTTTGGATTTAGCCAATCCCCGGTTAAATAAAGGTCCAATTAAACCTTCAATTAAAAACAAGAATTCAAACCTTTCCAATTAACCCCAAATTCATCACTACACCAATATATCTGTCCCCAGCATAAATGCGTAGAAAACTGCCAATTGCCCCCTCAGCGCCGGTCAAGCGATCATGAACGCTGACTCTTCACGGGGTCCCCACGTCTCCCCCCCCCCCCCCCCCCCTTCTCCTGACTGTGGACGTTAAGGAGGAAAAGGTTTTCCCCCTCAGTACACACCGAATCGTTTCGCTGCCGCTATCCCTCGTCCAATTTACTCTCCAGGCGGCTGACAGCCGGATCTAATGACGTTCACCATGACTCCGCGCTTTTACAGCCTCGCTGAGGTGTGTGTGTGTGTGTGTGTGTGTGTGTGTGTGTGTGTGTGTGTACGTGATTTACAGAGAGCCGTCGTGTGTCGAGACATCTCAACAGCTTTATTCTAGAGACGCGGCGCAGTGAGGGCACGAAGGTTAGTTAGTTAAAATGATCTGATGAATAGAGCAGACGAGAATGGGAAATAAACATTATGGTCTTTGAGTCTCCTTCTGCTGAGATGGAATGATAGCTGGAGGCTGCCCACTGGTGGCAAGAACAGAGAACTGTAAGCTGCCATGGAGAGGTGTCGAGCACAAATACAAATAATGGATCCATATAGCCTCTATTGAACCAGACTAGCCTTAATAGAACCACTAGTACTAATAGAACCAGACTAGGCGGTATAGAACCAGATTAAGCCTAATAGAAAAGATACCTAGACTAGACTAGCCTTAATAGAACCACTAGTTCTAATAGTACCAGACTAGTCCTAATATAAGTAGGCTTGACCTAAAAGAACAAGACTAGTCCTAATATAACAATACAACCAGACTTTCCTGATTAGAACCAGACTAGTACTAGAATAGTCCTGACAGAACAGATACCAAGCCTTAATATAACTAGACATGTCCTTACAGAAAAGATATAGCCCTAATTGAACTTGATTTACTCCTTACCAGAATAGACCCTAAAGAACAGATACCTAGCCCTATAGAACCAGAGCACTCCTTATAGAACCAGAATAGTCCCTATAGAACAGACACCTAGCCCTAAGAGAACCAGACTAGTCTGAATAGATCCAGACTTTTCCTTATAGTACCATACAAGTCTTAATATAACCAGACTAGTCCTAATAAAACCAGACTTGTCCTAACTGACACCTAGCCCTAAAAGAACCAGGCTAGTCTGAATAGAACCAGACTAGTCTTAAAAGAACCAGACTAGTCCCAATAGAACCAGACTTCTCCTGATAAAACCCGACTTGTCCTCATAGAATCAGGCTGGCCTAATATAACAGATATCCCTGTATGAGCTACACTCCATGAGGCCTATAAGCTGTCAGCCATGACACGTCTGAGGCAAACACGACTAATCCCAGAATTATTCCCTTTCCTTTTCTGCACAAAACACAAGAGAGGGAAAACACAGGAGGAGAAAATGAGACAGAGTATCCAGCTTTATTTAAACACATTTCATCCCCCTCCTCCTTCCCTTCTCCTCCTTCCTCTCTCTCTCCTTCTTCATCTCCTCCGTTCTAGTCCTGCCGTTGTCTCCTCAGAAGCCTCACCGGCCGGATCATCTCCGTCTCTTAGTGTCAATTAAAAGTGAAATATCTGCATTTGTCAACACATCATTTTCGGGCCGGGCTTGTGACGCGGCCGCTGATTTGTCGCGTACGGTGTTCCCTGACACGGGCGGGCGGGAGGGAGAAGGGTGGTGGCGAGGGGGCCCGGGAGGAGGGAGGCGGCGTGTCCCTCATTAGACGGGCGAGGTGGCAGAAGCACGGTGAGTGGCACCACGGCGCAGCCTCGCCTCCCCACCGCGCGCCCAACACGTCTCCCTGACACGGTACTTACCGGGACACAGACCTCGTCTGTCAGCGCTGTCACCACCACCGCCGCTGTCACCACCGCCACCGTCGTCGCCGCCACACCACTGGCAGGGTGACGGGAGGTAATGGGGAGAAGACGGGGGGAGGAGAAGGAGGCACGGGGGGGCGGGGGCAGGGTTGAAGGTAGGCGAGGAGCTTGAGGGAGGAGCGGGGATGGATGACGAGCACAGGGTGGGGTTGGAAGAGGAGGAGGAGTGAAGAGGGGAGGAGGAGGAGGAGGAGCATGAGGGGGCGGGGCAGGGTTGGAGGTGAGCGAGGAGCTTGAGGGAGGAGCAGGGAAGGATGAGGAGCAAAGGGTGGGGTTGGAGGAGGAGGAGGAGTGAAGGGGAGAGGAGGAGTGAAGGGGGGAGGAGCAACGTGGGTCGGAGGAGGTGTGGTGGTGGAGGAGTGGATCCTCATCCTCATGCTCCTTAGCTCCTCTGCCTCACGGCTCCTTCTGAAGCACCAAGGACCTGAAGATTGCTTCTTCTGGTCCCAGGAAAGTAGAACTGCTTGAATATCTGCATTACGTGTGTGTGTGTTTGTGTGTGTGTGTGTGTGTGTGTGTGTGTGTGTGTGTGTGTGTGTGTGTGTGTGTGTGTGTGTGTTATTGTGCGTGAAAACCCAATCTTAAAACCAGAAACCAAACGCTTAAACCTTACAAGGAAACCCTAACTCTAAAACCAAAAATCCTCCCTTCAATAATCTATCCTAACCCTAAAAAACTGAAACCTGATCAACCCTAGACACAAAAAACATTGTCTGAAACCTTACCCAAATAGGAAACCCTAACCATGAAGCCTACCCTTGAACCAAAAACAAAACCCACAACCTGACCAAAATAGGAAACTCTAATCCAAGTACCAAACAAACCAGAAACCAAACCCTGAAACCCAACCTAAATAGGAAACCCAAACCCTAAATCCAATCTTAGAAGCAAAAAGCAAACCCTTAAACTGAGGTCTGTTTTCACGTGTTTCCCCGGAGGTTACGGGGTAAATGGCAATGCCGTATGACGCCATTGACATGCGACCAAATGGAACTGCCACTGTAAACTAAATTACAGATTTTACTGGACTTCCCAAACAGTTGGGATAATGTTAGTACACAACTCAACAACATTGGTCTAGTTGTTAGATTATATTTTTTATTGCGGATATTATACATATCATACCTTGTGTAGGATTGGTCAGAGTATTTTTGATCAGACTTACTTAGGAAATATATTATGTTGGGCAGACTCTGTTGCATAATATGGTCCAATGAAGTAAAGAAAAAGGTTCATTTCATTTTACTAGAAGGTTACATTCAATATAACCTTTTTATTGTTCTACACATATTCTCCAAATCATCACACAATTAGTTTCACTTTGAGTATTATGCAAAACAATCGCCCAACATTAAATACTATAATAGCTTCTGGATTAGCTCTAGTAGATAGTCAAGTCAATTTAACACTATAAAACCATGAGAATATTAAAGCAGTGGAGTCATGAATAAATTCCAAAAGAGTGTCACATAAGGATTTTTAGATCATTTTTATCAGCGTCCTTCTCTGATATTTGAGTACCTTCATTTCGGGAATTCTCTGAATCATTTTGTCCCCAGTGACACTTAATCACCAATTCTTTCTGCAAATTGTGACAGACCAACCCTTTCTCATAAATCTGGATGAGTCTCACAGCAAGTTCCTTCATAGCACAAAATTAATACAAATAAAATATGAACATAAACATAAATGTGTTATTCTAAACATCCAGCCCCTGCATTAGACTACCATTGTGTTATTTTCCTTCTCATTAAATGTCTTCAAAATGACTTTATGGGGTCAGAACAGTCTCATTAATAATGAATGCACAAAGAAGGATTCACAAATGTATTTTGTGGTTTATATATAAATGACTCTCTTCTCACAAATACATTTCAATGCTCACACAAATGGATATCGGAATGTATAAATGTAAAATAAATCCATAAATAAAAATAGGTTTCACAAACACATTTCTGATCCACACACAAATGTGTCTTGTTTTAAATAAAAGTGATATAAATCCATAAATATATTAATAAAAAAAATATTTGCAATTTTCATAAAAAATGTTTTTGGATGTTGTTACATTTATATACAAACTGTTTAACTTGAATTAGCAAGACGCTTTTCATTTGTGAACTTGTTTGCATTTGTGTGTGAACTTGTCTGTATTTATATGTGGATTTTTGAGACTCTCCTTACGTGACTGGATTCACAAATGCAGTTTTTTCAACAAGGGACTCTGTAGCCAATCAGATGCCTCCCTCGTTTTCAGCCAATCACATGACTGCAGTCCCGACCTCTGAAGAATAAGTGCAGCCTCCGAGCCTCCCGGTTTCCTCGGTCAAATGTCTATGGGAAATAACGGGTTTTTTGAATGGTCGTACATAACAATCTCTAGGTGGCGAAGAAGTAAAAGCTGCGTCACGTTTTGAACTACACACTTTTTCCATCTAGTTTCGACTGGGTTTGGGATTGTCGGTGCCGTTAAAGTAGTAAAGGGCACCGACAATCTAAAAACCCAGTCCCTGCAGTCATGTGATTGGCCGAAAACGAGGGAGGCATCTGATTGGCTACGGATAGTTCCTTGTTGAAAAAAATGCATTTGTGAATCCAGCCACGTCAGGAGAGTCTCAAAAATCCACATATAAATACAGACCAGTTCACACACAAATGACAACAAGTTCACAAATGAAAAGCGGCTTGTAAATTCAAGTTACAAGTTCACAACATCCAAATACATTTTGATGAAAATTGCAAATAGTTTTTAATTCATATATTTATGGATTTATATTACATTTATTTAAAACAAGACACATTTTTGTGTGGATCAGAAATGTGTTTGTGAAACTTATTTTTGTTTATGGATTTATTTTACATTTATACATACCGATATCCATGTCTGTGTGCATTGAAATGTATTTGTGAGAAGAGAGTAATTTATATATAAATCACAAAATACATTCGTGAATCCTTCTCTGTGTATTCATTATTAATGAGACTGTTCTGACCCCATACAACTTTGCATAATGCCTGTGCCCAGCACAGGAGGTAATATGTCAATAAAAATAAAATAAGTGACATGTATTAAATACACAGTTCAATGAACATTCCTTTCTTGCTACATACACAAATCTCACTTATACTTGCATCACATCCAAAAACCAACTTCCAAACAACCAAACAACTTCTTAAATAGGGGCCATGTTAACAACTGCATACAACTTAGGACATGTACAAGTATCTTATTTATCACAGAGTTACATAGCTAGCAAAGACTTAAGTTGAGGACTTGAAGCCGAATTGAGCTCTAAAAAGCAGCAAAGCCAAGGATGCAGTGTGCTGAACGTATCCACACCATTTCTTATATACTTTGTTCTGATAAAATGATATTGCTGTCATGTTCCAGTCACCATATTCTTCTTTAGAGTTAATTTCTCAGAATGCAGAAGAGAAAGAGTGTTCAGTGTTCAGTGACAATACAGCTGTCTGGAGTTTTACCTCAGGTCTATCAGCAACAGGAGGTGACAGGTTTATTCCTTGAAGGTTTCAAACTTGTAGTTGACATGTACCTGTCTTCCAATAGGACCTTCTTAGTGACCTCTCTGGGGCGGGACAAAACATGGAATAAGGAAAATGAGTTTACTGGAAAAAATAAATCGCATTTTAGTAATTATGAGGGTTAATTTAATTGAGTGTTCATTGATCATTCAACCACTAGAGGGCAGTAAATGACAATAATACTACTGTTAACTGGTGTCAACTTTTTCAATTTCTACTACGTGAAGCGTGAGGTGGTGAGAATTTGCCACCCATTTGATACACGCCTTTTAATTTGTGTCTTACCTGGCCAGGTGTAGAACCGCCTCCAGGACATTGGACCCGTCTTTAGCACTTGTCTCACAGAACAGAGCGTTGTAGGTCTGTTGAAGGGACATTATTAAAATTATCTGTCATAATTAACACTATTAAAAAGGGGTGTCTCAGTGTATGTAACTATTTATTGAGTTATATTTTGCATGCATGTATGTGTGCATACATGTGCAAGCATTTGCAATGTGTGTATGTTCCTGTTTATATAAATGACAGCTATGTGTGTATGTGCGCGAGTGTGACTTACCATAGCTAGTTTTTCTCCATAGCTGGTAGGGACACAGACTATTCCTTGCTGCCTCATGTCACACTTGTTGCCTACCAACATGATGGGTATGTCATCATGTGACAAATCCTGAGAGAAGCGTAGGAGACCAGATGAAACCAGGAAACAACATTGACTCAGGCACAGCGTATGAAGAATTTTCCTGTCTACTCAGGTTTCCATGGCGACGTCCATGTAGAATACCACCTTATACCCTATGAGCCCTCTATGCTTTTAGGACACTAGAATATACGCAGAAACACAGCCACAACCAAATACTCATCAGACATAACGCACACAAAAAAGAAAAACAAAACAAACAAAATACAAAATACGACAGCACATTTTTTGACATAAACACTTATTTTTGATTCTGCAGTTTGCCTGTGAGCAATCATCGTCACAGAATCAGAAACAATGACCAAACAACAAATAGCACATTAATTCTCACTCCAATAGCTTAGCACAATTAGCGCTTGGCAACTGACGTGCCAATACGCTCACACTTACGTATCTGCTGCATGTGAAAAGAAGATAACAAAATCAACCAGGTTTATGGCCAATGTTCTGTCAGTTTAATTGTCTGAAGAGTATTGTCATCATAGAAAACCTGCCATCGAGATATAAAACTACAAAAACGACATTGCTTAATCATAAGAAGTAAGCAAGTAAGTGGTGGATTTATAGTGTTTATGTGCTAGCGGACAGTGTGTGTGTGTGTGTGTGTGTGTGTGTGTGTGTGTGTGTGTGTGTGTGTGTGTGTGTGTGTGTGTGTGTGTGTGTGTGTGTGTGTGTGTGTGTGTGTGTGTGTGTTACCTCGATCATGTCAACCCATTCCCTCACATTGAGGAAGCTCCTTTCACAGGTGACATCGTACAGCAGCAGCACGCCTTCAGCGCGACGGAAGTAGGACTTTGCGATGCTTCGGAACCTAGCCAGTCAAAGTACCTTTTATTTGTAGCCCTTGAGGTACAATCTCAAAGGGCTTCACAGGCTGTATTATGCTGAACCCCCTAACCGTAGACCCCCCAAAAGAGCAAGGTAAACTTATTTATCAAGGAAGAATCCTTGAGAAGGAACGCAGAACGTTACATGTTCACCTTATTAAACTTGTGGTTTCACTTCAAGCTAAATGACGGAGTATACAATGCTCAGAGATGCAGGCTTTTATGCATATTATAGTTTGATGTGTTTTCCATGTAAGACCAGTTTGGTTACTTATAATATTTACAATGCAGATAGTACAATAGTACGCAAGCAAAGACAGTAAGAAAGACACCGACAGACAGACCTACCTCTCCTGTCCTGCAGTGTCCCATAGCTGAAGAACAGTAGGCTCTCCGTCAACAGTGAGAGTCTTCATCTGGAAATCCACCCCTGGGGATAATTACAACTTAACAAATTAAACAAGTTCACTATTAGCATAGCAAGCTATTTTTGCTGAAAGGGTTTGTCTCGAGGGAAGGGATATTAACCCTAGATATAAAAAATAAAATAGTTCTGCACTTCCCTCATGCTCCTTTCATATAGCAAACGGATCACAAGCAATGAACAACCGCGGATACTGTTATCAGTATAATCAACATGAAGACTTTCCAGCTAGAAAGGTCATAGAACGGTATCTGTGATAACTTTTTCTTAGTACACAGCTTTGGTTGTCGTACTGGAAATTCCCAGGAAAGTCAAGTCATATGAAAGTGGGACACAAACAAATCACTCGAGGCTGGAGCAGCAGCAGTGCTAGGGACAACTGAGCTGCTTTCACCGTCATTAAACGCAATGATAACGTTATCTGACCAATCATCCTTCCGATGACAGAGCCATTCATGTTTGCTATATGTGGCCATAAGCCCAGCCGGATATCTTAATGTATGATGCCATAGGTGAAGAATGGCTAAGACACTTCCTCTTTGGATACACCCATGTATGCTTGATCCCCCCGAAGCCGATTCGGTGGTCGATTGAGCTTCTCGTCAAGCTTTCGCCCAATTGCAACAGCGGATATGATGGAGATTGAGGAAAACCATTTGGGGAATAACAGGAAGTGTGATGCAAAAAGGCGATATATTTAAAATCGTGCAGCGGCAGTGTATTTGCCTGGCAAGCGCACTTATCACAGCAGATACGGCCAGAGAGAGTTTAGACTGTGTTGTCTGGTGTTTCATGAAAATAATCTCGTCAACCATCTCTTCCAACCTACCCAGAGTAGCGCTGCCATTCAATTTAAACTCGTTCTTGCAGAGGCGGAGGAGGAAGCTGGATTTGCCAACAGCCGCGTCCCCGGCCAGGACGATGCGGTAGGCCTTCTCCGACGACATGAAGCCCAGCTCTACACAGTCCCTCGGCCTCTCCTGAGAGACCTATCAACCACCGGAAAGGATACATAAGAGACCACGTGAGGTAGGAAAGACAATGAAGAGGCAGTATTGTTATTAGCACCTGAGATGTAAACATCATGAGGCACTTCACAATGGCAGACATTTATGCCATTCCCCCTTATTGCTTCGCTAACATCCTATTTCAAATTTAATCATTACAAATTGTATCCAAAAGACTTATGAATTTAGGTAGGACTGCAGGCATTGGGATTACAACCCTGAACCCTTTTCCTCAGGGGTAAAACCCCCCAGGCACTAGAATAACTGCGCCATTCATTTGTTTTCTGTTCCCTTTTCAGTTATGAACAACCGCCCTCCAAACCTGCATTTAATGTTCATATTGTCTCTTCCCTTACCTGAGCCGTGAAGGCAGTAAGGGCTTTGCGAGTCGTGTTGGAAGTCCCAGAATTTTTTCTGCTGACAGGCTGGGAAGTCATCCAGTCCAAACCACTGTCAGACCCAAACTG
>NW_027641611.1:0-200482 GCF_949987615.1 Pollachius pollachius
CTCAAAACTAATGGAATTCACTCCCAAATGGTGGTTTATGCTTAAATAACCCTTTTGTAAGCATAATAACACGTTTCCATTGAAATTAACAGAAATATTCACGTTTCTAGTTTTTATGTGTGCAAAATGCTTTTCAGAGCGAGAGAAGCACTTTTTGACCAACAATGTGATTCTGACCTTTCAATTTTGATATTGCTCAAAACTAATGGAATTCACTCCAAATGGTGGTTTATGCTTAAATAACCCTTTTGTAAGCATAATAACACGTTTCCATTGAAAGAAACAGAAATATTCACATGTCAAGTTTTTATGCGTGCAAAATGCTTTTCAGAGCGAGAGAAGCACTTTTTGACCAACAATGTGATTTTTACCTTACAATGTTGATATTGCTCAAAACTAATGGAATTCACTCCCAAATGGTGGTTTATGCTTAAATAACCCTTTTGTAAGCATAATAACACGTTTCCATTGAAAGTAACAGAAATATTCACATGTCAAGTTTTTATGTGTGCAAAATGCTTTTCAGAGCGAGAGAAGCACTTTTTGACCAACAATGTGATTCTGACCTTTCAATTTTGATATTGCTCAAAACTAATGGAATTCACTCCCAAATGGTGGTTTATGCTTAAATAACCCTTTTGTAAGCATAATAACACGTTTCCATTGAAAGAAACAGAAATATTCACATGTCAAGTTTTTATGCGTGCAAAATGCTTTTCAGAGCGAGAGAAGCACTTTTTGACCAACAATGTGATTCTGACCTTTCAATTTTGATATTGCTCAAAACTAATGGAATTCACTCCCAAATGGTGGTTTATGCTTAAATAACCCTTTTGTAAGCATAATAACACGTTTCCACATTGAAAGAAACAGAAATATTCACATGTCAAGTTTTTATGCGTGCAAAATGCTTTTCAGAGCGAGAGAAGCACTTTTTGACCAACAATGTGATTCTGACCTTTCAATTTTGATATTGCTCAAAACTAATGGAATTCACTCCCAAATGGTGGTTTATGCTTAAATAACCCTTTTGTAAGCATAATAACACGTTTCCATTGAAAGAAACAGAAATATTCACATGTCAAGTTTTTATGCGTGCAAAATGCTTTTCAGAGCGAGAGAAGCACTTTTTGACCAACAATGTGACTCTGACCTTCAATTTTGATATTGCTCAAAACTAATGGAATTCACTCCCAAATGGTGGTTTATGCTTAAATAACCCTTTTGTAAGCATAATAACACGTTTCCATTGAAAGTAACAGAAATATTCACATGTCAAGTTTTTATGTGTGCAAAATGCTTTTCAGAGCGAGAGAAGCACTTTTTGACCAACAATGTGATTCTGACCTTTCAATTTTGATATTGCTCAAAACTAATGGAATTCACTCCCAAATGGTGGTTTATGCTTAAATAACCCCTTTGTAAGCATAATAACACGTTTCCATTGAAAGAAACAGAAATATTCACATGTCAAGTTTTTATGCGTGCAAAATGCTTTTCAGAGCGAGAGAAGCACTTTTTGACCAACAATGTGATTTTTACCTTACAATGTTGATATTGCTCAAAACTAATGGAATTCACTCCCAAATGGTGGTTTATGCTTAAATAACCCTTTTGTAAGCATAATAACACGTTTCCATTGAAAGTAACAGAAATATTCACATGTCAAGTTTTATGCGTGCAAAATGCTTTTCAGAGCGAGAGAAGCACTTTTTGACCAACAATGTGATTTTTACCTTACAATGTTGATATTGCTCAAAACTAATGGAATTCACTCCCAAATGGTGGTTTATGCTTAAATAACCCTTTTGTAAGCATAATAACACGTTTCCATTGAAAGAAACAGAAATATTCACATGTCAAGTTTTTATGCGTGCAAAATGCTTTTCAGAGCGAGAGAAGCACTTTTTGACCAACAATGTGATTTTACCTTACAATGTTGATATTGCTCAAAACTAATGGAATTCACTCCCAAATGGTGGTTTATGCTTAAATAACCCTTTTGTAAGCATAATAACACGTTTCCATTGAAAGTAACAGAAATATTCACATGTCAAGTTTTTATGTGTGCAAAATGCTTTTCAGAGCGAGAGAAGCACTTTTTGACCAACAATGTGATTCTGACCTTTCAATTTTGATATTGCTCAAAACTAATGGAATTCACTCCCAAATGGTGGTTTATGCTTAAATAACCCTTTTGTAAGCATAATAACACGTTTCCATTGAAAGAAACAGAAATATTCACATGTCAAGTTTTTTATGCGTGCAAAATGCTTTTCAGAGCGAGAGAAGCACTTTTTGACCAACAATGTGACTCTGACCTTCAATTTTGATATTGCTCAAAACTAATGGAATTCACTCCCAAATGGTGGTTTATGCTTAAATAACCCTTTTGTAAGCATAATAACACGTTTCCATTGAAAGTAACAGAAATATTCACATGTCAAGTTTTTATGTGTGCAAAATGCTTTTCAGAGCGAGAGAAGCACTTTTTGACCAACAATGTGATTCTGACCTTTCAATTTTGATATTGCTCAAAACTAATGGAATTCACTCCCAAATGGTGGTTTATGCTTAAATAACCCCTTTGTAAGCATAATAACACGTTTCCATTGAAAGTAACAGAAATATTCACATGTCAAGTTTTTATGTGTGCAAAATGCTTTTCAGAGCGAGAGAAGCACTTTTTGACCAACAATGTGATTCTGACCTTTCAATTTTGATATTGCTCAAAACTAATGGAATTCACTCCCAAATGGTGGTTTATGCTTAAATAACCCCTTTGTAAGCATAATAACACGTTTCCATTGAAAGTAACAGAAATATTCACATGTCAAGTTTTTATGTGTGCAAAATGCTTTTCAGAGCGAGAGAAGCACTTTTGACCAACAATGTGATTTTTACCTTACAATGTTGATATTGCTCAAAACTAATGGAATTCACTCCCAAATGGTGGTTTATGCTTAAATAACCCTTTTGTAAGCATAATAACACGTTTCCATTGAAATTAACAGAAATATTCACGTTTCTAGTTTTTATGTGTGCAAAATGCTTTTCAGAGCGAGAGAAGCACTGTTTGACCAACAATGTGATTCTGACCTTTCAATTTTGATATTGCTCAAAACTAATGGAATTCACTCCCAAATGGTGGTTTATGCTTAAATAACCCTTTTGTAAGCATAATAACACGTTTCCATTGAAAGTAACAGAAATATTCACATGTCAAGTTTTTATGCGTGCAAAATGCTTTTCAGAGCGAGAGAAGCACTTTTTGACCAACAATGTGATTTTTACCTTACAATGTTGATATTGCTCAAAACTAATGGAATTCACTCCCAAATGGTGGTTTATGCTTAAATAACCCCTTTGTAAGCATAATAACACGTTTCCATTGAAAGAAACAGAAATATTCACATGTCAAGTTTTTATGCGTGCAAAATGCTTTTCAGAGCGAGAGAAGCACTTTTTGACCAACAATGTGATTTTTACCTTACAATGTTGATATTGCTCAAAACTAATGGAATTCACTCCCAAATGGTGGTTTATGCTTAAATAACCCTTTTGTAAGCATAATAACACGTTTTCATTGAAATTAACAGAAATATTCACGTTTCTAGTTTTTATGTGTGCAAAATGCTTTTCA
Organism: Pollachius pollachius; assembly: GCF_949987615.1. NCBI lineage: Eukaryota > Metazoa > Chordata > Actinopteri > Gadiformes > Gadidae > Pollachius > Pollachius pollachius. The sequence goes on from NW_027641611.1 coordinate 3,644, forward strand.
GAGCGAGAGAAGCACTTTTTGACCAACAATGTGATTCTGACCTTTCAATTTTGATATTGCTCAAAACTAATGGAATTCACTCCCAAATGGTGGTTTATGCTTAAATAACACTTTTGTAAGCATAATAACACGTTTCCATTGAAAGAAACAGAAATATTTACATGTCAAGTTTTTATGCGTGCAAAATGCTTTTCAGAGCGAGAGAAGCACTTTTTGACCAACAATGTGATTTTTACCTTACAATGTTGATATTGCTCAAAACTAATGGAATTCACTCCCAAATGGTGGTTTATGCTTAAATAACCCTTTTGTAAGCATAATAACACGTTTCCATTGAAAGTAACAGAAATATTCACATGTCAAGTTTTTATGTGTGCAAAATGCTTTTCAGAGCGAGAGAAGCACTTTTTGACCAACAATGTGATTCTGACCTTTCAATTTTGATATTGCTCAAAACTAATGGAATTCACTCCCAAATGGTGGTTTATGCTTAAATAACCCTTTTGTAAGCATAATAACACGTTTCCATTGAAAGTAACAGAAATATTCACATGTCAAGTTTTTATGCGTGCAAAATGCTTTTCAGAGCGAGAGAAGCACTTTTTGACCAACAATGTGATTTTTACCTTACAATGTTGATATTGCTCAAAACTAATGGAATTCACTCCCAAATGGTGGTTTATGCTTAAATAACCCTTTTGTAAGCATAATAACACGTTTCCATTGAAAGAAACAGAAATATTCACATGTCAAGTTTTTATGCGTGCAAAATGCTTTTCAGAGCGAGAGAAGCACTTTTTGACCAACAATGTGATTTTTACCTTACAATGTTGATATTGCTCAAAACTAATGGAATTCACTCCCAAATGGTGGTTTATGCTTAAATAACCCTTTTGTAAGCATAATAACACGTTTCCATTGAAATTAACAGAAATATTCACGTTTCTAGTTTTTATGTGTGCAAAATGCTTTTCAGAGCGAGAGAAGCACTTTTTGACCAACAATGTGATTCTGACCTTTCAATTTTGATATTGCTCAAAACTAATGGAATTCACTCCCAAATGGTGGTTTATGCTTAAATAACCCTTTTGTAAGCATAATAACACGTTTCCATTGAAAGAAACAGAAATATTCACATGTCAAGTTTTTATGCGTGCAAAATGCTTATCAGAGCGAGAGAAGCACTTTTTGACCAACAATGTGATTCTGACCTTTCAATTTTGATATTGCTCAAAACTAATGGAATTCACTCCCAAATGGTGGTTTATGCTTAAATAACCCTTTTGTAAGCATAATAACACGTTTCCATTGAAAGAAACAGAAATATTCACATGTCAAGTTTTTATGCGTGCAAAATGCTTTTCAGAGCGAGAAGAAGCACTTTTTGACCAACAATGTGATTTTTACCTTACAATGTTGATATTGCTCAAAACTAATGGAATTCACTCCCAAATGGTGGTTTATGCTTAAATAACCCTTTTGTAAGCATAATAACACGTTTCCATTGAAATTAACAGAAATATTCACGTTTCTAGTTTTTATGTGTGCAAAATGCTTTTCAGAGCGAGAGAAGCACTTTTTGACCAACAATGTGATTCTGACCTTTCAATTTTGATATTGCTCAAAACTAATGGAATTCACTCCCAAATGGTGGTTTATGCTTAAATAACCCTTTTGTAAGCATAATAACACGTTTCCATTGAAAGAAACAGAAATATTCACATGTCAAGTTTTTATGCGTGCAAAATGCTTTTCAGAGCGAGAGAAGCACTTTTTGACCAACAATGTGATTTTTACCTTACAATGTTGATATTGCTCAAAACTAATGGAATTCACTCCCAAATGGTGGTTTATGCTTAAATAACCCTTTTGTAAGCATAATAACACGTTTCCATTGAAAGTAACAGAAATATTCACATGTCAAGTTTTTATGTGTGCAAAATGCTTTTCAGAGCGAGAGAAGCACTTTTTGACCAACAATGTGATTCTGACCTTTCAATTTTGATATTGCTCAAAACTAATGGAATTCACTCCAAATGGTGGTTTATGCTTAAATAACCCTTTTGTAAGCATAATAACACGTTTCCATTGAAAGAAACAGAAATATTCACATGTCAAGTTTTTATGCGTGCAAAATGCTTTTCAGAGCGAGAGAAGCACTTTTTGACCAACAATGTGATTCTGACCTTTCAATTTTGATATTGCTCAAAACTAATGGAATTCACTCCCAAATGGTGGTTTATGCTTAAATAACCCTTTTGTAAGCATAATAACACGTTTCCATTGAAAGAAACAGAAATATTCACATGTCAAGTTTTTATGCGTGCAAAATGCTTTTCAGAGCGAGAGAAGCACTTTTTGACCAACAATGTGATTCTGACCTTTCAATTTTGATATTGCTCAAAACTAATGGAATTCACTCCCAAATGGTGGTTTATGCTTAAATAACCCTTTTGTAAGCATAATAACACGTTTCCATTGAAAGAAACAGAAATATTCACATGTCAAGTTTTTATGCGTGCAAAATGCTTTTCAGAGCGAGAGAAGCACTTTTTGACCAACAATGTGACTCTGACCTTCAATTTTGATATTGCTCAAAACTAATGGAATTCACTCCCAAATGGTGGTTTATGCTTAAATAACCCTTTTGTAAGCATAATAACACGTTTCCATTGAAAGTAACAGAAATATTCACATGTCAAGTTTTTATGTGTGCAAAATGCTTTTCAGAGCGAGAGAAGCACTTTTTGACCAACAATGTGATTCTGACCTTTCAATTTTGATATTGCTCAAAACTAATGGAATTCACTCCCAAATGGTGGTTTATGCTTAAATAACCCCTTTGTAAGCATAATAACACGTTTCCATTGAAAGAAACAGAAATATTCACATGTCAAGTTTTTATGCGTGCAAAATGCTTTTCAGAGCGAGAGAAGCACTTTTTGACCAACAATGTGATTTTTACCGTACAATGTTGATATTGCTCAAAACTAATGGAATTCACTCCCAAATGGTGGTTTATGCTTAAATAACCCTTTTGTAAGCATAATAACACGTTTCCATTGAAAGTAACAGAAATATTCACATGTCAAGTTTTTATGCGTGCAAAATGCTTTTCAGAGCGAGAGAAGCACTTTTTGACCAACAATGTGATTTTTACCTTACAATGTTGATATTGCTCAAAACTAATGGAATTCACTCCCAAATGGTGGTTTATGCTTAAATAACCCTTTTGTAAGCATAATAACACGTTTCCATTGAAAGAAACAGAAATATTCACATGTCAAGTTTTTATGCGTGCAAAATGCTTTTCAGAGCGAGAGAAGCACTTTTTGACCAACAATGTGATTTTTACCTTACAATGTTGATATTGCTCAAAACTAATGGAATTCACTCCCAAATGGTGGTTTATGCTTAAATAACCCTTTTGTAAGCATAATAACACGTTTCCATTGAAAGTAACAGAAATATTCACATGTCAAGTTTTTATGTGTGCAAAATGCTTTTCAGAGCGAGAGAAGCACTTTTTGACCAACAATGTGATTCTGACCTTTCAATTTTGATATTGCTCAAAACTAATGGAATTCACTCCCAAATGGTGGTTTATGCTTAAATAACCCTTTTGTAAGCATAATAACACGTTTCCATTGAAAGAAACAGAAATATTCACATGTCAAGTTTTTATGCGTGCAAAATGCTTTTCAGAGCGAGAGAAGCACTTTTTGACCAACAATGTGACTCTGACCTTCAATTTTGATATTGCTCAAAACTAATGGAATTCACTCCCAAATGGTGGTTTATGCTTAAATAACCCTTTTGTAAGCATAATAACACGTTTCCATTGAAAGTAACAGAAATATTCACATGTCAAGTTTTTATGTGTGCAAAATGCTTTTCAGAGCGAGAGAAGCACTTTTTGACCAACAATGTGATTCTGACCTTTCAATTTTGATATTGCTCAAAACTAATGGAATTCACTCCCAAATGGTGGTTTATGCTTAAATAACCCCTTTGTAAGCATAATAACACGTTTCCATTGAAAGTAACAGAAATATTCACATGTCAAGTTTTTATGTGTGCAAAATGCTTTTCAGAGCGAGAGAAGCACTTTTTGACCAACAATGTGATTCTGACCTTTCAATTTTGATATTGCTCAAAACTAATGGAATTCACTCCCAAATGGTGGTTTATGCTTAAATAACCCCTTTGTAAGCATAATAACACGTTTCCATTGAAAGTAACAGAAATATTCACATGTCAAGTTTTTATGTGTGCAAAATGCTTTTCAGAGCGAGAGAAGCACTTTTTGACCAACAATGTGATTTTTACCTTACAATGTTGATATTGCTCAAAACTAATGGAATTCACTCCCAAATGGTGGTTTATGCTTAAATAACCCTTTTGTAAGCATAATAACACGTTTCCATTGAAAGTAACAGAAATATTCACATGTCAAGTTTTTATGCGTGCAAAATGCTTTTCAGAGCGAGAGAAGCACTTTTTGACCAACAATGTGATTTTTACCTTACAATGTTGATATTGCTCAAAACTAATGGAATTCACTCCCAAATGGTGGTTTATGCTTAAATAACCCTTTTGTAAGCATAATAACACGTTTCCATTGAAAGAAACAGAAATATTCACATGTCAAGTTTTTATGCGTGCAAAATGCTTTTCAGAGCGAGAGAAGCACTTTTTGACCAACAATGTGATTTTTACCTTACAATGTTGATATTGCTCAAAACTAATGGAATTCACTCCCAAATGGTGGTTTATGCTTAAATAACCCTTTTGTAAGCATAATAACACGTTTCCATTGAAATTAACAGAAATATTCACGTTTCTAGTTTTTATGTGTGCAAAATGCTTTTCAGAGCGAGAGAAGCACTTTTTGACCAACAATGTGATTCTGACCTTTCAATTTTGATATTGCTCAAAACTAATGGAATTCACTCCCAAATGGTGGTTTATGCTTAAATAACCCTTTTGTAAGCATAATAACACGTTTCCATTGAAAGAAACAGAAATATTTACATGTCAAGTTTTTATGCGTGCAAAATGCTTTTCAGAGCGAGAGAAGCACTTTTTGACCAACAATGTGATTTTTACCTTACAATGTTGATATTGCTCAAAACTAATGGAATTCACTCCCAAATGGTGGTTTATGCTTAAATAACCCTTTTGTAAGCATAATAACACGTTTCCATTGAAAGTAACAGAAATATTCACATGTCAAGTTTTTATGTGTGCAAAATGCTTTTCAGAGCGAGAGAAGCACTTTTTGACCAACAATGTGATTCTGACCTTTCAATTTTGATATTGCTCAAAACTAATGGAATTCACTCCCAAATGGTGGTTTATGCTTAAATAACCCTTTTGTAAGCATAATAACACGTTTCCATTGAAAGAAACAGAAATATTCACATGTCAAGTTTTTATGCGTGCAAAATGCTTTTCAGAGCGAGAGAAGCACTTTTTGACCAACAATGTGATTTTTACCTTACAATGTTGATATTGCTCAAAACTAATGGAATTCACTCCCAAATGGTGGTTTATGCTTAAATAACCCTTTTGTAAGCATAATAACACGTTTCCATTGAAATTAACAGAAATATTCACGTTTCTAGTTTTTATGTGTGCAAAATGCTTTTCAGAGCGAGAGAAGCACTGTTTGACCAACAATGTGATTCTGACCTTTCAATTTTGATATTGCTCAAAACTAATGGAATTCACTCCCAAATGGTGGTTTATGCTTAAATAACCCTTTTGTAAGCATAATAACACGTTTCCATTGAAAGTAACAGAAATATTCACATGTCAAGTTTTTATGCGTGCAAAATGCTTTTCAGAGCGAGAGAAGCACTTTTTGACCAACAATGTGATTTTTACCTTACAATGTTGATATTGCTCAAAACTAATGGAATTCACTCCCAAATGGTGGTTTATGCTTAAATAACCCTTTTGTAAGCATAATAACACGTTTCCATTGAAAGAAACAGAAATATTCACATGTCAAGTTTTTATGCGTGCAAAATGCTTTTCAGAGCGAGAGAAGCACTTTTTGACCAACAATGTGATTTTTACCTTACAATGTTGATATTGCTCAAAACTAATGGAATTCACTCCCAAATGGTGGTTTATGCTTAAATAACCCTTTTGTAAGCATAATAACACGTTTCCATTGAAATTAACAGAAATATTCACGTTTCTAGTTTTTATGTGTGCAAAATGCTTTTCAGAGCGAGAGAAGCACTTTTTGACCAACAATGTGATTCTGACCTTTCAATTTTGATATTGCTCAAAACTAATGGAATTCACTCCCAAATGGTGGTTTATGCTTAAATAACCCTTTTGTAAGCATAATAACACGTTTCCATTGAAAGAAACAGAAATATTTACATGTCAAGTTTTTATGCGTGCAAAATGCTTTTCAGAGCGAGAGAAGCACTTTTTGACCAACAATGTGATTTTTACCTTACAATGTTGATATTGCTCAAAACTAATGGAATTCACTCCCAAATGGTGGTTTATGCTTAAATAACCCTTTTGTAAGCATAATAACACGTTTCCATTGAAAGTAACAGAAATATTCACATGTCAAGTTTTTATGTGTGCAAAATGCTTTTCAGAGCGAGAGAAGCACTTTTTGACCAACAATGTGATTCTGACCTTTCAATTTTGATATTGCTCAAAACTAATGGAATTCACTCCCAAATGGTGGTTTATGCTTAAATAACCCTTTTGTAAGCATAATAACACGTTTCCATTGAAAGAAACAGAAATATTCACATGTCAAGTTTTTATGCGTGCAAAATGCTTTTCAGAGCGAGAGAAGCACTTTTTGACCAACAATGTGATTTTTACCTTACAATGTTGATATTGCTCAAAACTAATGGAATTCACTCCCAAATGGTGGTTTATGCTTAAATAACCCTTTTGTAAGCATAATAACACGTTTCCATTGAAATTAACAGAAATATTCACGTTTCTAGTTTTTATGTGTGCAAAATGCTTTTCAGAGCGAGAGAAGCACTTTTTGACCAACAATGTGATTCTGACCTTTCAATTTTGATATTGCTCAAAACTAATGGAATTCACTCCCAAATGGTGGTTTATGCTTAAATAACCCTTTTGTAAGCATAATAACACGTTTCCATTGAAAGAAACAGAAATATTCACATGTCAAGTTTTTATGCGTGCAAAATGCTTTTCAGAGCGAGAGAAGCACTTTTTGACCAACAATGTGATTTTTACCTTACAATGTTGATATTGCTCAAAACTAATGGAATTCACTCCCAAATGGTGGTTTATGCTTAAATAACCCTTTTGTAAGCATAATAACACGTTTCCATTGAAAGTAACAGAAATATTCACATGTCAAGTTTTTATGTGTGCAAAATGCTTTTCAGAGCGAGAGAAGCACTTTTTGACCAACAATGTGATTCTGACCTTTCAATTTTGATATTGCTCAAAACTAATGGAATTCACTCCCAAATGGTGGTTTATGCTTAAATAACCCCTTTGTAAGCATAATAACACGTTTCCATTGAAAGAAACAGAAATATTCACATGTCAAGTTTTTATGCGTGCAAAATGCTTTTCAGAGCGAGAGAAGCACTTTTTGACCAACAATGTGATTTTTACCTTACAATGTTGATATTGCTCAAAACTAATGGAATTCACTCCCAAATGGTGGTTTATGCTTAAATAACCCTTTTGTAAGCATAATAACACGTTTCCATTGAAAGAAACAGAAATATTCACATGTCAAGTTTTTATGCGTGCAAAATGCTTTTCAGAGCGAGAGAAGCACTTTTTGACCAACAATGTGATTTTTACCTTACAATGTTGATATTGCTCAAAACTAATGGAATTCACTCCCAAATGGTGGTTTATGCTTAAATAACCCTTTTGTAAGCATAATAACACGTTTCCATTGAAATTAACAGAAATATTCACGTTTCTAGTTTTTATGTGTGCAAAATGCTTTTCAGAGCGAGAGAAGCACTTTTTGACCAACAATGTGATTCTGACCTTTCAATTTTGATATTGCTCAAAACTAATGGAATTCACTCCCAAATGGTGGTTTATGCTTAAATAACCCTTTTGTAAGCATAATAACACGTTTCCATTGAAAGAAACAGAAATATTCACATGTCAAGTTTTTATGCGTGCAAAATGCTTTTCAGTGCGAGAGAAGCACTTTTTGACCAACAATGTGATTCTGACCTTTCAATTTTGATATTGCTCAAAACTAATGGAATTCACTCCCAAATGGTGGTTTATGCTTAAATAACCCTTTTGTAAGCATAATAACACGTTTCCATTGAAAGAAACAGAAATATTCACATGTCAAGTTTTTATGCGTGCAAAATGCTTTTCAGAGCGAGAGAAGCACTTTTTGACCAAAAATGTGATTTTTACCTTACAATGTTGATATTGCTCAAAACTAATGGAATTCACTCCCAAATGGTGGTTTATGCTTAAATAACCCTTTTGTAAGCATAATAACACGTTTCCATTGAAATTAACAGAAATATTCACGTTTCTAGTTTTTATGTGTGCAAAATGCTTTTCAGAGCGAGAGAAGCACTTTTTGACCAACAATGTGATTCTGACCTTTCAATTTTGATATTGCTCAAAACTAATGGAATTCACTCCCAAATGGTGGTTTATGCTTAAATAACCCTTTTGTAAGCATAATAACACGTTTCCATTGAAAGAAACAGAAATATTCACATGTCAAGTTTTTATGCGTGCAAAATGCTTTTCAGAGCGAGAGAAGCACTTTTTGACCAACAATGTGATTTTTACCTTACAATGTTGATATTGCTCAAAACTAATGGAATTCACTCCCAAATGGTGGTTTATGCTTAAATAACCCTTTTGTAAGCATAATAACACGTTTCCATTGAAAGTAACAGAAATATTCACATGTCAAGTTTTTATGTGTGCAAAATGCTTTTCAGAGCGAGAGAAGCACTTTTTGACCAACAATGTGATTCTGACCTTTCAATTTTGATATTGCTCAAAACTAATGGAATTCACTCCCAAATGGTGGTTTATGCTTAAATAACCCTTTTGTAAGCATAATAACACGTTTCCATTGAAAGAAACAGAAATATTCACATGTCAAGTTTTTATGCGTGCAAAATGCTTTTCAGAGCGAGAGAAGCACTTATTGACCAACAATGTGACTCTGACCTTCAATTTTGATATTGCTCAAAACTAATGGAATTCACTCCCAAATGGTGGTTTATGCTTAAATAACCCTTTTGTAAGCATAATAACACGTTTGCATTGAAAGGAACAGAAATATTCACTTTTCTAGTTTTTATGTCTGCAAAACGCTTTTCAGAGCGAGAAGCACTTTTTGACCAACAATGTGATTCTGACCTTACAATGTTGATATTGCTCAAAACTAATGGAATTCACTCCCAAATGGTGGTTTATGCTTAAATAACCCCTTTGTAAGCATAATAACACGTTTCCATTGAAAGAAACAGAAATATTCACATGTCAAGTTTTTATGCGTGCAAAATGCTTTTCAGAGCGAGAGAAGCACTTTTTGACCAACAATGTGATTTTTACCTTACAATGTTGATATTGCTCAAAACTAATGGAATTCACTCCCAAATGGTGGTTTATGCTTAAATAACCCTTTTGTAAGCATAATAACACGTTTCCATTGAAAGTAACAGAAATATTCACATGTCAAGTTTTTATGCGTGCAAAATGCTTTTCAGAGCGAGAGAAGCACTTTTTGACCAACAATGTGATTTTTACCTTACAATGTTGATATTGCTCAAAACTAATGGAATTCACTCCCAAATGGTGGTTTATGCTTAAATAACCCTTTTGTAAGCATAATAACACGTTTCCATTGAAAGAAACAGAAATATTCACATGTCAAGTTTTTATGCGTGCAAAATGCTTTTCAGAGCGAGAGAAGCACTTTTTGACCAACAATGTGATTTTTACCTTACAATGTTGATATTGCTCAAAACTAATGGAATTCACTCCCAAATGGTGGTTTATGCTTAAATAACCCTTTTGTAAGCATAATAACACCTTTCCATTGAAATTAACAGAAATATTCACGTTTCTAGTTTTTATGTGTGCAAAATGCTTTTCAGAGCGAGAGAAGCACTTTTTGACCAACAATGTGATTCTGACCTTTCAATTTTGATATTGCTCAAAACTAATGGAATTCACTCCCAAATGGTGGTTTATGCTTAAATAACCCTTTTGTAAGCATAATAACACGTTTCCATTGAAAGAAACAGAAATATTTACATGTCAAGTTTTTATGCGTGCAAAATGCTTTTCAGAGCGAGAGAAGCACTTTTTGACCAACAATGTGATTTTTACCTTACAATGTTGATATTGCTCAAAACTAATGGAATTCACTCCCAAATGGTGGTTTATGCTTAAATAACCCTTTTGTAAGCATAATAACACGTTTCCATTGAAAGTAACAGAAATATTCACATGTCAAGTTTTTATGTGTGCAAAATGCTTTTCAGAGCGAGAGAAGCACTTTTTGACCAACAATGTGATTCTGACCTTTCAATTTTGATATTGCTCAAAACTAATGGAATTCACTCCCAAATGGTGGTTTATGCTTAAATAACCCTTTTGTAAGCATAATAACACGTTTCCATTGAAAGAAACAGAAATATTCACATGTCAAGTTTTTATGCGTGCAAAATGCTTTTCAGAGCGAGAGAAGCACTTTTTGACCAACAATGTGATTTTTACCTTACAATGTTGATATTGCTCAAAACTAATGGAATTCACTCCCAAATGGTGGTTTATGCTTAAATAACCCTTTTGTAAGCATAATAACACGTTTCCATTGAAATTAACAGAAATATTCACGTTTCTAGTTTTTATGTGTGCAAAATGCTTTTCAGAGCGAGAGAAGCACTGTTTGACCAACAATGTGATTCTGACCTTTCAATTTTGATATTGCTCAAAACTAATGGAATTCACTCCCAAATGGTGGTTTATGCTTAAATAACCCTTTTGTAAGCATAATAACACGTTTCCATTGAAAGTAACAGAAATATTCACATGTCAAGTTTTTATGCGTGCAAAATGCTTTTCAGAGCGAGAGAAGCACTTTTTGACCAACAATGTGATTTTTACCTTACAATGTTGATATTGCTCAAAACTAATGGAATTCACTCCCAAATGGTGGTTTATGCTTAAATAACCCTTTTGTAAGCATAATAACACGTTTCCATTGAAAGAAACAGAAATATTTACATGTCAAGTTTTTATGCGTGCAAAATGCTTTTCAGAGCGAGAGAAGCACTTTTTGACCAACAATGTGATTTTTACCTTACAATGTTGATATTGCTCAAAACTAATGGAATTCACTCCCAAATGGTGGTTTATGCTTAAATAACCCTTTTGTAAGCATAATAACACGTTTCCATTGAAAGTAACAGAAATATTCACATGTCAAGTTTTTATGTGTGCAAAATGCTTTTCAGAGCGAGAGAAGCACTTTTTGACCAACAATGTGATTCTGACCTTTCAATTTTGATATTGCTCAAAACTAATGGAATTCACTCCCAAATGGTGGTTTATGCTTAAATAACCCTTTTGTAAGCATAATAACACGTTTCCATTGAAAGAAACAGAAATATTCACATGTCAAGTTTTTATGCGTGCAAAATGCTTTTCAGAGCGAGAGAAGCACTTTTTGACCAACAATGTGATTTTTACCTTACAATGTTGATATTGCTCAAAACTATTGGAATTCACTCCCAAATGGTGGTTTATGCTTAAATAACCCTTTTGTAAGCATAATAACACGTTTCCATTGAAATTAACAGAAATATTTACATGTCAAGTTTTTATGCGTGCAAAATGCTTTTCAGAGCGAGAGAAGCACTTTTTGACCAACAATGTGATTTTTACCTTACAATGTTGATATTGCTCAAAACTAATGGAATTCACTCCCAAATGGTGGTTTATGCTTAAATAACCCTTTTGTAAGCATAATAACACGTTTCCATTGAAAGTAACAGAAATATTCACATGTCAAGTTTTTATGTGTGCAAAATGCTTTTCAGAGCGAGAGAAGCACTTTTTGACCAACAATGTGATTCTGACCTTTCAATTTTGATATTGCTCAAAACTAATGGAATTCACTCCCAAATGGTGGTTTATGCTTAAATAACCCTTTTGTAAGCATAATAACACGTTTCCATTGAAAGAAACAGAAATATTCACATGTCAAGTTTTTATGCGTGCAAAATGCTTTTCAGAGCGAGAGAAGCACTTTTTGACCAACAATGTGATTTTTACCTTACAATGTTGATATTGCTCAAAACTAATGGAATTCACTCCCAAATGGTGGTTTATGCTTAAATAACCCTTTTGTAAGCATAATAACACGTTTCCATTGAAATTAACAGAAATATTCACGTTTCTAGTTTTTATGTGTGCAAAATGCTTTTCAGAGCGAGAGAAGCACTGTTTGACCAACAATGTGATTCTGACCTTTCAATTTTGATATTGCTCAAAACTAATGGAATTCACTCCCAAATGGTGGTTTATGCTTAAATAACCCTTTTGTAAGCATAATAACACGTTTCCATTGAAAGTAACAGAAATATTCACATGTCAAGTTTTTATGCGTGCAAAATGCTTTTCAGAGCGAGAGAAGCACTTTTTGACCAACAATGTGATTTTTACCTTACAATGTTGATATTGCTCAAAACTAATGGAATTCACTCCCAAATGGTGGTTTATGCTTAAATAACCCCTTTGTAAGCATAATAACACGTTTCCATTGAAAGAAACAGAAATATTCACATGTCAAGTTTTTATGCGTGCAAAATGCTTTTCAGAGCGAGAGAAGCACTTTTTGACCAACAATGTGATTTTTACCTTACAATGTTGATATTGCTCAAAACTAATGGAATTCACTCCCAAATGGTGGTTTATGCTTAAATAACCCTTTTGTAAGCATAATAACACGTTTCCATTGAAATTAACAGAAATATTCACGTTTCTAGTTTTTATGTGTGCAAAATGCTTTTCAGAGCGAGAGAAGCACTTTTTGACCAACAATGTGATTCTGACCTTTCAATTTTGATATTGCTCAAAACTAATGGAATTCACTCCCAAATGGTGGTTTATGCTTAAATAACCCTTTTGTAAGCATAATAACACGTTTCCATTGAAAGAAACAGAAATATTTACATGTCAAGTTTTTATGCGTGCAAAATGCTTTTCAGAGCGAGAGAAGCACTTTTTGACCAACAATGTGATTTTTACCTTACAATGTTGATATTGCTCAAAACTAATGGAATTCACTCCCAAATGGTGGTTTATGCTTAAATAACCCTTTTGTAAGCATAATAACACGTTTCCATTGAAAGTAACAGAAATATTCACATGTCAAGTTTTTATGCGTGCAAAATGCTTTTCAGAGCGAGAGAAGCACTTTTTGACCAACAATGTGATTTTTACCTTACAATGTTGATATTGCTCAAAACTAATGGAATTCACTCCCAAATGGTGGTTTATGCTTAAATAACTCTTTTGTAAGCATAATAACACGTTTCCATTGAAAGTAACAGAAATATTCACATGTCAAGTTTTTATGTGTGCAAAATGCTTTTCAGAGCGAGAGAAGCACTTTTTGACCAACAATGTGATTCTGACCTTTCAATTTTGATATTGCTCAAAACTAATGGAATTCACTCCCAAATGGTGGTTTATGCTTAAATAACCCTTTTGTAAGCATAATAACACGTTTGAATTGAAAGAAACAGAAATATTCACATGTCAAGTTTTTATGCGTGCAAAATGCTTTTCAGAGCGAGAGAAGCACTTTTTGACCAACAATGTGACTCTGACCTTCAATTTTGATATTGCTCAAAACTAATGGAATTCACTCCCAAATGGTGGTTTATGCTTAAATAACCCTTTTGTAAGCATAATAACACGTTTCCATTGAAAGTAACAGAAATATTCACATGTCAAGTTTTTATGTGTGCAAAATGCTTTTCAGAGCGAGAGAAGCACTTTTTGACCAACAATGTGATTCTGACCTTTCAATTTTGATATTGCTCAAAACTAATGGAATTCACTCCCAAATGGTGGTTTATGCTTAAATAACCCTTTTGTAAGCATAATAACACGTTTCCATTGAAAGTAACAGAAATATTCACATGTCAAGTTTTTATGCGTGCAAAATGCTTTTCAGAGCGAGAGAAGCACTTTTTGACCAACAATGTGATTTTTACCTTACAATGTTGATATTGCTCAAAACTAATGGAATTCACTCCCAAATGGTGGTTTATGCTTAAATAACTCTTTTGTAAGCATAATAACACGTTTCCATTGAAAGTAACAGAAATATTCACATGTCAAGTTTTTATGTGTGCAAAATGCTTTTCAGAGCGAGAGAAGCACTTTTTGACCAACAATGTGATTCTGACCTTTCAATTTTGATATTGCTCAAAACTAATGGAATTCACTCCCAAATGGTGGTTTATGCTTGAATAACCCTTTTGTAAGCATAATAACACGTTTCCATTGAAAGTAACAGAAATATTCACATGTCAAGTTTTTATGTGTGCAATATGCTTTCCAGAGCGAGAGAAGCACTTTTTGACCAACAATGTGATTCTGACCTTTCAATTTTGATATTGCTCAAAACTAATGGAATTCACTCCCAAATGGTGGTTTATGCTTAAATAACCCTTTTGTAAGCATAATAACACGTTTGAATTGAAAGAAACAGAAATATTCACATGTCAAGTTTTTATGCGTGCAAAATGCTTTTCAGAGCGAGAGAAGCACTTTTTGACCAACAATGTGATTTTTACCTTACAATGTTGATATTGCTCAAAACTAATGGAATTCACTCCCAAATGGTGGTTTATGCTTAAATAACCCTTTTGTAAGCATAATAACACGTTTGAATTGAAAGAAACAGAAATATTCACATGTCAAGTTTTTATGCGTGCAAAATGCTTTTCAGAGCGAGAGAAGCACTTTTTGACCAACAATGTGATTCTGACCTTTCAATTTTGATATTGCTCAAAACTAATGGAATTCACTCCCAAATGGTGGTTTATGCTTAAATAACCCTTTTGTAAGCATAATAACACGTTTCCATTGAAAGAAACAGAAATATTCACATGTCAAGTTTTTATGTGTGCAAAATGCTTTTCAGAGCGAGAGAAGCACTTTTTGACCAACAATGTGATTCTGACCTTTCAATTTTGATATTGCTCAAAACTAATGGAATTCACTCCCAAATGGTGGTTTATGCTTAAATAACCCTTTTGTAAGCATAATAACACGTTTGAATTGAAAGAAACAGAAATATTCACATGTCAAGTTTTTATGCGTGCAAAATGCTTTTCAGAGCGAGAGAAGCACTTTTTGACCAACAATGTGATTTTTACCTTACAATGTTGATATTGCTCAAAACTAATGGAATTCACTCCCAAATGGCGGTTTATGCTTAAATAACCCTTTTGTAAGCATAATAACACGTTTCCATTGAAAGTAACAGAAATATTCACATGTCAAGTTTTTATGCGTGCAAAATGCTTTTCAGAGCGAGAGAAGCACTTTTTGACCAACAATGTGATTTTTACCTTACAATGTTGATATTGCTCAAAACTAATGGAATTCACTCCCAAATGGTGGTTTATGCTTAAATAACTCTTTTGTAAGCATAATAACACGTTTCCATTGAAAGTAACAGAAATATTCACATGTCAAGTTTTTATGTGTGCAAAATGCTTTTCAGAGCGAGAGAAGCACTTTTTGACCAACAATGTGATTCTGACCTTTCAATTTTGATATTGCTCAAAACTAATGGAATTCACTCCCAAATGGTGGTTTATGCTTAAATAACCCTTTTGTAAGCATAATAACACGTTTGAATTGAAAGAAACAGAAATATTCACATGTCAAGTTTTTATGCGTGCAAAATGCTTTTCAGAGCGAGAGAAGCACTTTTTGACCAACAATGTGACTCTGACCTTTCAATTTTGATATTGCTCAAAACTAATGGAATTCACTCCCAAATGGTGGTTTATGCTTGAATAACCCTTTTGTAAGCATAATAACACGTTTCCATTGAAAGTTACAGAAATATTCACATGTCAAGTTTTTATGTGTGCAAAATGCTTTTCAGAGCGAGAGAAGCACTTTTTGACCAACAATGTGATTCTGACCTTTCAATTTTGATATTGCTCAAAACTAATGGAATTCACTCCCAAATGGTGGTTTATGCTTAAATAACCCTTTTGTAAGCATAATAACACGTTTGAATTGAAAGAAACAGAAATATTCACATGTCAAGTTTTTATGCGTGCAAAATGCTTTTCAGAGCGAGAGAAGCACTTTTTGACCAACAATGTGATTTTTACCTTACAATGTTGATATTGCTCAAAACTAATGGAATTCACTCCCAAATGGTGGTTTATGCTTAAATAACCCTTTTGTAAGCATAATAACACGTTTGAATTGAAAGAAACAGAAATATTCACATGTCAAGTTTTTATGCGTGCAAAATGCTTTTCAGAGCGAGAGAAGCACTTTTTGACCAACAATGTGATTTTTACCTTACAATGTTGATATTGCTCAAAACTAATGGAATTCACTCCCAAATGGTGGTTTATGCTTAAATAACCCTTTTGTAAGCATAATAACACGTTTCCATTGAAAGAAACAGAAATATTCACATGTCAAGTTTTTATGCGTGCAAAATGCTTTTCAGAGCGAGAGAAGCACTTTTTGACCAACAATGTGATTTTTACCTTACAATGTTGATATTGCTCAAAACTAATGGAATTCACTCCCAAATGGTGGTTTATGCTTAAATAACTCTTTTGTAAGCATAATAACACGTTTCCATTGAAAGTAACAGAAATATTCACATGTCAAGTTTTTATGTGTGCAAAATGCTTTTCAGAGCGAGAGAAGCACTTTTTGACCAACAATGTGATTCTGACCTTTCAATTTTGATATTGCTCAAAACTAATGGAATTCACTCCCAAATGGTGGTTTATGCTTAAATAACCCTTTTGTAAGCATAATAACACGTTTGAATTGAAAGAAACAGAAATATTCACATGTCAAGTTTTTATGCGTGCAAAATGCTTTTCAGAGCGAGAGAAGCACTTTTTGACCAACAATGTGACTCTGACCTTCAATTTTGATATTGCTCAAAACTAATGGAATTCACTCCCAAATGGTGGTTTATGCTTAAATAACCCTTTTGTAAGCATAATAACACGTTTCCATTGAAAGTAACAGAAATATTCACATGTCAAGTTTTTATGTGTGCAAAATGCTTTTCAGAGCGAGAGAAGCACTTTTTGACCAACAATGTGATTCTGACCTTTCAATTTTGATATTGCTCAAAACTAATGGAATTCACTCCCAAATGGTGGTTTATGCTTAAATAACCCTTTTGTAAGCATAATAACACGTTTCCATTGAAAGTAACAGAAATATTCACATGTCAAGTTTTTATGCGTGCAAAATGCTTTTCAGAGCGAGAGAAGCACTTTTTGACCAACAATGTGATTTTTACCTTACAATGTTGATATTGCTCAAAACTAATGGAATTCACTCCCAAATGGTGGTTTATGCTTAAATAACTCTTTTGTAAGCATAATAACACGTTTCCATTGAAAGTAACAGAAATATTCACATGTCAAGTTTTTATGTGTGCAAAATGCTTTTCAGAGCGAGAGAAGCACTTTTTGACCAACAATGTGATTCTGACCTTTCAATTTTGATATTGCTCAAAACTAATGGAATTCACTCCCAAATGGTGGTTTATGCTTGAATAACCCTTTTGTAAGCATAATAACACGTTTCCATTGAAAGTAACAGAAATATTCACATGTCAAGTTTTTATGTGTGCAAAATGCTTTTCAGAGCGAGAGAAGCACTTTTTGACCAACAATGTGATTCTGACCTTTCAATTTTGATATTGCTCAAAACTAATGGAATTCACTCCCAAATGGTGGTTTATGCTTAAATAACCCTTTTGTAAGCATAATAACACGTTTGAATTGAAAGAAACAGAAATATTCACATGTCAAGTTTTTATGCGTGCAAAATGCTTTTCAGAGCGAGAGAAGCACTTTTTGACCAACAATGTGATTTTTACCTTACAATGTTGATATTGCTCAAAACTAATGGAATTCACTCCCAAATGGTGGTTTATGCTTAAATAACCCTTTTGTAAGCATAATAACACGTTTGAATTGAAAGAAACAGAAATATTCACATGTCAAGTTTTTATGCGTGCAAAATGCTTTTCAGAGCGAGAGAAGCACTTTTTGACCAACAATGTGATTCTGACCTTTCAATTTTGATATTGCTCAAAACTAATGGAATTCACTCCCAAATGGTGGTTTATGCTTAAATAACCCTTTTGTAAGCATAATAACACGTTTCCATTGAAAGAAACAGAAATATTCACATGTCAAGTTTTTATGTGTGCAAAATGCTTTTCAGAGCGAGAGAAGCACTTTTTGACCAACAATGTGATTCTGACCTTTCAATTTTGATATTGCTCAAAACTAATGGAATTCACTCCCAAATGGTGGTTTATGCTTAAATAACCCTTTTGTAAGCATAATAACACGTTTGAATTGAAAGAAACAGAAATATTCACATGTCAAGTTTTTATGCGTGCAAAATGCTTTTCAGAGCGAGAGAAGCACTTTTTGACCAACAATGTGATTTTTACCTTACAATGTTGATATTGCTCAAAACTAATGGAATTCACTCCCAAATGGCGGTTTATGCTTAAATAACCCTTTTGTAAGCATAATAACACGTTTCCATTGAAAGTAACAGAAATATTCACATGTCAAGTTTTTATGCGTGCAAAATGCTTTTCAGAGCGAGAGAAGCACTTTTTGACCAACAATGTGATTTTTACCTTACAATGTTGATATTGCTCAAAACTAATGGAATTCACTCCCAAATGGTGGTTTATGCTTAAATAACTCTTTTGTAAGCATAATAACACGTTTCCATTGAAAGTAACAGAAATATTCACATGTCAAGTTTTTATGTGTGCAAAATGCTTTTCAGAGCGAGAGAAGCACTTTTTGACCAACAATGTGATTCTGACCTTTCAATTTTGATATTGCTCAAAACTAATGGAATTCACTCCCAAATGGTGGTTTATGCTTAAATAACCCTTTTGTAAGCATAATAACACGTTTGAATTGAAAGAAACAGAAATATTCACATGTCAAGTTTTTATGCGTGCAAAATGCTTTTCAGAGCGAGAGAAGCACTTTTTGACCAACAATGTGACTCTGACCTTTCAATTTTGATATTGCTCAAAACTAATGGAATTCACTCCCAAATGGTGGTTTATGCTTGAATAACCCTTTTGTAAGCATAATAACACGTTTCCATTGAAAGTAACAGAAATATTCACATGTCAAGTTTTTATGTGTGCAAAATGCTTTTCAGAGCGAGAGAAGCACTTTTTGACCAACAATGTGATTCTGACCTTTCAATTTTGATATTGCTCAAAACTAATGGAATTCACTCCCAAATGGTGGTTTATGCTTAAATAACCCTTTTGTAAGCATAATAACACGTTTGAATTGAAAGAAACAGAAATATTCACATGTCAAGTTTTTATGCGTGCAAAATGCTTTTCAGAGCGAGAGAAGCACTTTTTGACCAACAATGTGATTTTTACCTTACAATGTTGATATTGCTCAAAACTAATGGAATTCACTCCCAAATGGTGGTTTATGCTTAAATAACCCTTTTGTAAGCATAATAACACGTTTGAATTGAAAGAAACAGAAATATTCACATGTCAAGTTTTTATGCGTGCAAAATGCTTTTCAGAGCGAGAGAAGCACTTTTTGACCAACAATGTGATTTTTACCTTACAATGTTGATATTGCTCAAAACTAATGGAATTCACTCCCAAATGGTGGTTTATGCTTAAATAACCCTTTTGTAAGCATAATAACACGTTTCCATTGAAAGAAACAGAAATATTCACATGTCAAGTTTTTATGCGTGCAAAATGCTTTTCAGAGCGAGAGAAGCACTTTTTGACCAACAATGTGATTTTTACCTTACAATGTTGATATTGCTCAAAACTAATGGAATTCACTCCCAAATGGTGGTTTATGCTTAAATAACCCTTTTGTAAGCATAATAACACGTTTCCATTGAAATTAACAGAAATATTCACGTTTCTAGTTTTTATGTGTGCAAAATGCTTTTCAGAGCGAGAGAAGCACTTTTTGACCAACAATGTGATTCTGACCTTTCAATTTTGATATTGCTCAAAACTAATGGAATTCACTCCCAAATGGTGGTTTATGCTTAAATAACCCTTTTGTAAGCATAATAACACGTTTCCATTGAAAGAAACAGAAATATTCACATGTCAAGTTTTTATGTGTGCAAAATGCTTTTCAGAGCGAGAGAAGCACTTTTTGACCAACAATGTGATTCTGACCTTTCAATTTTGATATTGCTCAAAACTAATGGAATTCACTCCCAAATGGTGGTTTATGCTTAAATAACCCTTTTGTAAGCATAATAACACGTTTGAATTGAAAGAAACAGAAATATTCACATGTCAAGTTTTTATGCGTGCAAAATGCTTTTCAGAGCGAGAGAAGCACTTTTTGACCAACAATGTGATTTTTACCTTACAATGTTGATATTGCTCAAAACTAATGGAATTCACTCCCAAATGGCGGTTTATGCTTAAATAACCCTTTTGTAAGCATAATAACACGTTTCCATTGAAATTAACAGAAATATTCACGTTTCTAGTTTTTATGTGTGCAAAATGCTTTTCAGAGCGAGAGAAGCACTTTTTGACCAACAATGTGATTCTGACCTTTCAATTTTGATATTGCTCAAAACTAATGGAATTCACTCCCAAATGGTGGTTTATGCTTAAATAACCCTTTTGTAAGCATAATAACACGTTTCCATTGAAAGAAACAGAAATATTCACATGTCAAGTTTTTATGCGTGCAAAATGCTTTTCAGAGCGAGAGAAGCACTTTTTGACCAACAATGTGATTTTTACCTTACAATGTTGATATTGCTCAAAACGAATGGAATTCACTCCCAAATGGTGGTTTATGCTTAAATAACCCTTTTGTAAGCATAATAACACGTTTCCATTGAAAGTAACAGAAATATTCACATGTCAAGTTTTTATGTGTGCAAAATGCTTTTCAGAGCGAGAGAAGCACTTTTTGACCAACAATGTGATTCTGACCTTTCAATTTTGATATTGCTCAAAACTAATGGAATTCACTCCCAAATGGTGGTTTATGCTTAAATAACCCTTTTGTAAGCATAATAACACGTTTCCATTGAAAGAAACAGAAATATTCACATGTCAAGTTTTTATGCGTGCAAAATGCTTTTCAGAGCGAGAGAAGCACTTTTTGACCAACAATGTGACTCTGACCTTCAATTTTGATATTGCTCAAAACTAATGGAATTCACTCCCAAATGGTGGTTTATGCTTAAATAACCCTTTTGTAAGCATAATAACACGTTTCCATTGAAAGTAACAGAAATATTCACATGTCAAGTTTTTATGTGTGCAAAATGCTTTTCAGAGCGAGAGAAGCACTTTTTGACCAACAATGTGATTCTGACCTTTCAATTTTGATATTGCTCAAAACTAATGGAATTCACTCCCAAATGGTGGTTTATGCTTAAATAACCCTTTTGTAAGCATAATAACACGTTTCCATTGAAAGTAACAGAAATATTCACATGTCAAGTTTTTATGCGTGCAAAATGCTTTTCAGAGCGAGAGAAGCACTTTTTGACCAACAATGTGATTTTTACCTTACAATGTTGATATTGCTCAAAACTAATGGAATTCACTCCCAAATGGTGGTTTATGCTTAAATAACTCTTTTGTAAGCATAATAACACGTTTCCATTGAAAGTAACAGAAATATTCACATGTCAAGTTTTTATGTGTGCAAAATGCTTTTCAGAGCGAGAGAAGCACTTTTTGACCAACAATGTGATTCTGACCTTTCAATTTTGATATTGCTCAAAACTAATGGAATTCACTCCCAAATGGTGGTTTATGCTTGAATAACCCTTTTGTAAGCATAATAACACGTTTCCATTGAAAGTAACAGAAATATTCACATGTCAAGTTTTTATGTGTGCAAAATGCTTTTCAGAGCGAGAGAAGCACTTTTTGACCAACAATGTGATTCTGACCTTTCAATTTTGATATTGCTCAAAACTAATGGAATTCACTCCCAAATGGTGGTTTATGCTTAAATAACCCTTTTGTAAGCATAATAACACGTTTGAATTGAAAGAAACAGAAATATTCACATGTCAAGTTTTTATGCGTGCAAAATGCTTTTCAGAGCGAGAGAAGCACTTTTTGACCAACAATGTGATTTTTACCTTACAATGTTGATATTGCTCAAAACTAATGGAATTCACTCCCAAATGGTGGTTTATGCTTAAATAACCCTTTTGTAAGCATAATAACACGTTTGAATTGAAAGAAACAGAAATATTCACATGTCAAGTTTTTATGCGTGCAAAATGCTTTTCAGAGCGAGAGAAGCACTTTTTGACCAACAATGTGATTTTTACCTTACAATGTTGATATTGCTCAAAACTAATGGAATTCACTCCCAAATGGTGGTTTATGCTTAAATAACCCTTTTGTAAGCATAATAACACGTTTCCATTGAAAGAAACAGAAATATTCACATGTCAAGTTTTTATGCGTGCAAAATGCTTTTCAGAGCGAGAGAAGCACTTTTTGACCAACAATGTGATTTTTACCTTACAATGTTGATATTGCTCAAAACTAATGGAATTCACTCCCAAATGGTGGTTTATGCTTAAATAACCCTTTTGTAAGCATAATAACACGTTTCCATTGAAATTAACAGAAATATTCACGTTTCTAGTTTTTATGTGTGCAAAATGCTTTTCAGAGCGAGAGAAGCACTTTTTGACCAACAATGTGATTCTGACCTTTCAATTTTGATATTGCTCAAAACTAATGGAATTCACTCCCAAATGGTGGTTTATGCTTAAATAACCCTTTTGTAAGCATAATAACACGTTTCCATTGAAAGAAACAGAAATATTCACATGTCAAGTTTTTATGTGTGCAAAATGCTTTTCAGAGCGAGAGAAGAACTTTTTGACCAACAATGTGATTCTGACCTTTCAATTTTGATATTGCTCAAAACTAATGGAATTCACTCCCAAATGGTGGTTTATGCTTAAATAACCCTTTTGTAAGCATAATAACACGTTTGAATTGAAAGAAACAGAAATATTCACATGTCAAGTTTTTATGCGTGCAAAATGCTTTTCAGAGCGAGAGAAGCACTTTTTGACCAACAATGTGATTCTGACCTTTCAATTTTGATATTGCTCAAAACTAATGGAATTCACTCCCAAATGGTGGTTTATGCTTAAATAACCCTTTTGTAAGCATAATAACACGTTTGAATTGAAAGAAACAGAAATATTCACATGTCAAGTTTTTATGCGTGCAAAATGCTTTTCAGAGCGAGAGAAGCACTTTTTGACCAACAATGTGATTTTTACCTTACAATGTTGATATTGGTCAAAACTAATGGAATTCACTCCCAAATGGTGGTTTATGCTTAAATAACCCTTTTGTAAGCATAATAACACGTTTCCATTGAAAGTAACAGAAATATTCACATGTCAAGTTTTTATGCGTGCAAAATGCTTTTCAGAGCGAGAGAAGCACTTTTTGACCAACAATGTGATTTTTACCTTACAATGTTGATATTGCTCAAAACTAATGGAATTCACTCCCAAATGGTGGTTTATGCTTAAATAACTCTTTTGTAAGCATAATAACACGTTTCCATTGAAAGTAACAGAAATATTCACATGTCAAGTTTTTATGTGTGCAAAATGCTTTTCAGAGCGAGAGAAGCACTTTTTGACCAACAATGTGATTCTGACCTTTCAATTTTGATATTGCTCAAAACTAATGGAATTCACTCCCAAATGGTGGTTTATGCTTAAATAACCCTTTTGTAAGCATAATAACACGTTTGAATTGAAAGAAACAGAAATATTCACATGTCAAGTTTTTATGCGTGCAAAATGCTTTTCAGAGCGAGAGAAGCACTTTTTGACCAACAATGTGACTCTGACCTTTCAATTTTGATATTGCTCAAAACTAATGGAATTCACTCCCAAATGGTGGTTTATGCTTGAATAACCCTTTTGTAAGCATAATAACACGTTTCCATTGAAAGTAACAGAAATATTCACATGTCAAGTTTTTATGTGTGCAAAATGCTTTTCAGAGCGAGAGAAGCACTTTTTGACCAACAATGTGATTCTGACCTTTCAATTTTGATATTGCTCAAAACTAATGGAATTCACTCCCAAATGGTGGTTTATGCTTAAATAACCCTTTTGTAAGCATAATAACACGTTTGAATTGAAAGAAACAGAAATATTCACATGTCAAGTTTTTATGCGTGCAAAATGCTTTTCAGAGCGAGAGAAGCACTTTTTGACCAACAATGTGATTTTTACCTTACAATGTTGATATTGCTCAAAACTAATGGAATTCACTCCCAAATGGTGGTTTATGCTTAAATAACCCTTTTGTAAGCATAATAACACGTTTGAATTGAAAGAAACAGAAATATTCACATGTCAAGTTTTTATGCGTGCAAAATGCTTTTCAGAGCGAGAGAAGCACTTTTTGACCAACAATGTGATTTTTACCTTACAATGTTGATATTGCTCAAAACTAATGGAATTCACTCCCAAATGGTGGTTTATGCTTAAATAACCCTTTTGTAAGCATAATAACACGTTTCCATTGAAAGAAACAGAAATATTCACATGTCAAGTTTTTATGCGTGCAAAATGCTTTTCAGAGCGAGAGAAGCACTTTTTGACCAACAATGTGATTTTTACCTTACAATGTTGATATTGCTCAAAACTAATGGAATTCACTCCCAAATGGTGGTTTATGCTTAAATAACCCTTTTGTAAGCATAATAACACGTTTCCATTGAAATTAACAGAAATATTCACGTTTCTAGTTTTTATGTGTGCAAAATGCTTTTCAGAGCGAGAGAAGCACTTTTTGACCAACAATGTGATTCTGACCTTTCAATTTTGATATTGCTCAAAACTAATGGAATTCACTCCCAAATGGTGGTTTATGCTTAAATAACCCTTTTGTAAGCATAATAACACGTTTCCATTTGAAAGAAACAGAAATATTCACATGTCAAGTTTTTATGTGTGCAAAATGCTTTTCAGAGCGAGAGAAGCACTTTTTGACCAACAATGTGATTCTGACCTTTCAATTTTGATATTGCTCAAAACTAATGGAATTCACTCCCAAATGGTGGTTTATGCTTAAATAACCTTTTGTAAGCATAATAACACGTTTCCATTGAAAGAAACAGAAATATTCACATGTCAAGTTTTTATGCGTGCAAAATGCTTTTCAGAGCGAGAGAAGCACTTTTTGACCAACAATGTGACTCTGACCTTCAATTTTGATATTGCTCAAAACTAATGGAATTCACTCCCAAATGGTGGTTTATGCTTAAATAACCCTTTTGTAAGCATAATAACACGTTTCCATTGAAAGTAACAGAAATATTCACATGTCAAGTTTTTATGTGTGCAAAATGCTTTTCAGAGCGAGAGAAGCACTTTTTGACCACAATGTGATTCTGACCTTTCAATTTTGATATTGCTCAAAACTAATGGAATTCACTCCCAAATGGTGGTTTATGCTTAAATAACCCTTTTGTAAGCATAATAACACGTTTCCATTGAAAGAAACAGAAATATTCACATGTCAAGTTTTTATGCGTGCAAAATGCTTTTCAGAGCGAGAGAAGCACTTTTTGACCAACAATGTGATTTTTACCTTACAATGTTGATATTGCTCAAAACTAATGGAATTCACTCCCAAATGGTGGTTTATGCTTAAATAACCCTTTTGTAAGCATAATAACACGTTCCATTGAAAGTAACAGAAATATTCACATGTCAAGTTTTTATGTGTGCAAAATGCTTTTCAGAGCGAGAGAAGCACTTTTTGACCAACAATGTGATTCTGACCTTTCAATTTTGATATTGCTCAAAACTAATGGAATTCACTCCCAAATGGTGGTTTATGCTTAAATAACCCTTTTGTAAGCATAATAACACGTTTCCATTGAAAGAAACAGAAATATTCACATGTGAAGTTTTTATGCGTGCAAAATGCTTTTCAGAGCGAGAGAAGCACTTTTTGACCAACAATGTGATTTTTACCTTACAATGTTGATATTGCTCAAAACTAATGGAATTCACTCCCAAATGGTGGTTTATGCTTAAATAACCCTTTTGTAAGCATAATAACACGTTTCCATTGAAATTAACAGAAATATTCACGTTTCTAGTTTTTATGTGTGCAAAATGCTTTTCAGAGCGAGAGAAGCACTTTTTGACCAACAATGTGATTCTGACCTTTCAATTTTGATATTGCTCAAAACTAATGGAATTCACTCCCAAATGGTGGTTTATGCTTAAATAACCCTTTTGTAAGCATAATAACACGTTTCCATTGAAAGAAACAGAGATATTCACATGTCAAGTTTTTATGTGTGCAAAATGCTTTTCAGAGCGAGAGAAGCACTTTTTGACCAACAATGTGATTCTGACCTTTCAATTTTGATATTGCTCAAAACTAATGGAATTCACTCCCAAATGGTGGTTTATGCTTAAATAACCCTTTTGTAAGCATAATAACACGTTTGAATTGAAAGAAACAGAAATATTCACATGTCAAGTTTTTATGCGTGCAAAATGCTTTTCAGAGCGAGAGAAGCACTTTTTGACCAACAATGTGATTTTTACCTTACAATGTTGATATTGCTCAAAAACTAATGGAATTCACTCCCAAATGGTGGTTTATGCTTAAATAACCCTTTTGTAAGCATAATAACACGTTTCCATTGAAAGAAACAGAAATATTCACATGTCAAGTTTTTATGCGTGCAAAATGCTTTTCAGAGCGAGAGAAGCACTTTTTGACCAACAATGTGATTCTGACCTTTCAATTTTGATATTGCTCAAAACTAATGGAATTCACTCCCAAATGGTGGTTTATGCTTAAATAACCCTTTTGTAAGCATAATAACACGTTTCCATTGAAAGAAACAGAAATATTCACATGTCAAGTTTTTATGCGTGCAAAATGCTTTTCAGAGCTAGAGAAGCACTTTTTGACCAACAATGTGACTCTGACCTTCAATTTTGATATTGCTCAAAACTAATGGAATTCACTCCCAAATGGTGGTTTATGCTTAAATAACCCTTTTGTAAGCATAATAACACGTTTCCATTGAAAGTAACAGAAATATTCACATGTCAAGTTTTTATGTGTGCAAAATGCTTTTCAGAGCGAGAGAAGCACTTTTTGACCAACAATGTGATTCTGACCTTTCAATTTTGATATTGCTCAAAACTAATGGAATTCACTCCCAAATGGTGGTTTATGCTTAAATAACCCTTTTGTAAGCATAATAACACGTTTCCATTGAAAGAAACAGAAATATTCACATGTCAAGTTTTTATGTGTGCAAAATGCTTTTCAGAGAGAGAGAAGCACTTTTTGACCAACAATGTGATTTTTACCTTACAATGTTGATATTGCTCAAAACTAATGGAATTCACTCCCAAATGGTGGTTTATGCTTAAATAACTCTTTTGTAAGCATAATAACACGTTTCCATTGAAAGTAACAGAAATATTCACATGTCAAGTTTTTATGTGTTGCAAAATGCTTTTCAGAGCGAGAGAAGCACTTTTTGACCAACAATGTGATTCTGACCTTTCAATTTTGATATTGCTCAAAACGAATGGAATTCACTCCCAAATGGTGGTTTATGCTTAAATAACCCTTTTGTAAGCATAATAACACGTTTGAATTGAAAGAAACAGAATATTCACATGTCAAGTTTTTATGCGTGCAAAATGCTTTTCAGAGCGAGAGAAGCACTTTTTGACCAACAATGTGACTCTGACCTTTCAATTTTGATATTGCTCAAAACTAATGGAATTCACTCCCAAATGGTGGTTTATGCTTGAATAACCCTTTTGTAAGCATAATAACACGTTTCCATTGAAAGTAACAGAAATATTCACATGTCAAGTTTTTATGTGTGCAAAATGCTTTTCAGAGCGAGAGAAGCACTTTTTGACCAACAATGTGATTCTGACCTTTCAATTTTGATATTGCTCAAAACTAATGGAATTCACTCCCAAATGGTGGTTTATGCTTAAATAACCCTTTTGTAAGCATAATAACACGTTTGAATTGAAAGAAACAGAAATATTCACATGTCAAGTTTTTATGCGTGCAAAATGCTTTTCAGAGCGAGAGAAGCACTTTTTGACCAACAATGTGATTTTTACCTTACAATGTTGATATTGCTCAAAACTAATGGAATTCACTCCCAAATGGTGGTTTATGCTTAAATAACCCTTTTGTAAGCATAATAACACGTTTGAATTGAAAGAAACAGAAATATTCACATGTCAAGTTTTTATGCGTGCAAAATGCTTTTCAGAGCGAGAGAAGCACTTTTTGACCAACAATGTGATTTTTACCTTACAATGTTGATATTGCTCAAAACTAATGGAATTCACTCCCAAATGGTGGTTTATGCTTAAATAACCCTTTTGTAAGCATAATAACACGTTTCCATTGAAAGAAACAGAAATATTCACATGTCAAGTTTTTATGCGTGCAAAATGCTTTTCAGAGCAAGAGAAGCACTTTTTGACCAACAATGTGATTTTTACCTTACAATGTTGATATTGCTCAAAACTAATGGAATTCACTCCCAAATGGTGGTTTATGCTTAAATAACCCTTTTGTAAGCATAATAACACGTTTCCATTGAAATTAACAGAAATATTCACGTTTCTAGTTTTTATGTGTGCAAAATGCTTTTCAGAGCGAGAGAAGCACTTTTTGACCAACAATGTGATTCTGACCTTTCAATTTTGATATTGCTCAAAACTAATGGAATTCACTCCCAAATGGTGGTTTATGCTTAAATAACCCTTTTGTAAGCATAATAACACGTTTCCATTGAAAGAAACAGAAATATTCACATGTCAAGTTTTTATGTGTGCAAAATGCTTTTCAGAGCGAGAGAAGCACTTTTTGACCAACAATGTGATTCTGACCTTTCAATTTTGATATTGCTCAAAACTAATGGAATTCACTCCCAAATGGTGGTTTATGCTTAAATAACCCTTTTGTAAGCATAATAACACGTTTGAATTGAAAGAAACAGAAATATTCACATGTCAAGTTTTTATGCGTGCAAAATGCTTTTCAGAGCGAGAGAAGCACTTTTTGACCAACAATGTGATTTTTACCTTACAATGTTGATATTGCTCAAAACTAATGGAATTCACTCCCAAATGGCGGTTTATGCTTAAATAACCCTTTTGTAAGCATAATAACACGTTTCCATTGAAATTAACAGAAATATTCACGTTTCTAGTTTTTATGTGTGCAAAATGCTTTTCAGAGCGAGAGAAGCACTTTTTGACCAACAATGTGATTCTGACCTTTCAATTTTGATATTGCTCAAAACTAATGGAATTCACTCCCAAATGGTGGTTTATGCTTAAATAACCCTTTTGTAAGCATAATAACACGTTTCCATTGAAAGAAACAGAAATATTCACATGTCAAGTTTTTATGCGTGCAAAATGCTTTTCAGAGCGAGAGAAGCAGTTTTTGACCAACAATGTGATTTTTACCTTACAATGTTGATATTGCTCAAAACGAATGGAATTCACTCCCAAATGGTGGTTTATGCTTAAATAACCCTTTTGTAAGCATAATAACACGTTTCCATTGAAAGTAACAGAAATATTCACATGTCAAGTTTTTATGTGTGCAAAATGCTTTTCAGAGCGAGAGAAGCACTTTTTGACCAACAATGTGATTCTGACCTTTCAATTTTGATATTGCTCAAAACTAATGGAATTCACTCCCAAATGGTGGTTTATGCTTAAATAACCCTTTTGTAAGCATAATAACACGTTTCCATTGAAAGAAACAGAAATATTCACATGTCAAGTTTTTATGCGTGCAAAATGCTTTTCAGAGCGAGAGAAGCACTTTTTGACCAACAATGTGATTTTTACCTTACAATGTTGATATTGCTCAAAACTAATGGAATTCACTCCCAAATGGTGGTTTATGCTTAAATAACCCTTTTGTAAGCATAATAACACGTTTCCATTGAAAGTAACAGAAATATTCACATGTCAAGTTTTTATGTGTGCAAAATGCTTTTCAGAGCGAGAGAAGCACTTTTTGACCAACAATGTGATTCTGACCTTTCAATTTTGATATTGCTCAAAACTAATGGAATTCACTCCCAAATGGTGGTTTATGCTTAAATAACCCTTTTGTAAGCATAATAACACGTTTCCATTGAAAGAAACAGAAATATTCACATGTGAAGTTTTTATGCGTGCAAAATGCTTTTCAGAGCGAGAGAAGCACTTTTTGACCAACAATGTGATTTTTACCTTACAATGTTGATATTGCTCAAAACGAATGGAATTCACTCCCAAATGGTGGTTTATGCTTAAATAACCCTTTTGTAAGCATAATAACACGTTTCCATTGAAATTAACAGAAATATTCACGTTTCTAGTTTTTATGTGTGCAAAATGCTTTTCAGAGCGAGAGAAGCACTTTTTGACCAACAATGTGATTCTGACCTTTCAATTTTGATATTGCTCAAAACTAATGGAATTCACTCCCAAATGGTGGTTTATGCTTAAATAACCCTTTTGTAAGCATAATAACACGTTTCCATTGAAAGAAACAGAGATATTCACATGTCAAGTTTTTATGTGTGCAAAATGCTTTTCAGAGCGAGAGAAGCACTTTTTGACCAACAATGTGATTCTGACCTTTCAATTTTGATATTGCTCAAAACTAATGGAATTCACTCCCAAATGGTGGTTTATGCTTAAATAACCCTTTTGTAAGCATAATAACACGTTTGAATTGAAAGAAACAGAAATATTCACATGTCAAGTTTTTATGCGTGCAAAATGCTTTTCAGAGCGAGAGAAGCACTTTTTGACCAACAATGTGATTTTTACCTTACAATGTTGATATTGCTCAAAACTAATGGAATTCACTCCCAAATGGTGGTTTATGCTTAAATAACCCTTTTGTAAGCATAATAACACGTTTCCATTGAAAGAAACAGAAATATTCACATGTCAAGTTTTTATGCGTGCAAAATGCTTTTCAGAGCGAGAGAAGCACTTTTTGACCAACAATGTGATTCTGACCTTTCAATTTTGATATTGCTCAAAACTAATGGAATTCACTCCCAAATGGTGGTTTATGCTTAAATAACCCTTTTGTAAGCATAATAACACGTTTCCATTGAAAGAAACAGAAATATTCACATGTCAAGTTTTTATGCGTGCAAAATGCTTTTCAGAGCTAGAGAAGCACTTTTTGACCAACAATGTGACTCTGACCTTCAATTTTGATATTGCTCAAAACTAATGGAATTCACTCCCAAATGGTGGTTTATGCTTAAATAACCCTTTTGTAAGCATAATAACACGTTTCCATTGAAAGTAACAGAAATATTCACATGTCAAGTTTTTATGTGTGCAAAATGCTTTTCAGAGCGAGAGAAGCACTTTTTGACCAACAATGTGATTTTTACCTTACAATGTTGATATTGCTCAAAACTAATGGAATTCACTCCCAAATGGTGGTTTATGCTTAAATAACTCTTTTGTAAGCATAATAACACGTTTCCATTGAAAGTAACAGAAATATTCACATGTCAAGTTTTTATGTGTGCAAAATGCTTTTCAGAGCGAGAGAAGCACTTTTTGACCAACAATGTGATTCTGACCTTTCAATTTTGATATTGCTCAAAACTAATGGAATTCACTCCCAAATGGTGGTTTATGCTTAAATAACCCTTTTGTAAGCATAATAACACGTTTGAATTGAAAGAAACAGAAATATTCACATGTCAAGTTTTTATGCGTGCAAAATGCTTTTCAGAGCGAGAGAAGCACTTTTTGACCAACAATGTGACTCTGACCTTTCAATTTTGATATTGCTCAAAACTAATGGAATTCACTCCCAAATGGTGGTTTATGCTTGAATAACCCTTTTGTAAGCATAATAACACGTTTCCATTGAAAGTAACAGAAATATTCACATGTCAAGTTTTTATGTGTGCAAAATGCTTTTCAGAGCGAGAGAAGCACTTTTTGACCAACAATGTGATTCTGACCTTTCAATTTTGATATTGCTCAAAACTAATGGAATTCACTCCCAAATGGTGGTTTATGCTTAAATAACCCTTTTGTAAGCATAATAACACGTTTGAATTGAAAGAAACAGAAATATTCACATGTCAAGTTTTTATGCGTGCAAAATGCTTTTCAGAGCGAGAGAAGCACTTTTTGACCAACAATGTGATTTTTACCTTACAATGTTGATATTGCTCAAAACTAATGGAATTCACTCCCAAATGGTGGTTTATGCTTAAATAACCCTTTTGTAAGCATAATAACACGTTTGAATTGAAAGAAACAGAAATATTCACATGTCAAGTTTTTATGCGTGCAAAATGCTTTTCAGAGCGAGAGAAGCACTTTTTGACCAACAATGTGATTTTTACCTTACAATGTTGATATTGCTCAAAACTAATGGAATTCACTCCCAAATGGTGGTTTATGCTTAAATAACCCTTTTGTAAGCATAATAACACGTTTCCATTGAAAGAAACAGAAATATTCACATGTCAAGTTTTTATGCGTGCAAAATGCTTTTCAGAGCAAGAGAAGCACTTTTTGACCAACAATGTGATTTTTACCTTACAATGTTGATATTGCTCAAAACTAATGGAATTCACTCCCAAATGGTGGTTTATGCTTAAATAACCCTTTTGTAAGCATAATAACACGTTTCCATTGAAATTAACAGAAATATTCACGTTTCTAGTTTTTATGTGTGCAAAATGCTTTTCAGAGCGAGAGAAGCACTTTTTGACCAACAATGTGATTCTGACCTTTCAATTTTGATATTGCTCAAAACTAATGGAATTCACTCCCAAATGGTGGTTTATGCTTAAATAACCCTTTTGTAAGCATAATAACACGTTTCCATTGAAAGAAACAGAAATATTCACATGTCAAGTTTTTATGTGTGCAAAATGCTTTTCAGAGCGAGAGAAGCACTTTTTGACCAACAATGTGATTCTGACCTTTCAATTTTGATATTGCTCAAAACTAATGGAATTCACTCCCAAATGGTGGTTTATGCTTAAATAACCCTTTTGTAAGCATAATAACACGTTTGAATTGAAAGAAACAGAAATATTCACATGTCAAGTTTTTATGCGTGCAAAATGCTTTTCAGAGCGAGAGAAGCACTTTTTGACCAACAATGTGATTTTTACCTTACAATGTTGATATTGCTCAAAACTAATGGAATTCACTCCCAAATGGCGGTTTATGCTTAAATAACCCTTTTGTAAGCATAATAACACGTTTCCATTGAAATTAACAGAAATATTCACGTTTCTAGTTTTTATGTGTGCAAAATGCTTTTCAGAGCGAGAGAAGCACTTTTTGACCAACAATGTGATTCTGACCTTTCAATTTTGATATTGCTCAAAACTAATGGAATTCACTCCCAAATGGTGGTTTATGCTTAAATAACCCTTTTGTAAGCATAATAACACGTTTCCATTGAAAGAAACAGAAATATTCACATGTCAAGTTTTTATGCGTGCAAAATGCTTTTCAGAGCGAGAGAAGCACTTTTTGACCAACAATGTGATTTTTACCTTACAATGTTGATATTGCTCAAAACGAATGGAATTCACTCCCAAATGGTGGTTTATGCTTAAATAACCCTTTTGTAAGCATAATAACACGTTTCCATTGAAAGTAACAGAAATATTCACATGTCAAGTTTTTATGTGTGCAAAATGCTTTTCAGAGCGAGAGAAGCACTTTTTGACCAACAATGTGATTCTGACCTTTCAATTTTGATATTGCTCAAAACTAATGGAATTCACTCCCAAATGGTGGTTTATGCTTAAATAACCCTTTTGTAAGCATAATAACACGTTTCCATTGAAAGAAACAGAAATATTCACATGTCAAGTTTTTATGCGTGCAAAATGCTTTTCAGAGCGAGAGAAGCACTTTTTGACCAACAATGTGACTCTGACCTTCAATTTTGATATTGCTCAAAACTAATGGAATTCACTCCCAAATGGTGGTTTATGCTTAAATAACCCTTTTGTAAGCATAATAACACGTTTCCATTGAAAGTAACAGAAATATTCACATGTCAAGTTTTTATGTGTGCAAAATGCTTTTCAGAGCGAGAGAAGCACTTTTTGACCAACAATGTGATTCTGACCTTTCAATTTTGATATTGCTCAAAACTAATGGAATTCACTCCCAAATGGTGGTTTATGCTTAAATAACCCTTTTGTAAGCATAATAACACGTTTCCATTGAAAGAAACAGAAATATTCACATGTCAAGTTTTTATGCGTGCAAAATGCTTTTCAGAGCGAGAGAAGCACTTTTTGACCAACAATGTGATTTTTACCTTACAATGTTGATATTGCTCAAAACTAATGGAATTCACTCCCAAATGGTGGTTTATGCTTAAATAACCCTTTTGTAAGCATAATAACACGTTTCCATTGAAATTAACAGAAATATTCACGTTTCTAGTTTTTATGTGTGCAAAATGCTTTTCAGAGCGAGAGAAGCACTTTTTGACCAACAATGTGATTCTGACCTTTCAATTTTGATATTGCTCAAAACTAATGGAATTCACTCCCAAACGGTGGTTTATGCTTAAATAACCCTTTTGTAAGCATAATAACACGTTTCCATTGAAAGAAACAGAAATATTCACATGTCAAGTTTTTATGTGTGCAAAATGCTTTTCAGAGCGAGAGAAGCACTTTTTGACCAACAATGTGATTCTGACCTTTCAATTTTGATATTGCTCAAAACTAATGGAATTCACTCCCAAATGGTGGTTTATGCTTAAATAACCCTTTTGTAAGCATAATAACACGTTTCCATTGAAGGTAACAGAAATATTCACATGTCAAGTTTTTATGTGTGCAAAATGCTTTTCAGAGCGAGAGAAGCACTTTTTGACCAACAATGTGATTTTTACCTTACAATGTTGATATTGCTCAAAACGAATGGAATTCACTCCCAAATGGTGGTTTATGCTTAAATAACCCTTTTGTAAGCATAATAACACGTTTCCATTGAAAGTAACAGAAATATTCACATGTCAAGTTTTTATGTGTGCAAAATGCTTTTCAGAGCGAGAGAAGCACTTTTTGACCAACAATGTGATTCTGACCTTTCAATTTTGATATTGCTCAAAACTAATGGAATTCACTCCCAAATGGTGGTTTATGCTTAAATAACCCTTTTGTAAGCATAATAACACGTTTCCATTGAAAGAAACAGAAATATTCACATGTCAAGTTTTTATGCGTGCAAAATGCTTTTCAGAGCGAGAGAAGCACTTTTTGACCAACAATGTGACTCTGACCTTCAATTTTGATATTGCTCAAAACTAATGGAATTCACTCCCAAATGGTGGTTTATGCTTAAATAACCCTTTTGTAAGCATAATAACACGTTTCCATTGAAAGTAACAGAAATATTCACATGTCAAGTTTTTATGTGTGCAAAATGCTTTTCAGAGCGAGAGAAGCACTTTTTGACCAACAATGTGATTCTGACCTTTCAATTTTGATATTGCTCAAAACTAATGGAATTCACTCCCAAATGGTGGTTTATGCTTAAATAACCCTTTTGTAAGCATAATAACACGTTTCCATTGAAAGAAACAGAAATATTCACATGTCAAGTTTTTATGCGTGCAAAATGCTTTTCAGAGCGAGAGAAGCACTTTTTGACCAACAATGTGATTTTTACCTTACAATGTTGATATTGCTCAAAACTAATGGAATTCACTCCCAAATGGTGGTTTATGCTTAAATAACCCTTTTGTAAGCATAATAACACGTTTCCATTGAAAGTAACAGAAATATTCACATGTCAAGTTTTTATGTGTGCAAAATGCTTTTCAGAGCGAGAGAAGCACTTTTTGACCAACAATGTGATTCTGACCTTTCAATTTTGATATTGCTCAAAACTAATGGAATTCACTCCCAAATGGTGGTTTATGCTTAAATAACCCTTTTGTAAGCATAATAACACGTTTCCATTGAAATTAACAGAAATATTCACGTTTCTAGTTTTTATGTGTGCAAAATGCTTTTCAGAGCGAGAGAAGCACTTTTTGACCAACAATGTGATTCTGACCTTTCAATTTTGATATTGCTCAAAACTAATGGAATTCACTCCCAAATGGTGGTTTATGCTTAAATAACCCTTTTGTAAGCATAATAACACGTTTCCATTGAAAGAAACAGAAATATTCACATGTGAAGTTTTTATGCGTGCAAAATGCTTTTCAGAGCGAGAGAAGCACTTTTTGACCAACAATGTGATTTTTACCTTACAATGTTGATATTGCTCAAAACTAATGGAATTCACTCCCAAATGGTGGTTTATGCTTAAATAACCCTTTTGTAAGCATAATAACACGTTTCCATTGAAATTAACAGAAATATTCACGTTTCTAGTTTTTATGTGTGCAAAATGCTTTTCAGAGTGAGAGAAGCACTTTTTGACCAACAATGTGATTCTGACCTTTCAATTTTGATATTGCTCAAAACTAATGGAATTCACTCCCAAATGGTGGTTTATGCTTAAATAACCCTTTTGTAAGCATAATAACACGTTTCCATTGAAAGAAACAGAGATATTCACATGTCAAGTTTTTATGTGTGCAAAATGCTTTTCAGAGCGAGAGAAGCACTTTTTGACCAACAATGTGATTCTGACCTTTCAATTTTGATATTGCTCAAAACTAATGGAATTCACTCCCAAATGGTGGTTTATGCTTAAATAACCCTTTTGTAAGCATAATAACACGTTTGAATTGAAAGAAACAGAAATATTCACATGTCAAGTTTTTATGCGTGCAAAATGCTTTTCAGAGCGAGAGAAGCACTTTTTGACCAACAATGTGATTTTTACCTTACAATGTTGATATTGCTCAAAACTAATGGAATTCACTCCCAAATGGTGGTTTATGCTTAAATAACCCTTTTGTAAGCATAATAACACGTTTCCATTGAAAGAAACAGAAATATTCACATGTCAAGTTTTTATGCGTGCAAAATGCTTTTCAGAGCGAGAGAAGCACTTTTTGACCAACAATGTGATTCTGACCTTTCAATTTTGATATTGCTCAAAACTAATGGAATTCACTCCCAAATGGTGGTTTATGCTTAAATAACCCTTTTGTAAGCATAATAACACGTTTCCATTGAAAGAAACAGAAATATTCACATGTCAAGTTTTTATGCGTGCAAAATGCTTTTCAGAGCGAGAGAAGCACTTTTTGACCAACAATGTGATTTTTACCTTACAATGTTGATATTGCTCAAAACTAATGGAATTCACTCCCAAATGGTGGTTTATGCTTAAATAACCCTTTTGTAAGCATAATAACACGTTTCCATTGAAAGTAACAGAAATATTCACATGTCAAGTTTTTATGTGTGCAAAATGCTTTTCAGAGCGAGAGAAGCACTTTTTGACCAACAATGTGATTCTGACCTTTCAATTTTGATATTGCTCAAAACTAATGGAATTCACTCCCAAATGGTGGTTTATGCTTAAATAACCCTTTTGTAAGCATAATAACACGTTTCCATTGAAATTAACAGAAATATTCACGTTTCTAGTTTTTATGTGTGCAAAATGCTTTTCAGAGCGAGAGAAGCACTTTTTGACCAACAATGTGATTCTGACCTTTCAATTTTGATATTGCTCAAAACTAATGGAATTCACTCCCAAATGGTGGTTTATGCTTAAATAACCCTTTTGTAAGCATAATAACACGTTTCCATTGAAAGAAACAGAAATATTCACATGTGAAGTTTTTATGCGTGCAAAATGCTTTTCAGAGCGAGAGAAGCACTTTTTGACCAACAATGTGATTTTTACCTTACAATGTTGATATTGCTCAAAACTAATGGAATTCACTCCCAAATGGTGGTTTATGCTTAAATAACCCTTTTGTAAGCATAATAACACGTTTCCATTGAAATTAACAGAAATATTCACGTTTCTAGTTTTTATGTGTGCAAAATGCTTTTCAGAGTGAGAGAAGCACTTTTTGACCAACAATGTGATTCTGACCTTTCAATTTTGATATTGCTCAAAACTAATGGAATTCACTCCCAAATGGTGGTTTATGCTTAAATAACCCTTTTGTAAGCATAATAACACGTTTCCATTGAAAGAAACAGAGATATTCACATGTCAAGTTTTTATGTGTGCAAAATGCTTTTCAGAGCGAGAGAAGCACTTTTTGACCAACAATGTGATTCTGACCTTTCAATTTTGATATTGCTCAAAACTAATGGAATTCACTCCCAAATGGTGGTTTATGCTTAAATAACCCTTTTGTAAGCATAATAACACGTTTGAATTGAAAGAAACAGAAATATTCACATGTCAAGTTTTTATGCGTGCAAAATGCTTTTCAGAGCGAGAGAAGCACTTTTTGACCAACAATGTGATTTTTACCTTACAATGTTGATATTGCTCAAAACTAATGGAATTCACTCCCAAATGGTGGTTTATGCTTAAATAACCCTTTTGTAAGCATAATAACACGTTTCCATTGAAAGAAACAGAAATATTCACATGTCAAGTTTTTATGCGTGCAAAATGCTTTTCAGAGCGAGAGAAGCACTTTTTGACCAACAATGTGATTCTGACCTTTCAATTTTGATATTGCTCAAAACTAATGGAATTCACTCCCAAATGGTGGTTTATGCTTAAATAACCCTTTTGTAAGCATAATAACACGTTTCCATTGAAAGAAACAGAAATATTCACATGTCAAGTTTTTATGCGTGCAAAATGCTTTTCAGAGCTAGAGAAGCACTTTTTGACCAACAATGTGACTCTGACCTTCAATTTTGATATTGCTCAAAACTAATGGAATTCACTCCCAAATGGTGGTTTATGCTTAAATAACCCTTTTGTAAGCATAATAACACGTTTCCATTGAAAGTAACAGAAATATTCACATGTCAAGTTTTTTTGTGTGCAAAATGCTTTTCAGAGCGAGAGAAGCACTTTTTGACCAACAATGTGATTCTGACCTTTCAATTTTGATATTGCTCAAAACTAATGGAATTCACTCCCAAATGGTGGTTTATGCTTAAATAACCCTTTTGTAAGCATAATAACACGTTTCCATTGAAAGAAACAGAAATATTCACATGTCAAGTTTTTATGTGTGCAAAATGCTTTTCAGAGCGAGAGAAGCACTTTTTGACCAACAATGTGATTTTTACCTTACAATGTTGATATTGCTCAAAACTAATGGAATTCACTCCCAAATGGTGGTTTATGCTTAAATAACTCTTTTGTAAGCATAATAACACGTTTCCATTGAAAGTAACAGAAATATTCACATGTCAAGTTTTTATGTGTGCAAAATGCTTTTCAGAGCGAGAGAAGCACTTTTTGACCAACAATGTGATTCTGACCTTTCAATTTTGATATTGCTCAAAACTAATGGAATTCACTCCCAAATGGTGGTTTATGCTTAAATAACCCTTTTGTAAGCATAATAACACGTTTGAATTGAAAGAAACAGAAATATTCACATGTCAAGTTTTTATGCGTGCAAAATGCTTTTCAGAGCGAGAGAAGCACTTTTTGACCAACAATGTGACTCTGACCTTTCAATTTTGATATTGCTCAAAACTAATGGAATTCACTCCCAAATGGTGGTTTATGCTTGAATAACCCTTTTGTAAGCATAATAACACGTTTCCATTGAAAGTAACAGAAATATTCACATGTCAAGTTTTTATGTGTGCAAAATGCTTTTCAGAGCGAGAGAAGCACTTTTTGACCAACAATGTGATTCTGACCTTTCAATTTTGATATTGCTCAAAACTAATGGAATTCACTCCCAAATGGTGGTTTATGCTTAAATAACCCTTTTGTAAGCATAATAACACGTTTGAATTGAAAGAAACAGAAATATTCACATGTCAAGTTTTTATGCGTGCAAAATGCTTTTCAGAGCGAGAGAAGCACTTTTTGACCAACAATGTGATTTTTACCTTACAATGTTGATATTGCTCAAAACTAATGGAATTCACTCCCAAATGGTGGTTTATGCTTAAATAACCCTTTTGTAAGCATAATAACACGTTTCCATTGAAAGAAACAGAAATATTCACATGTCAAGTTTTTATGCGTGCAAAATGCTTTTCAGAGCGAGAGAAGCACTTTTTGACCAACAATGTGATTTTTACCTTACAATGTTGATATTGCTCAAAACTAATGGAATTCACTCCCAAATGGTGGTTTATGCTTAAATAACCCTTTTGTAAGCATAATAACACGTTTCCATTGAAATTAACAGAAATATTCACGTTTCTAGTTTTTATGTGTGCAAAATGCTTTTCAGAGCGAGAGAAGCACTTTTTGACCAACAATGTGATTCTGACCTTTCAATTTTGATATTGCTCAAAACTAATGGAATTCACTCCCAAATGGTGGTTTATGCTTAAATAACCCTTTTGTAAGCATAATAACACGTTTCCATTGAAAGAAACAGAAATATTCACATGTCAAGTTTTTATGTGTGCAAAATGCTTTTCAGAGCGAGAGAAGCACTTTTTGACCAACAATGTGATTCTGACCTTTCAATTTTGATATTGCTCAAAACTAATGGAATTCACTCCCAAATGGTGGTTTATGCTTAAATAACCCTTTTGTAAGCATAATAACACGTTTCCATTGAAGGTAACAGAAATATTCACATGTCAAGTTTTTATGTGTGCAAAATGCTTTTCAGAGCGAGAGAAGCACTTTTTGACCAACAATGTGATTTTTACCTTACAATGTTGATATTGCTCAAAACGAATGGAATTCACTCCCAAATGGTGGTTTATGCTTAAATAACCCTTTTGTAAGCATAATAACACGTTTCCATTGAAAGTAACAGAAATATTCACATGTCAAGTTTTTATGTGTGCAAAATGCTTTTCAGAGCGAGAGAAGCACTTTTTGACCAACAATGTGATTCTGACCTTTCAATTTTGATATTGCTCAAAACTAATGGAATTCACTCCCAAATGGTGGTTTATGCTTAAATAACCCTTTTGTAAGCATAATAACACGTTTCCATTGAAAGAAACAGAAATATTCACATGTCAAGTTTTTATGCGTGCAAAATGCTTTTCAGAGCGAGAGAAGCACTTTTTGACCAACAATGTGATTTTTACCTTACAATGTTGATATTGCTCAAAACTAATGGAATTCACTCCCAAATGGTGGTTTATGCTTAAATAACCCTTTTGTAAGCATAATAACACGTTTCCATTGAAAGTAACAGAAATATTCACATGTCAAGTTTTTATGTGTGCAAAATGCTTTTCAGAGCGAGAGAAGCACTTTTTGACCAACAATGTGATTCTGACCTTTCAATTTTGATATTGCTCAAAACTAATGGAATTCACTCCCAAATGGTGGTTTATGCTTAAATAACCCTTTTGTAAGCATAATAACACGTTTCCATTGAAATTAACAGAAATATTCACGTTTCTAGTTTTTATGTGTGCAAAATGCTTTTCAGAGCGAGAGAAGCACTTTTTGACCAACAATGTGATTCTGACCTTTCAATTTTGATATTGCTCAAAACTAATGGAATTCACTCCCAAATGGTGGTTTATGCTTAAATAACCCTTTTGTAAGCATAATAACACGTTTCCATTGAAAGAAACAGAAATATTCACATGTGAAGTTTTTATGCGTGCAAAATGCTTTTCAGAGCGAGAGAAGCACTTTTTGACCAACAATGTGATTTTTACCTTACAATGTTGATATTGCTCAAAACTAATGGAATTCACTCCCAAATGGTGGTTTATGCTTAAATAACCCTTTTGTAAGCATAATAACACGTTTCCATTGAAATTAACAGAAATATTCACGTTTCTAGTTTTTATGTGTGCAAAATGCTTTTCAGAGTGAGAGAAGCACTTTTTGACCAACAATGTGATTCTGACCTTTCAATTTTGATATTGCTCAAAACTAATGGAATTCACTCCCAAATGGTGGTTTATGCTTAAATAACCCTTTTGTAAGCATAATAACACGTTTCCATTGAAAGAAACAGAGATATTCACATGTCAAGTTTTTATGTGTGCAAAAT
This sequence comes from Pollachius pollachius, assembly GCF_949987615.1. Taxonomy (NCBI): domain Eukaryota; kingdom Metazoa; phylum Chordata; class Actinopteri; order Gadiformes; family Gadidae; genus Pollachius; species Pollachius pollachius. The sequence continues at coordinate 46,131 of NW_027641611.1, forward strand.
GCTTTTCAGAGCGAGAGAAGCACTTTTTGACCAACAATGTGATTCTGACCTTTCAATTTTGATATTGCTCAAAACTAATGGAATTCACTCCCAAATGGTGGTTTATGCTTAAATAACCCTTTTGTAAGCATAATAACACGTTTGAATTGAAAGAAACAGAAATATTCACATGTCAAGTTTTTATGCGTGCAAAATGCTTTTCAGAGCGAGAGAAGCACTTTTTGACCAACAATGTGATTTTTACCTTACAATGTTGATATTGCTCAAAACTAATGGAATTCACTCCCAAATGGTGGTTTATGCTTAAATAACCCTTTTGTAAGCATAATAACACGTTTCCATTGAAAGAAACAGAAATATTCACATGTCAAGTTTTTATGCGTGCAAAATGCTTTTCAGAGCGAGAGAAGCACTTTTTGACCAACAATGTGATTCTGACCTTTCAATTTTGATATTGCTCAAAACTAATGGAATTCACTCCCAAATGGTGGTTTATGCTTAAATAACCCTTTTGTAAGCATAATAACACGTTTCCATTGAAAGAAACAGAAATATTCACATGTCAAGTTTTTATGCGTGCAAAATGCTTTTCAGAGCTAGAGAAGCACTTTTTGACCAACAATGTGACTCTGACCTTCAATTTTGATATTGCTCAAAACTAATGGAATTCACTCCCAAATGGTGGTTTATGCTTAAATAACCCTTTTGTAAGCATAATAACACGTTTCCATTGAAAGTAACAGAAATATTCACATGTCAAGTTTTTATGTGTGCAAAATGCTTTTCAGAGCGAGAGAAGCACTTTTTGACCAACAATGTGATTCTGACCTTTCAATTTTGATATTGCTCAAAACTAATGGAATTCACTCCCAAATGGTGGTTTATGCTTAAATAACCCTTTTGTAAGCATAATAACACGTTTCCATTGAAAGAAACAGAAATATTCACATGTCAAGTTTTTATGTGTGCAAAATGCTTTTCAGAGCGAGAGAAGCACTTTTTGACCAACAATGTGATTTTTACCTTACAATGTTGATATTGCTCAAAACTAATGGAATTCACTCCCAAATGGTGGTTTATGCTTAAATAACTCTTTTGTAAGCATAATAACACGTTTCCATTGAAAGTAACAGAAATATTCACATGTCAAGTTTTTATGTGTGCAAAATGCTTTTCAGAGCGAGAGAAGCACTTTTTGACCAACAATGTGACTCTGACCTTTCAATTTTGATATTGCTCAAAACTAATGGAATTCACTCCCAAATGGTGGTTTATGCTTGAATAACCCTTTTGTAAGCATAATAACACGTTTCCATTGAAAGTAACAGAAATATTCACATGTCAAGTTTTTATGTGTGCAAAATGCTTTTCAGAGCGAGAGAAGCACTTTTTGACCAACAATGTGATTCTGACCTTTCAATTTTGATATTGCTCAAAACTAATGGAATTCACTCCCAAATGGTGGTTTATGCTTAAATAACCCTTTTGTAAGCATAATAACACGTTTGAATTGAAAGAAACAGAAATATTCACATGTCAAGTTTTTATGCGTGCAAAATGCTTTTCAGAGCGAGAGAAGCACTTTTTGACCAACAATGTGATTTTTACCTTACAATGTTGATATTGCTCAAAACTAATAGAATTCACTCCCAAATGGTGGTTTATGCTTAAATAACCCTTTTGTAAGCATAATAACACGTTTGAATTGAAAGAAACAGAAATATTCACATGTCAAGTTTTTATGCGTGCAAAATGCTTTTCAGAGCGAGAGAAGCACTTTTTGACCAACAATGTGATTTTTACCTTACAATGTTGATATTGCTCAAAACTAATGGAATTCACTCCCAAATGGTGGTTTATGCTTAAATAACCCTTTTGTAAGCATAATAACACGTTTCCATTGAAAGAAACAGAAATATTCACATGTCAAGTTTTTATGCGTGCAAAATGCTTTTCAGAGCGAGAGAAGCACTTTTTGACCAACAATGTGATTTTTACCTTACAATGTTGATATTGCTCAAAACTAATGGAATTCACTCCCAAACGGTGGTTTATGCTTAAATAACCCTTTTGTAAGCATAATAACACGTTTCCATTGAAATTAACAGAAATATTCACGTTTCTAGTTTTTATGTGTGCAAAATGCTTTTCAGAGCGAGAGAAGCACTTTTTGACCAACAATGTGATTCTGACCTTTCAATTTTGATATTGCTCAAAACTAATGGAATTCACTCCCAAATGGTGGTTTATGCTTAAATAACCCTTTTGTAAGCATAATAACACGTTTCCATTGAAAGAAACAGAAATATTCACATGTCAAGTTTTTATGTGTGCAAAATGCTTTTCAGAGCGAGAGAAGCACTTTTTGACCAACAATGTGATTCTGACCTTTCAATTTTGATATTGCTCAAAACTAATGGAATTCACTCCCAAATGGTGGTTAATGCTTAAATAACCCTTTTGTAAGCATAATAACACGTTTGAATTGAAAGAAACAGAAATATTCACATGTCAAGTTTTTATGCGTGCAAAATGCTTTTCAGAGCGAGAGAAGCACTTTTTGACCAACAATGTGATTTTTACCTTACAATGTTGATATTGCTCAAAACTAATGGAATTCACTCCCAAATTGCGGTTTATGCTTAAATAACCCTTTTGTAAGCATAATAACACGTTTCCATTGAAATTAACAGAAATATTCACGTTTCTAGTTTTTATGTGTGCAAAATGCTTTTCAGAGCGAGAGAAGCACTTTTTGACCAACAATGTGATTTTTACCTTACAATGTTGATATTGCTCAAAACTAATGGAATTCACTCCCAAATGGTGGTTTATGCTTAAATAACCCTTTTGTAAGCATAATAACACGTTTCCATTGAAAGAAACAGAAATATTCACATGTCAAGTTTTTATGCGTGCAAAATGCTTTTCAGAGCGAGAGAAGCACTTTTTGACCAACAATGTGATTTTTACCTTACAATGTTGATATTGCTCAAAACGAATGGAATTCACTCCCAAATGGTGGTTTATGCTTAAATAACCCTTTTGTAAGCATAATAACACGTTTCCATTGAAAGTAACAGAAATATTCACATGTCAAGTTTTTATGTGTGCAAAATGCTTTTCAGAGCGAGAGAAGCACTTTTTGACCAACAATGTGATTCTGACCTTTCAATTTTGATATTGCTCAAAACTAATGGAATTCACTCCCAAATGGTGGTTTATGCTTAAATAACCCTTTTGTAAGCATAATAACACGTTTCCATTGAAAGAAACAGAAATATTCACATGTCAAGATTTTATTCGTGCAAAATGCTTTTCAGAGCGAGAGAAGCACTTTTTGACCAACAATGTGACTCTGACCTTCAATTTTGATATTGCTCAAAACTAATGGAATTCACTCCCAAATGGTGGTTTATGCTTAAATAACCCTTTTGTAAGCATAATAACACGTTTCCATTGAAAGTAACAGAAATATTCACATGTCAAGTTTTTATGTGTGCAAAATGCTTTTCAGAGCGAGAGAAGCACTTTTTGACCAACAATGTGATTCTGACCTTTCAATTTTGATATTGCTCAAAACTAATGGAATTCACTCCCAAATGGTGGTTTATGCTTAAATAACCCTTTTGTAAGCATAATAACACGTTTCCATTGAAAGAAACAGAAATATTCACATGTCAAGTTTTTATGCGTGCAAAATGCTTTTCAGAGCGAGAGAAGCACTTTTTGACCAACAATGTGATTTTTACCTTACAATGTTGATATTGCTCAAAACTAATGGAATTCACTCCCAAATGGCGGTTTATGCTTAAATAACCCTTTTGTAAGCATAATAACACGTTTCCATTGAAATTAACAGAAATATTCACGTTTCTAGTTTTTATGTGTGCAAAATGCTTTTCAGAGCGAGAGAAGCACTTTTTGACCAACAATGTGATTCTGACCTTTCAATTTTGATATTGCTCAAAACTAATGGAATTCACTCCCAAATGGTGGTTTATGCTTAAATAACCCTTTTGTAAGCATAATAACACGTTTCCATTGAAAGAAACAGAAATATTCACATGTCAAGTTTTTATGCGTGCAAAATGCTTTTCAGAGCGAGAGAAGCACTTTTTGACCAACAATGTGATTTTTACCTTACAATGTTGATATTGCTCAAAACGAATGGAATTCACTCCCAAATGGTGGTTTATGCTTAAATAACCCTTTTGTAAGCATAATAACACGTTTCCATTGAAAGTAACAGAAATATTCACATGTCAAGTTTTTATGTGTGCAAAATGCTTTTCAGAGCGAGAGAAGCACTTTTTGACCAACAATGTGATTCTGACCTTTCAATTTTGATATTGCTCAAAACTAATGGAATTCACTCCCAAATGGTGGTTTATGCTTAAATAACCCTTTTGTAAGCATAATAACACGTTTCCATTGAAAGAAACAGAAATATTCACATGTCAAGTTTTTATGCGTGCAAAATGCTTTTCAGAGCGAGAGAAGCACTTTTTGACCAACAATGTGACTCTGACCTTCAATTTTGATATTGCTCAAAACTAATGGAATTCACTCCCAAATGGTGGTTTATGCTTAAATAACCCTTTTGTAAGCATAATAACACGTTTCCATTGAAAGTAACAGAAATATTCACATGTCAAGTTTTTATGTGTGCAAAATGCTTTTCAGAGCGAGAGAAGCACTTTTTGACCAACAATGTGATTCTGACCTTTCAATTTTGATATTGCTCAAAACTAATGGAATTCACTCCCAAATGGTGGTTTATGCTTAAATAACCCTTTTGTAAGCATAATAACACGTTTCCATTGAAAGAAACAGAAATATTCACATGTCAAGTTTTTATGCGTGCAAAATGCTTTTCAGAGCGAGAGAAGCACTTTTTGACCAACAATGTGATTTTTACCTTACAATGTTGATATTGCTCAAAACGAATGGAATTCACTCCCAAATGGTGGTTTATGCTTAAATAACCCTTTTGTAAGCATAATAACACGTTTCCATTGAAAGTAACAGAAATATTCACATGTCAAGTTTTTATGTGTGCAAAATGCTTTTCAGAGCGAGAGAAGCACTTTTTGACCAACAATGTGATTCTGACCTTTCAATTTTGATATTGCTCAAAACTAATGGAATTCACTCCCAAATGGTGGTTTATGCTTAAATAACCCTTTTGTAAGCATAATAACACGTTTCCATTGAAAGAAACAGAAATATTCACATGTCAAGTTTTTATGCGTGCAAAATGCTTTTCAGAGCGAGAGAAGCACTTTTTGACCAACAATGTGACTCTGACCTTCAATTTTGATATTGCTCAAAACTAATGGAATTCACTCCCAAATGGTGGTTTATGCTTAAATAACCCTTTTGTAAGCATAATAACACGTTTCCATTGAAAGTAACAGAAATATTCACATGTCAAGTTTTTATGTGTGCAAAATGCTTTTCAGAGCGAGAGAAGCACTTTTTGACCAACAATGTGATTCTGACCTTTCAATTTTGATATTGCTCAAAACTAATGGAATTCACTCCCAAATGGTGGTTTATGCTTAAATAACCCTTTTGTAAGCATAATAACACGTTTCCATTGAAAGAAATAGAAATATTCACATGTCAAGTTTTTATGCGTGCAAAATGCTTTTCAGAGCGAGAGAAGCACTTTTTGACCAACAATGTGACTCTGACCTTCAATTTTGATATTGCTCAAAACTAATGGAATTCACTCCCAAATGGTGGTTTATGCTTAAATAACCCTTTTGTAAGCATAATAACACGTTTCCATTGAAAGTAACAGAAATATTCACATGTCAAGTTTTTATGTGTGCAAAATGCTTTTCAGAGCGAGAGAAGCACTTTTTGACCAACAATGTGATTCTGACCTTTCAATTTTGATATTGCTCAAAACTAATGGAATTCACTCCCAAATGGTGGTTTATGCTTAAATAACCCTTTTGTAAGCATAATAACACGTTTCCATTGAAATTAACAGAAATTTTCACGTTTCTAGTTTTTATGTGTGCAAAATGCTTTTCAGAGCGAGAGAAGCACTTTTTGACCAACAATGTGATTCTGACCTTTCAATTTTGATATTGCTCAAAACTAATGGAATTCACTCCCAAATGGTGGTTTATGCTTAAATAACCCTTTTGTAAGCATAATAACACGTTTCCATTGAAAGTAACAGAAATATTCACATGTCAAGTTTTTATGTGTGCAAAATGCTTTTCAGAGCGAGAGAAGCACTTTTTGACCAACAATGTGATTCTGACCTTTCAATTTTGATATTGCTCAAAACTAATGGAATTCACTCCCAAATGGTGGTTTATGCTTAAATAACCCTTTTGTAAGCATAATAACACGTTTCCATTGAAAGAAACAGAAATATTCACATGTCAAGTTTTTATGCGTGCAAAATGCTTTTCAGAGCGAGAGAAGCACTTTTTGACCAACAATGTGATTTTTACCTTACAATGTTGATATTGCTCAAAACTAATGGAATTCACTCCCAAATGGCGGTTTATGCTTAAATAACCCTTTTGTAAGCATAATAACACGTTTCCATTGAAATTAACAGAAATATTCACGTTTCTAGTTTTTATGTGTGCAAAATGCTTTTCAGAGCGAGAGAAGCACTTTTTGACCAACAATGTGATTCTGACCTTTCAATTTTGATATTGCTCAAAACTAATGGAATTCACTCCCAAATGGTGGTTTATGCTTAAATAACCCTTTTGTAAGCATAATAACACGTTTCCATTGAAAGAAACAGAAATATTCACATGTCAAGTTTTTATGCGTGCAAAATGCTTTTCAGAGCGAGAGTAGCACTTTTTGACCAACAATGTGATTTTTACCTTACAATGTTGATATTGCTCAAAACGAATGGAATTCACTCCCAAATGGTGGTTTATGCTTAAATAACCCTTTTGTAAGCATAATAACACGTTTCCATTGAAAGTAACAGAAATATTCACATGTCAAGTTTTTATGTGTGCAAAATGCTTTTCAGAGCGAGAGAAGCACTTTTTGACCAACAATGTGATTCTGACCTTTCAATTTTGATATTGCTCAAAACTAATGGAATTCACTCCCAAATGGTGGTTTATGCTTAAATAACCCTTTTGTAAGCATAATAACACGTTTCCATTGAAAGAAACAGAAATATTCACATGTCAAGTTTTTATGCGTGCAAAATGCTTTTCAGAGCGAGAGAAGCACTTTTTGACCAACAATGTGACTCTGACCTTCAATTTTGATATTGCTCAAAACTAATGGAATTCACTCCCAAATGGTGGTTTATGCTTAAATAACCCTTTTGTAAGCATAATAACACGTTTCCATTGAAAGTAACAGAAATATTCACATGTCAAGTTTTTATGTGTGCAAAATGCTTTTCAGAGCGAGAGAAGCACTTTTTGACCAACAATGTGATTCTGACCTTTCAATTTTGATATTGCTCAAAACTAATGGAATTCACTCCCAAATGGTGGTTTATGCTTAAATAACCCTTTTGTAAGCATAATAACACGTTTCCATTGAAAGAAACAGAAATATTCACATGTCAAGTTTTTATGCGTGCAAAATGCTTTTCAGAGCGAGAGAAGCACTTTTTGACCAACAATGTGATTTTTACCTTACAATGTTGATATTGCTCAAAACGAATGGAATTCACTCCCAAATGGTGGTTTATGCTTAAATAACCCTTTTGTAAGCATAATAACACGTTTCCATTGAAAGTAACAGAAATATTCACATGTCAAGTTTTTATGTGTCCAAAATGCTTTTCAGAGCGAGAGAAGCACTTTTTGACCAACAATGTGATTCTGACCTTTCAATTTTGATATTGCTCAAAACTAATGGAATTCACTCCCAAATGGTGGTTTATGCTTAAATAACCCTTTTGTAAGCATAATAACACGTTTCCATTGAAAGAAACAGAAATATTCACATGTCAAGTTTTTATGCGTGCAAAATGCTTTTCAGAGCGAGAGAAGCACTTTTTGACCAACAATGTGACTCTGACCTTCAATTTTGATATTGCTCAAAACTAATGGAATTCACTCCCAAATGGTGGTTTATGCTTAAATAACCCTTTTGTAAGCATAATAACACGTTTCCATTGAAAGTAACAGAAATATTCACATGTCAAGTTTTTATGTGTGCAAAATGCTTTTCAGAGCGAGAGAAGCACTTTTTGACCAACAATGTGATTCTGACCTTTCAATTTTGATATTGCTCAAAACTAATGGAATTCACTCCCAAATGGTGGTTTATGCTTAAATAACCCTTTTGTAAGCATAATAACACGTTTCCATTGAAAGAAATAGAAATATTCACATGTCAAGTTTTTATGCGTGCAAAATGCTTTTCAGAGCGAGAGAAGCACTTTTTGACCAACAATGTGACTCTGACCTTCAATTTTGATATTGCTCAAAACTAATGGAATTCACTCCCAAATGGTGGTTTATGCTTAAATAACCCTTTTGTAAGCATAATAACACGTTTCCATTGAAAGTAACAGAAATATTCACATGTCAAGTTTTTATGTGTGCAAAATGCTTTTCAGAGCGAGAGAAGCACTTTTTGACCAACAATGTGATTCTGACCTTTCAATTTTGATATTGCTCAAAACTAATGGAATTCACTCCCAAATGGTGGTTTATGCTTAAATAACCCTTTTGTAAGCATAATAACACGTTTCCATTGAAATTCACAGAAATATTCACGTTTCTAGTTTTTATGTGTGCAAAATGCTTTTCAGAGCGAGAGAAGCACTTTTTGACCAACAATGTGATTCTGACCTTTCAATTTTGATATTGCTCAAAACTAATGGAATTCACTCCCAAATGGTGGTTTATGCTTAAATAACCCTTTTGTAAGCATAATAACACGTTTCCATTGAAAGAAACAGAAATATTCACATGTGAAGTTTTTATGCGTGCAAAATGCTTTTCAGAGCGAGAGAAGCACTTTTTGACCAACAATGTGATTTTTACCTTACAATGTTGATATTGCTCAAAACTAATGGAATTCACTCCCAAATGGTGGTTTATGCTTAAATAACCCTTTTGTAAGCATAATAACACGTTTCCATTGAAATTAACAGAAATATTCACGTTTCTAGTTTTTATGTGTGCAAAATGCTTTTCAGAGCGAGAGAAGCACTTTTTGACCAACAATGTGATTCTAACCTTTCAATTTTGATATTGCTCAAAACTAATGGAATTCACTCCCAAATGGTGGTTTATGCTTAAATAACCCTTTTGTAAGCATAATAACACGTTTCCATTGAAAGAAACAGAGATATTCACATGTCAAGTTTTTATGTGTGCAAAATGCTTTTCAGAGCGAGAGAAGCACTTTTTGACCAACAATGTGATTCTGACCTTTCAATTTTGATATTGCTCAAAACTAATGGAATTCACTCCCAAATGGTGGTTTATGCTTAAATAACCCTTTTGTAAGCATAATAACACGTTTGAATTGAAAGAAACAGAAATATTCACATGTCAAGTTTTTATGCGTGCAAAATGCTTTTCAGAGCGAGAGAAGCACTTTTTGACCAACAATGTGATTTTTACCTTACAATGTTGATATTGCTCAAAACTAATGGAATTCACTCCCAAATGGTGGTTTATGCTTAAATAACCCTTTTGTAAGCATAATAACACGTTTCCATTGAAAGAAACAGAAATATTCACATGTCAAGTTTTTATGCGTGCAAAATGCTTTTCAGAGCGAGAGAAGCACTTTTTGACCAACAATGTGATTCTGACCTTTCAATTTTGATATTGCTCAAAACTAATGGAATTCACTCCCAAATGGTGGTTTATGCTTAAATAACCCTTTTGTAAGCATAATAACACGTTTCCATTGAAAGAAACAGAAATATTCACATGTCAAGTTTTTATGCGTGCAAAATGCTTTTCAGAGCTAGAGAAGCACTTTTTGACCAACAATGTGACTCTGACCTTCAATTTTGATATTGCTCAAAACTAATGGAATTCACTCCCAAATGGTGGTTTATGCTTAAATAACCCTTTTGTAAGCATAATAACACGTTTCCATTGAAAGTAACAGAAATATTCACATGTCAAGTTTTTATGTGTGCAAAATGCTTTTCAGAGCGAGAGAAGCACTTTTTGACCAACAATGTGATTCTGACCTTTCAATTTTGATATTGCTCAAAACTAATGGAATTCACTCCCAAATGGTGGTTTATTTTTAAATAACCCTTTTGTAAGCATAATAACACGTTTCCATTGAAAGAAACAGAAATATTCACATGTCAAGTTTTTATGTGTGCAAAATGCTTTTCAGAGCGAGAGAAGCACTTTTTGACCAACAATGTGATTTTTACCTTACAATGTTGATATTGCTCAAAACTAATGGAATTCACTCCCAAATGGTGGTTTATGCTTAAATAACTCTTTTGTAAGCATAATAACACGTTTCCATTGAAAGTAACAGAAATATTCACATGTCAAGTTTTTATGTGTGCAAAATGCTTTTCAGAGCGAGAGAAGCACTTTTTGACCAACAATGTGATTCTGACCTTTCAATTTTGATATTGCTCAAAACTAATGGAATTCACTCCCAAATGGTGGTTTATGCTTAAATAACCCTTTTGTAAGCATAATAACACGTTTGAATTGAAAGAAACAGAAATATTCACATGTCAAGTTTTTATGCGTGCAAAATGCTTTTCAGAGCGAGAGAAGCACTTTTTGACCAACAATGTGATTTTTACCTTACAATGTTGATATTGCTCAAAACTAATGGAATTCACTCCCAAATGGTGGTTTATGCTTAAATAACCCTTTTGTAAGCATAATAACACGTTTGAATTGAAAGAAACAGAAATATTCACATGTCAAGTTTTTATGCGTGCAAAATGCTTTTCAGAGCGAGAGAAGCACTTTTTGACCAACAATGTGATTTTTACCTTACAATGTTGATATTGCTCAAAACTAATGGAATTCACTCCCAAATGGTGGTTTATGCTTAAATAACCCTTTTGTAAGCATAATAACACGTTTCCATTGAAAGAAACAGAAATATTCACATGTCAAGTTTTTATGCGTGCAAAATGCTTTTCAGAGCGAGAGAAGCACTTTTTGACCAACAATGTGATTTTTACCTTACAATGTTGATATTGCTCAAAACTAATGGAATTCACTCCCAAATGGTGGTTTATGCTTAAATAACCCTTTTGTAAGCATAATAACACGTTTCCATTGAAATTAACAGAAATATTCACGTTTCTAGTTTTTATGTGTGCAAAATGCTTTTCAGAGCGAGAGAAGCACTTTTTGACCAACAATGTGATTCTGACCTTTCAATTTTGATATTGCTCAAAACTAATGGAATTCACTCCCAAATGGTGGTTTATGCTTAAATAACCCTTTTGTAAGCATAATAACACGTTTCCATTGAAAGAAACAGAAATATTCACATGTCAAGTTTTTATGTGTGCAAAATGCTTTTCAGAGCGAGAGAAGCACTTTTTGACCAACAATGTGATTCTGACCTTTCAATTTTGATATTGCTCAAAACTAATGGAATTCACTCCCAAATGGTGGTTAATGCTTAAATAACCCTTTTGTAAGCATAATAACACGTTTGAATTGAAAGAAACAGAAATATTCACATGTCAAGTTTTTATGCGTGCAAAATGCTTTTCAGAGCGAGAGAAGCACTTTTTGACCAACAATGTGATTTTTACCTTACAATGTTGATATTGCTCAAAACTAATGGAATTCACTCCCAAATGGCGGTTTATGCTTAAATAACCCTTTTGTAAGCATAATAACACGTTTCCATTGAAATTAACAGAAATATTCACGTTTCTAGTTTTTATGTGTGCAAAATGCTTTTCAGAGCGAGAGAAGCACTTTTTGACCAACAATGTGATTCTGACCTTTCAATTTTGATATTGCTCAAAACTAATGGAATTCACTCCCAAATGGTGGTTTATGCTTAAATAACCCTTTTGTAAGCATAATAACACGTTTCCATTGAAAGAAACAGAAATATTCACATGTCAAGTTTTTATGCGTGCAAAATGCTTTTCAGAGCGAGAGAAGCACTTTTTGACCAACAATGTGATTTTTACCTTACAATGTTGATATTGCTCAAAACGAATGGAATTCACTCCCAAATGGTGGTTTATGCTTAAATAACCCTTTTGTAAGCATAATAACACGTTTCCATTGAAAGTAACAGAAATATTCACATGTCAAGTTTTTATGTGTGCAAAATGCTTTTCAGAGCGAGAGAAGCACTTTTTGACCAACAATGTGATTCTGACCTTTCAATTTTGATATTGCTCAAAACTAATGGAATTCACTCCCAAATGGTGGTTTATGCTTAAATAACCCTTTTGTAAGCATAATAACACGTTTCCATTGAAAGAAACAGAAATATTCACATGTCAAGTTTTTATGCGTGCAAAATGCTTTTCAGAGCGAGAGAAGCACTTTTTGACCAACAATGTGACTCTGACCTTCAATTTTGATATTGCTCAAAACTAATGGAATTCACTCCCAAATGGTGGTTTATGCTTAAATAACCCTTTTGTAAGCATAATAACACGTTTCCATTGAAAGTAACAGAAATATTCACATGTCAAGTTTTTATGTGTGCAAAATGCTTTTCAGAGCGAGAGAAGCACTTTTTGACCAACAATGTGATTCTGACCTTTCAATTTTGATATTGCTCAAAACTAATGGAATTCACTCCCAAATGGTGGTTTATGCTTAAATAACCCTTTTGTAAGCATAATAACACGTTTGAATTGAAAGAAACAGAAATATTCACATGTCAAGTTTTTATGCGTGCAAAATGCTTTTCAGAGCGAGAGAAGCACTTTTTGACCAACAATGTGACTCTGACCTTTCAATTTTGATATTGCTCAAAACTAATGGAATTCACTCCCAAATGGTGGTTTATGCTTGAATAACCCTTTTGTAAGCATAATAACACGTTTCCATTGAAAGTAACAGAAATATTCACATGTCAAGTTTTTATGTGTGCAAAATGCTTTTCAGAGCGAGAGAAGCACTTTTTGACCAACAATGTGATTCTGACCTTTCAATTTTGATATTGCTCAAAACTAATGGAATTCACTCCCAAATGGTGGTTTATGCTTAAATAACCCTTTTGTAAGCATAATAACACGTTTGAATTGAAAGAAACAGAAATATTCACATGTCAAGTTTTTATGCGTGCAAAATGCTTTTCAGAGCGAGAGAAGCACTTTTTGACCAACAATGTGATTTTTACCTTACAATGTTGATATTGCTCAAAACTAATGGAATTCACTCCCAAATGGTGGTTTATGCTTAAATAACCCTTTTGTAAGCATAATAACACGTTTCCATTGAAAGAAACAGAAATATTCACATGTCAAGTTTTTATGCGTGCAAAATGCTTTTCAGAGCGAGAGAAGCACTTTTTGACCAACAATGTGATTTTTACCTTACAATGTTGATATTGCTCAAAACTAATGGAATTCACTCCCAAATGGTGGTTTATGCTTAAATAACCCTTTTGTAAGCATAATAACACGTTTCCATTGAAATTAACAGAAATATTCACGTTTCTAGTTTTTATGTGTGCAAAATGCTTTTCAGAGCGAGAGAAGCACTTTTTGACCAACAATGTGATTCTGACCTTTCAATTTTGATATTGCTCAAAACTAATGGAATTCACTCCCAAATGGTGGTTTATGCTTAAATAACCCTTTTGTAAGCATAATAACACGTTTCCATTGAAAGAAACAGAAATATTCACATGTCAAGTTTTTATGTGTGCAAAATGCTTTTCAGAGCGAGAGAAGCACTTTTTGACCAACAATGTGATTCTGACCTTTCAATTTTGATATTGCTCAAAACTAATGGAATTCACTCCCAAATGGTGGTTAATGCTTAAATAACCCTTTTGTAAGCATAATAACACGTTTGAATTGAAAGAAACAGAAATATTCACATGTCAAGTTTTTATGCGTGCAAAATGCTTTTCAGAGCGAGAGAAGCACTTTTTGACCAACAATGTGATTTTTACCTTACAATGTTGATATTGCTCAAAACTAATGGAATTCACTCCCAAATGGCGGTTTATGCTTAAATAACCCTTTTGTAAGCATAATAACACGTTTCCATTGAAATTAACAGAAATATTCACGTTTCTAGTTTTTATGTGTGCAAAATGCTTTTCAGAGCGAGAGAAGCACTTTTTGACCAACAATGTGATTCTGACCTTTCAATTTTGATATTGCTCAAAACTAATGGAATTCACTCCCAAATGGTGGTTTATGCTTAAATAACCCTTTTGTAAGCATAATAACACGTTTCCATTGAAAGAAACAGAAATATTCACATGTCAAGTTTTTATGCGTGCAAAATGCTTTTCAGAGCGAGAGAAGCACTTTTTGACCAACAATGTGATTTTTACCTTACAATGTTGATATTGCTCAAAACGAATGGAATTCACTCCCAAATGGTGGTTTATGCTTAAATAACCCTTTTGTAAGCATAATAACACGTTTCCATTGAAAGTAACAGAAATATTCACATGTCAAGTTTTTATGTGTGCAAAATGCTTTTCAGAGCGAGAGAAGCACTTTTTGACCAACAATGTGATTCTGACCTTTCAATTTTGATATTGCTCAAAACTAATGGAATTCACTCCCAAATGGTGGTTTATGCTTAAATAACCCTTTTGTAAGCATAATAACACGTTTCCATTGAAAGAAACAGAAATATTCACATGTCAAGTTTTTATGCGTGCAAAATGCTTTTCAGAGCGAGAGAAGCACTTTTTGACCAACAATGTGACTCTGACCTTCAATTTTGATATTGCTCAAAACTAATGGAATTCACTCCCAAATGGTGGTTTATGCTTAAATAACCCTTTTGTAAGCATAATAACACGTTTCCATTGAAAGTAACAGAAATATTCACATGTCAAGTTTTTATGTGTGCAAAATGCTTTTCAGAGCGAGAGAAGCACTTTTTGACCAACAATGTGATTCTGACCTTTCAATTTTGATATTGCTCAAAACTAATGGAATTCACTCCCAAATGGTGGTTTATGCTTAAATAACCCTTTTGTAAGCATAATAACACGTTTCCATTGAAAGAAACAGAAATATTCACATGTCAAGTTTTTATGCGTGCAAAATGCTTTTCAGAGCGAGAGAAGCACTTTTTGACCAACAATGTGATTTTTACCTTACAATGTTGATATTGCTCAAAACTAATGGAATTCACTCCCAAATGGTGGTTTATGCTTAAATAACCCTTTTGTAAGCATAATAACACGTTTCCATTGAAATTAACAGAAATATTCACGTTTCTAGTTTTTATGTGTGCAAAATGCTTTTCAGAGCGAGAGAAGCACTTTTTGACCAACAATGTGATTCTGACCTTTCAATTTTGATATTGCTCAAAACTAATGGAATTCACTCCCAAATGGTGGTTTATGCTTAAATAACCCTTTTGTAAGCATAATAACACGTTTCCATTGAAAGAAACAGAAATATTCACATGTCAAGTTTTTATGTGTGCAAAATGCTTTTCAGAGCGAGAGAAGCACTTTTTGACCAACAATGTGATTCTGACCTTTCAATTTTGATATTGCTCAAAACTAATGGAATTCACTCCCAAATGGTGGTTTATGCTTAAATAACCCTTTTGTAAGCATAATAACACGTTTGAATTGAAAGAAACAGAAATATTCACATGTCAAGTTTTTATGCGTGCAAAATGCTTTTCAGAGCGAGAGAAGCACTTTTTGACCAACAATGTGATTTTTACCTTACAATGTTGATATTGCTCAAAACTAATGCAATTCACTCCCAAATGGTGGTTTATGCTTAAATAACCCTTTTGTAAGCATAATAACACGTTTCCATTGAAAGAAACAGAAATGTTCACATGTCAAGTTTTTATGCGTGCAAAATGCTTTTCAGAGCGAGAGAAGCACTTTTTGACCAACAATGTGATTCTGACCTTTCAATTTTGATATTGCTCAAAACTAATGGAATTCACTCCCAAATGGTGGTTTATGCTTAAATAACCCTTTTGTAAGCATAATAACACGTTTCCATTGAAAGAAACAGAAATATTCACATGTCAAGTTTTTATGCGTGCAAAATGCTTTTCAGAGCGAGAGAAGCACTTTTTGACCAACAATGTGACTCTGACCTTCAATTTTGATATTGCTCAAAACTAATGGAATTCACTCCCAAATGGTGGTTTATGCTTAAATAACCCTTTTGTAAGCATAATAACACGTTTCCATTGAAGGTAACAGAAATATTCACATGTCAAGTTTTTATGTGTGCAAAATGCTTTTCAGAGCGAGAGAAGCACTTTTTGACCAACAATGTGATTCTGACCTTTCAATTTTGATATTGCTCAAAACTAATGGAATTCACTCCCAAATGGTGGTTTATGCTTAAATAACCCTTTTGTAAGCATAATAACACGTTTCCATTGAAAGAAACAGAAATATTCACATGTCAAGTTTTTATGTGTGCAAAATGCTTTTCAGAGCGAGAGAAGCACTTTTTGACCAACAATGTGATTTTTACCTTACAATGTTGATATTGCTCAAAACTAATGGAATTCACTCCCAAATGGTGGTTTATGCTTAAATAACTCTTTTGTAAGCATAATAACACGTTTCCATTGAAAGTAACAGAAATATTCACATGTCAAGTTTTTATGTGTGCAAAATGCTTTTCAGAGCGAGAGAAGAACTTTTTGACCAACAATGTGATTCTGACCTTTCAATTTTGATATTGCTCAAAACTAATGGAATTCACTCCCAAATGGTGGTTTATGCTTAAATAACCCTTTTGTAAACATAATAACACGTTTGAATTGAAAGAAACAGAAATATTCACATGTCAAGTTTTTATGCGTGCAAAATGCTTTTCAGAGCGAGAGAAGCACTTTTTGACCAACAATGTGACTCTGACCTTTCAATTTTGATATTGCTCAAAACTAATGGAATTCACTCCCAAATGGTGGTTTATGCTTGAATAACCCTTTTGTAAGCATAATAACACGTTTCCATTGAAAGTAACAGAAATATTCACATGTCAAGTTTTTATGTGTGCAAAATGCTTTTCAGAGCGAGAGAAGCACTTTTTGACCAACAATGTGATTCTGACCTTTCAATTTTTATATTGCTCAAAACTAATGGAATTCACTCCCAAATGGTGGTTTATGCTTAAATAACCCTTTTGTAAGCATAATAACACGTTTGAATTGAAAGAAACAGAAATATTCACATGTCAAGTTTTTATGCGTGCAAAATGCTTTTCAGAGCGAGAGAAGCACTTTTTGACCAACAATGTGATTTTTACCTTACAATGTTGATATTGCTCAAAACTAATGGAATTCACTCCCAAATGGTGGTTTATGCTTAAATAACCCTTTTGTAAGCATAATAACACGTTTGAATTGAAAGAAACAGAAATATTCACATGTCAAGTTTTTATGCGTGCAAAATGCTTTTCAGAGCGAGAGAAGCACTTTTTGACCAACAATGTGATTTTTACCTTACAATGTTGATATTGCTCAAAACTAATGGAATTCACTCCCAAATGGTGGTTTATGCTTAAATAACCCTTTTGTAAGCATAATAACACGTTTCCATTGAAAGAAACAGAAATATTCACATGTCAAGTTTTTATGCGTGCAAAATGCTTTTCAGAGCGAGAGAAGCACTTTTTGACCAACAATGTGATTTTTACCTTACAATGTTGATATTGCTCAAAACTAATGGAATTCACTCCCAAATGGTGGTTTATGCTTAAATAACCCTTTTGTAAGCATAATAACACGTTTCCATTGAAATTAACAGAAATATTCACGTTTCTAGTTTTTATGTGTGCAAAATGCTTTTCAGAGCGAGAGAAGCACTTTTTGACCAACAATGTGATTCTGACCTTTCAATTTTGATATTGCTCAAAACTAATGGAATTCACTCCCAAATGGTGGTTTATGCTTAAATAACCCTTTTGTAAGCATAATAACACGTTTCCATTGAAAGAAACAGAAATATTCACATGTCAAGTTTTTATGTGTGCAAAATGCTTTTCAGAGCGAGAGAAGCACTTTTTGACCAACAATGTGATTCTGACCTTTCAATTTTGATATTGCTCAAAACTAATGGAATTCACTCCCAAATGGTGGTTTATGCTTAAATAACCCTTTTGTAAGCATAATAACACGTTTGAATTGAAAGAAACAGAAATATTCACATGTCAAGTTTTTATGCGTGCAAAATGCTTTTCAGAGCGAGAGAAGCACTTTTTGACCAACAATGTGATTCTGACCTTTCAATTTTGATATTGCTCAAAACTAATGGAATTCACTCCCAAATGGTGGTTTATGCTTAAATAACCCTTTTGTAAGCATAATAACACGTTTCCATTGAAAGAAACAGAAATATTCACATGTCAAGTTTTTATGCGTGCAAAATGCTTTTCAGAGCGAGAGAAGCACTTTTTGACCAACAATGTGACTCTGACCTTCAATTTTGATATTGCTCAAAACTAATGGAATTCACTCCCAAATGGTGGTTTATGCTTAAATAACCCTTTTGTAAGCATAATAACACGTTTCCATTGAAGGTAACAGAAATATTCACATGTCAAGTTTTTATGTGTGCAAAATGCTTTTCAGAGCGAGAGAAGCACTTTTTGACCAACAATGTGATTCTGACCTTTCAATTTTGATATTGCTCAAAACTAATGGAATTCACTCCCAAATGGTGGTTTATGCTTAAATAACCCTTTTGTAAGCATAATAACACGTTTCCATTGAAAGAAACAGAAATATTCACATGTCAAGTTTTTATGCGTGCAAAATGCTTTTCAGAGCGAGAGAAGCACTTTTTGACCAACAATGTGATTTTTACCTTACAATGTTGATATTGCTCAAAACTAATGGAATTCACTCCCAAATGGTGGTTTATGCTTAAATAACTCTTTTGTAAGCATAATAACACGTTTCCATTGAAAGTAACAGAAATATTCACATGTCAAGTTTTTATGTGTGCAAAATGCTTTTCAGAGCGAGAGAAGAACTTTTTGACCAACAATGTGATTCTGACCTTTCAATTTTGATATTGCTCAAAACTAATGGAATTCACTCCCAAATGGTGGTTTATGCTTAAATAACCCTTTTGTAAACATAATAACACGTTTGAATTGAAAGAAACAGAAATATTCACATGTCAAGTTTTTATGCGTGCAAAATGCTTTTCAGAGCGAGAGAAGCACTTTTTGACCAACAATGTGACTCTGACCTTTCAATTTTGATATTGCTCAAAACTAATGGAATTCACTCCCAAATGGTGGTTTATGCTTGAATAACCCTTTTGTAAGCATAATAACACGTTTCCATTGAAAGTAACAGAAATATTCACATGTCAAGTTTTTATGTGTGCAAAATGCTTTTCAGAGCGAGAGAAGCACTTTTTGACCAACAATGTGATTCTGACCTTTCAATTTTGATATTGCTCAAAACTAATGGAATTCACTCCCAAATGGTGGTTTATGCTTAAATAACCCTTTTGTAAGCATAATAACACGTTTGAATTGAAAGAAACAGAAATATTCACATGTCAAGTTTTTATGCGTGCAAAATGCTTTTCAGAGCGAGAGAAGCACTTTTTGACCAACAATGTGATTTTTACCTTACAATGTTGATATTGCTCAAAACTAATGGAATTCACTCCCAAATGGTGGTTTATGCTTAAATAACCCTTTTGTAAGCATAATAACACGTTTGAATTGAAAGAAACAGAAATATTCACATGTCAAGTTTTTATGCGTGCAAAATGCTTTTCAGAGCGAGAGAAGCACTTTTTGACCAACAATGTGATTTTTACCTTACAATGTTGATATTGCTCAAAACTAATGGAATTCACTCCCAAATGGTGGTTTATGCTTAAATAACCCTTTTGTAAGCATAATAACACGTTTCCATTGAAAGAAACAGAAATATTCACATGTCAAGTTTTTATGCGTGCAAAATGCTTTTCAGAGCGAGAGAAGCACTTTTTGACCAACAATGTGATTTTTACCTTACAATGTTGATATTGCTCAAAACTAATGGAATTCACTCCCAAATGGTGGTTTATGCTTAAATAACCCTTTTGTAAGCATAATAACACGTTTCCATTGAAATTAACAGAAATATTCACGTTTCTAGTTTTTATGTGTGCAAAATGCTTTTCAGAGCGAGAGAAGCACTTTTTGACCAACAATGTGATTCTGACCTTTCAATTTTGATATTGCTCAAAACTAATGGAATTCACTCCCAAATGGTGGTTTATGCTTAAATAACCCTTTTGTAAGCATAATAACACGTTTCCATTGAAAGAAACAGAAATATTCACATGTCAAGTTTTTATGTGTGCAAAATGCTTTTCAGAGCGAGAGAAGCACTTTTTGACCAACAATGTGATTCTGACCTTTCAATTTTGATATTGCTCAAAACTAATGGAATTCACTCCCAAATGGTGGTTTATGCTTAAATAACCCTTTTGTAAGCATAATAACACGTTTCCATTGAAAGAAACAGAAATATTCACATGTCAAGTTTTTATGCGTGCAAAATGCTTTTCAGAGCGAGAGAAGCACTTTTTGACCAACAATGTGACTCTGACCTTCAATTTTGATATTGCTCAAAACTAATGGAATTCACTCCCAAATGGTGGTTTATGCTTAAATAACCCTTTTGTAAGCATAATAACACGTTTCCATTGAAAGTAACAGAAATATTCACATGTCAAGTTTTTATGTGTGCAAAATGCTTTTCAGAGCGAGAGAAGCACTTTTTGACCAACAATGTGATTCTGACCTTTCAATTTTGATATTGCTCAAAACTAATGGAATTCACTCCCAAATGGTGGTTTATGCTTAAATAACCCTTTTGTAAGCATAATAACACGTTTCCATTGAAAGAAACAGAAATATTCACATGTCAAGTTTTTATGCGTGCAAAATGCTTTTCAGAGCGAGAGAAGCACTTTTGACCAACAATGTGATTTTTACCTTACAATGTTGATATTGCTCAAAACTAATGGAATTCACTCCCAAATGGTGGTTTATGCTTAAATAACCCTTTGTAAGCATAATAACACGTTTCCATTGAAAGTAACAGAAATATTCACATGTCAAGTTTTTATGTGTGCAAAATGCTTTTCAGAGCGAGAGAAGCACTTTTTGACCAACAATGTGATTCTGACCTTTCAATTTTGATATTGCTCAAAACTAATGGAATTCACTTCCCAAATGGTGGTTTATGCTTAAATAACCCTTTTGTAAGCATAATAACACGTTTCCATTGAAAGAAACAGAAATATTCACATGTCAAGTTTTTATGCGTGCAAAATGCTTTTCAGAGCGAGAGAAGCACTTTTTGACCAACAATGTGACTCTGACCTTCAATTTTGATATTGCTCAAAACTAATGGAATTCACTCCCAAATGGTGGTTTATGCTTAAATAACCCTTTTGTAAGCATAATAACACGTTTCCATTGAAAGTAACAGAAATATTCACATGTCAAGTTTTTATGTGTGCAAAATGCTTTTCAGAGCGAGAGAAGCACTTTTTGACCAACAATGTGATTCTGACCTTTCAATTTTGATATTGCTCAAAACTAATGGAATTCACTCCCAAATGGTGGTTTATGCTTAAATAACCCTTTTGTAAGCATAATAACACGTTTCCATTGAAAGAAACAGAAATATTCACATGTCAAGTTTTTATGCGTGCAAAATGCTTTTCAGAGCGAGAGAAGCACTTTTTGACCAACAATGTGATTTTTACCTTACAATGTTGATATTGCTCAAAACTAATGGAATTCACTCCCAAATGGTGGTTCATGCTTAAATAACCCTTTTGTAAGCATAATAACACGTTTCCATGAAAGTAACAGAAATATTCACATGTCAAGTTTTTATGTGTGCAAAATGCTTTTCAGAGCGAGAGAAGCACTTTTTGACCAACAATGTGATTCTGACCTTTCAATTTTGATATTGCTCAAAACTAATGGAATTCACTCCCAAATGGTGGTTTATGCTTAAATAACCCTTTTGTAAGCATAATAACACGTTTCCATTGAAATTAACAGAAATATTCACGTTTCTAGTTTTTATGTGTGCAAAATGCTTTTCAGAGCGAGAGAAGCACTTTTTGACCAACAATGTGATTCTGACCTTTCAATGTTGATATTGCTCAAAACTAATGGAATTCACTCCCAAATGGTGGTTTATGCTTAAATAACCCTTTTGTAAGCATAATAACACGTTTCCATTGAAAGAAACAGAAATATTCACATGTCAAGTTTTTATGCGTGCAAAATGCTTTTCAGAGCGAGAGAAGCACTTTTTGACCAACAATGTGATTTTTACCTTACAATGTTGATATTGCTCAAACTAATGGAATTCACTCCCAAATGGTGGTTTATGCTTAAATAACCCTTTTGTAAGCATAATAACACGTTTCCATTGAAATTAACAGAAATATTCACGTTTCTAGTTTTTATGTGTGCAAAAATGCTTTTCAGAGCGAGAGAAGCACTTTTTGACCAACAATGTGATTCTGACCTTTCAATTTTGATATTGCTCAAAACTAATGGAATTCACTCCCAAATGGTGGTTTATGCTTAAATAACCCTTTTGTAAGCATAATAACACGTTTCCATTGAAAGAAACAGAAATATTCACATGTCAAGTTTTTATGTGTGCAAAATGCTTTTCAGAGCGAGAGAAGCACTTTTTGACCAACAATGTGATTCTGACTTTCAATTTTGATATTGCTCAAAACTAATGGAATTCACTCCCAAATGGTGGTTTATGCTTAAATAACCCTTTTGTAAGCATAATAACACGTTTGAATTGAAAGAAACAGAAATATTCACATGTCAAGTTTTTATGCGTGCAAAATGCTTTTCAGAGCGAGAGAAGCACTTTTTGACCAACAATGTGATTTTTACCTTACAATGTTGATATTGCTCAAAACTAATGGAATTCACTCCCAAATGGCGGTTTATGCTTAAATAACCCTTTTGTAAGCATAATAACACGTTTCCATTGAAATTAACAGAAATATTCACGTTTCTAGTTTTTATGTGTGCAAAATGCTTTTCAGAGCGAGAGAAGCACTTTTTGACCAACAATGTGATTCTGGCCTTTCAATTTTGATATTGCTCAAAACTAATGGAATTCACTCCCAAATGGTGGTTTATGCTTAAATAACCCTTTTGTAAGCATAATAACACGTTTCCATTGAAAGAAACAGAAATATTCACATGTCAAGTTTTTATGCGTGCAAAATGCTTTTCAGAGCGAGAGAAGCACTTTTTGACCAACAATGTGATTTTTACCTTACAATGTTGATATTGCTCAAAACGAATGGAATTCACTCCCAAATGGTGGTTTATGCTTAAATAACCCTTTTGTAAGCATAATAACACGTTTCCATTGAAAGTAACAGAAATATTCACATGTCAAGTTTTTATGTGTGCAAAATGCTTTTCAGAGCGAGAGAAGCACTTTTTGACCAACAATGTGATTCTGACCTTTCAATTTTGATATTGCTCAAAACTAATGGAATTCACTCCCAAATGGTGGTTTATGCTTAAATAACCCTTTTGTAAGCATAATAACACGTTTCCATTGAAAGAAACAGAAATATTCACATGTCAAGTTTTTATGCGTGCAAAATGCTTTTCAGAGCGAGAGAAGCACTTTTTGACCAACAATGTGACTCTGACCTTCAATTTTGATATTGCTCAAAACTAATGGAATTCACTCCCAAATGGTGGTTTATGCTTAAATAACCCTTTTGTAAGCATAATAACACGTTTCCATTGAAAGTAACAGAAATATTCACATGTCAAGTTTTTATGTGTGCAAAATGCTTTTCAGAGCGAGAGAAGCACTTTTTGACCAACAATGTGATTCTGACCTTTCAATTTTGATATTGCTCAAAACTAATGGAATTCACTCCCAAATGGTGGTTTATGCTTAAATAACCCTTTTGTAAGCATAATAACACGTTTCCATTGAAAGAAACAGAAATATTCACATGTCAAGTTTTTATGCGTGCAAAATGCTTTTCAGAGCGAGAGAAGCACTTTTTGACCAACAATGTGATTTTTACCTTACAATGTTGATATTGCTCAAAACTAATGGAATTCACTCCCAAATGGTGGTTTATGCTTAAATAACCCTTTTGTAAGCATAATAACACGTTTCCATTGAAAGTAACAGAAATATTCACATGTCAAGTTTTTATGTGTGCAAAATGCTTTTCAGAGCGAGAGAAGCACTTTTTGACCAACAATGTGATTCTGACCTTTCAATTTTGATATTGCTCAAAACTAATGGAATTCACTCCCAAATGGTGGTTTATGCTTAAATAACCCTTTTGTAAGCATAATAACACGTTTCCATTGAAATTAACAGAAATATTCACGTTTCTAGTTTTTATGTGTGCAAAATGCTTTTCAGAGCGAGAGAAGCACTTTTTGACCAACAATGTGATTCTGACCTTTCAATGTTGATATTGCTCAAAACTAATGGAATTCACTCCCAAATGGTGGTTTATGCTTAAATAACCCTTTTGTAAGCATAATAACACGTTTCCATTGAAAGAAACAGAAATATTCACATGTGAAGTTTTTATGCGTGCAAAATGCTTTTCAGAGCGAGAGAAGCACTTTTTGACCAACAATGTGATTCTGACCTTTCAATTTTGATATTGCTCAAAACTAATGGAATTCACTCCCAAATGGTGGTTTATGCTTAAATAACCATTTTGTAAGCATAATAACACGTTTGAATTGAAAGAAACAGAAATATTCACATGTCAAGTTTTTATGCGTGCAAAATGCTTTTCAGAGCGAGAGAAGCACTTTTTGACCAACAATGTGACTCTGACCTTCAATTTTGATATTGCTCAAAACTAATGGAATTCACTCCCAAATGGTGGTTTATGCTTAAATAACCCTTTTGTAAGCATAATAACACGTTTCCATTGAAAGTAACAGAAATATTCACATGTCAAGTTTTTATGCGTGCAAAATGCTTTTCAGAGCGAGAGAAGCACTTTTTGACCAACAATGTGATTTTTACCTTACAATGTTGATATTGCTCAAAACTAATGGAATTCACTCCCAAATGGTGGTTTATGCTTAAATAACCCTTTTGTAAGCATAATAACACGTTTCCATTGAAAGTAACAGAAATATTCACATGTCAAGTTTTTATGTGTGCAAAATGCTTTTCAGAGCGAGAGAAGCACTTTTTGACCAACAATGTGATTCTGACCTTTCAATTTTGATATTGCTCAAAACTAATGGAATTCACTCCCAAATGGTGGTTTATGCTTAAATAACCCTTTTGTAAGCATAATAACACGTTTCCATTGAAATTAACAGAAATATTCACGTTTCTAGTTTTTATGTGTGCAAAATGCTTTTCAGAGCGAGAGAAGCACTTTTTGACCAACAATGTGATTCTGACCTTTCAATTTTGATATTGCTCAAAACTAATGGAATTCACTCCCAAATGGTGGTTTATGCTTAAATAACCCTTTTGTAAGCATAATAACACGTTTCCATTGAAAGAAACAGAAGTATTCACATGTGAAGTTTTTATGCGTGCAAAATGCTTTTCAGAGCGAGAGAAGCACTTTTTGACCAACAATGTGATTTTTACCTTACAATGTTGATATTGCTCAAAACTAATGGAATTCACTCCCAAATGGTGGTTTATGCTTAAATAACCCTTTTGTAAGCATAATAACACGTTTCCATTGAAATTAACAGAAATATTCACGTTTCTAGTTTTTATGTGTGCAAAATGCTTTTCAGAGCGAGAGAAGCACTTTTTGACCAACAATGTGATTCTGACCTTTCAATTTTGATATTGCTCAAAACTAATGGAATTCACTCCCAAATGGTGGTTTATGCTTAAATAACCCTTTTGTAAGCATAATAACACGTTTCCATTGAAAGTAACAGAAATATTCACATGTCAAGTTTTTATGCATGCAAAATGCTTTTCAGAGCGAGAGAAGCACTTTTTGACCAACAATGTGATTCTGACCTTTCAATTTTGATATTGCTCAAAACTAATGGAATTCACTCCCAAATGGTGGTTTATGCTTAAATAACCATTTTGTAAGCATAATAACACGTTTGAATTGAAAGAAACAGAAATATTCACATGTCAAGTTTTTATGCGTGCAAAATGCTTTTCAGAGCGAGAGAAGCACTTTTTGACCAACAATGTGACTCTGACCTTCAATTTTGATATTGCTCAAAACTAATGGAATTCACTCCCAAATGGTGGTTTATGCTTAAATAACCCTTTTGTAAGCATAATAACACGTTTCCATTGAAAGAAACAGAAATATTCACATGTCAAGTTTTTATGCGTGCAAAATTCTTTTCAGAGCGAGAGAAGCACTTTTTGACCAACAATGTGACTCTGACCTTCAATTTTGATATTGCTCAAAACTAATGGAATTCACTCCCAAATGGTGGTTTATGCTTAAATAACCCTTTTGTAAGCATAATAACACGTTTCCATTGAAAGTAACAGAAATATTCACATGTCAAGTTTTTATGTGTGCAAAATGCTTTTCAGAGCGAGAGAAGCACTTTTTGACCAACAATGTGATTCTGACCTTTCAATTTTGATATTGCTCAAAACTAATGGAATTCACTCCCAAATGGTGGTTTATGCTTAAATAACCCTTTTGTAAGCATAATAACACGTTTCCATTGAAAGAAACAGAAATATTCACATGTCAAGTTTTTATGCGTGCAAAATGCTTTTCAGAGCGAGAGAAGCACTTTTTGACCAACAATGTGATTTTTACCTTACAATGTTGATATTGCTCAAAACTAATGGAATTCACTCCCAAATGGTGGTTTATGCTTAAATAACCCTTTTGTAAGCATAATAACACGTTTCCATTGAAAGTAACAGAAATATTCACATGTCAAGTTTTTATGCGTGCAAAATGCTTTTCAGAGCGAGAGAAGCACTTTTTGACCAACAATGTGATTCTGACCTTTCAATTTTGATATTGCTCAAAACTAATGGAATTCACTCCCAAATGGTGGTTTATGCTTAAATAACCATTTTGTAAGCATAATAACACGTTTGAATTGAAAGAAACAGAAATATTCACATGTCAAGTTTTTATGCGTGCAAAATGCTTTTCAGAGCGAGAGAATCACTTTTTGACCAACAATGTGATTCTGACCTTTCAATTTTGATATTGCTCAAAACTAATGGAATTCACTCCCAAATGGTGGTTTATGCTTAAATAACCCTTTTGTAAGCATAATAACACGTTTCCATTGAAAGAAACAGAAATATTCACATGTCAAGTTTTTATGTGTGCAAAATGCTTTTCAGAGCGAGAGAAGCACTTTTTGACCAACAATGTGATTCTGACCTTTCAATTTTGATATTGCTCAAAACTAATGGAATTCACTCCCAAATGGTGGTTTATGCTTAAATAACCCTTTTGTAAGCATAATAACACGTTTGAATTGAAAGAAACAGAAATATTCACATGTCAAGTTTTTATGCGTGCAAAATGCTTTTCAGAGCGAGAGAAGCACTTTTTGACCAACAATGTGATTTTTACCTTACAATGTTGATATTGCTCAAAACTAATGGAATTCACTCCCAAATGGTGGTTTATGCTTAAATAACCCTTTTGTAAGCATAATAACACGTTTCCATTGAAAGTAACAGAAATATTCACATGTCAAGTTTTTATGCGTGCAAAATGCTTTTCAGACCGAGAGAAGCACTTTTTGACCAACAATGTGATTCTGACCTTTCAATTTTGATATTGCTCAAAACTAATGGAATTCACTCCCAAATGGTGGTTTATGCTTAAATAACCCTTTTGTAAGCATAATAACACGTTTGAATTGAAAGTAACAGAAATATTCACATGTCAAGTTTTTATGCGTGCAAAATGCTTTTCAGAGCGAGAGAAGCACTTTTTGACCAACAATGTGATTTTTACCTTACAATGTTGATATTGCTCAAAACTAATGGAATTCACTCCCAAATGGTGGTTTATGCTTAAATAACCCTTTTGTAAGCATAATAACACGTTTCCATTGAAAGAAACAGAAATATTCACATGTCAAGTTTTTATGCGTGCAAAATGCTTTTCAGAGCGAGAGAAGCACTTTTTGACCAACAATGTGATTTTTACCTTACAATGTTGATATTGCTCAAAACTAATGGAATTCACTCCCAAATGGTGGTTTATGCTTAAATAACCCTTTTGTAAGCATAATAACACGTTTCCATTGAAATTAACAGAAATATTCACGTTTCTAGTTTTTATGTGTGCAAAATGCTTTTCAGAGCGAGAGAAGCACTTTTTGACCAACAATGTGATTCTGACCTTTCAATTTTGATATTGCTCAAAACTAATGGAATTCACTCCCAAATGGTGGTTTATGCTTAAATAACCCTTTTGTAAGCATAATAACACGTTTCCATTGAAAGAAACAGAAATATTCACATGTCAAGTTTTTATGCGTGCAAAATGCTTTTCAGAGCGAGAGAAGCACTTTTTGACCAACAATGTGATTTTTACCTTACAATGTTGATATTGCTCAAAACTAATGGAATTCACTCCCAAATGGTGGTTTATGCTTAAATAACCCTTTTGTAAGCATAATAACACGTTTCCATTGAAAGTAACAGAAATATTCACATGTCAAGTTTTTATGTGTGCAAAATGATTTTCAGAGCGAGAGAAGCACTTTTTGACCAACAATGTGATTCTGACCTTTCAATTTTGATATTGCTCAAAACTAATGGAATTCACTCCCAAATGGTGGTTTATGCTTAAATAACCCTTTTGTAAGCATAATAACACGTTTCCATTGAAAGAAACAGAAATATTCACATGTCAAGTTTTTATGCGTGCAAAATGCTTTTCAGAGCGAGAGAAGCACTTTTTGACCAACAATGTGACTCTGACCTTCAATTTTGATATTGCTCAAAACTAATGGAATTCACTCCCAAATGGTGGTTTATGCTTAAATAACCCTTTTGTAAGCATAATAACACGTTTCCATTGAAATTAACAGAAATATTCACGTTTCTAGTTTTTATGTGTGCAAAATGCTTTTCAGAGCGAGAGAAGCACTTTTTGACCAACAATGTGATTCTGACCTTTCAATTTTGATATTGCTCAAAACTAATGGAATTCACTCCCAAATGGTGGTTTATGCTTAAATAACCCTTTTGTAAGCATAATAACACGTTTCCATTGAAAGAAACAGAAATATTCACATGTCAAGTTTTTATGCGTGCAAAATGCTTTTCAGAGCGAGAGAAGCACTTTTTGACCAACAATGTGATTTTTACCTTACAATGTTGATATTGCTCAAAACTAATGGAATTCACTCCCAAATGGTGGTTTATGCTTAAATAATTCTTTTGTAAGCATAATAACACGTTTCCATTGAAAGTAACAGAAATATTCACATGTCAAGTTTTTATGTGTGCAAAATGCTTTTCAGAGCGAGAGAAGCACTTTTTGACCAACAATGTGATTCTGACCTTTCAATTTTGATATTGCTCAAAACTAATGGAATTCACTCCCAAATGGTGGTTTATGCTTAAATAACCCTTTTGTAAGCATAATAACACGTTTGAATTGAAAGAAACAGAAATATTCACATGTCAAGTTTTTATGCGTGCAAAATGCTTTTCAGAGCGAGAGAAGCACTTTTTGACCAACAATTTGACTCTGACCTTTCAATTTTGATATTGCTCAAAACTAATGGAATTCACTCCCAAGTGGTGGTTTATGCTTGAATAACCCTTTTGTAAGCATAATAACACGTTTCCATTGAAAGTAACAGAAATATTCACATGTCAAGTTTTTATGTGTGCAAAATGCTTTTCAGAGCGAGAGAAGCACTTTTTGACCAACAATGTGATTCTGACCTTTCAATTTTGATATTGCTCAAAACTAATGGAATTCACTCCCAAATGGTGGTTTATGCTTAAATAACCCTTTTGTAAGCATAATAACACGTTTGAATTGAAAGAAACAGAAATATTCACATGTCAAGTTTTTATGCGTGCAAAATGCTTTTCAGAGCGAGAGAAGCACTTTTTGACCAACAATGTGATTTTTACCTTACAATGTTGATATTGCTCAAAACTAATGGAATTCACTCCCAAATGGTGGTTTATGCTTAAATAACCCTTTTGTAAGCATAATAACACGTTTCCATTGAAAGTAACAGAAATATTCACATGTCAAGTTTTTATGCGTGCAAAATGCTTTTCAGAGCGAGAGAAGCACTTTTTGACCAACAATGTGATTTTTACCTTACAATGTTGATATTGCTCAAAACTAATGGAATTCACTCCCAAATGGTGGTTTATGCTTAAATAACCCTTTTGTAAGCATAATAACACGTTTCCATTGAAATTAACAGAAATATTCACGTTTCTAGTTTTTATGTGTGCAAAATGCTTTTCAGAGCGAGAGAAGCACTTTTTGACCAACAATGTGATTCTGACCTTTCAATTTTGATATTGCTCAAAACTAATGGAATTCACTCCCAAATGGTGGTTTATGCTTAAATAACCCTTTTGTAAGCATAATAACACGTTTCCATTGAAAGAAACAGAAATATTCACATGTCAAGTTTTTATGTGTGCAAAATGCTTTTCAGAGCGAGAGAAGCACTTTTTGACCAACAATGTGATTCTGACCTTTCAATTTTGATATTGCTCAAAACTAATGGAATTCACTCCCAAATGGTGGTTTATGCTTAAATAACCCTTTTGTAAGCATAATAACACGTTTGAATTGAAAGTAACAGAAATATTCACATGTCAAGTTTTTATGCGTGCAAAATGCTTTTCAGAGCGAGAGAAGCACTTTTTGACCAACAATGTGATTTTTACCTTACAATGTTGATATTGCTCAAAACTAATGGAATTCACTCCCAAATGGTGGTTTATGCTTAAATAACCCTTTTGTAAGCATAATAACACGTTTCCATTGAAAGAAACAGAAATATTCACATGTCAAGTTTTTATGCGTGCAAAATGCTTTTCAGAGCGAGAGAAGCACTTTTTGACCAACAATGTGATTTTTACCTTACAATGTTGATATTGCTCAAAACTAATGGAATTCACTCCCAAATGGTGGTTTATGCTTAAATAACCCTTTTGTAAGCATAATAACACGTTTCCATTGAAATTAACAGAAATATTCACGTTTCTAGTTTTTATGTGTGCAAAATGCTTTTCAGAGCGAGAGAAGCACTTTTTGACCAACAATGTGATTCTGACCTTTCAATTTTGATATTGCTCAAAACTAATGGAATTCACTCCCAAATGGTGGTTTATGCTTAAATAACCCTTTTGTAAGCATAATAACACGTTTCCATTGAAAGAAACAGAAATATTCACATGTCAAGTTTTTATGCGTGCAAAATGCTTTTCAGAGCGAGAGAAGCACTTTTTGACCAACAATGTGATTTTTACCTTACAATGTTGATATTGCTCAAAACTAATGGAATTCACTCCCAAATGGTGGTTTATGCTTAAATAACCCTTTTGTAAGCATAATAACACGTTTCCATTGAAAGTAACAGAAATATTCACATGTCAAGTTTTTATGTGTGCAAAATGCTTTTCAGAGCGAGAGAAGCACTTTTTGACCAACAATGTGATTCTGACCTTTCAATTTTGATATTGCTCAAAACTAATGGAATTCACTCCCAAATGGTGGTTTATGCTTAAATAACCCTTTTGTAAGCATAATAACACGTTTCCATTGAAAGAAACAGAAATATTCACATGTCAAGTTTTTATGCGTGCAAAATGCTTTTCAGAGCGAGAGAAGCACTTTTTGACCAACAATGTGATTCTGACCTTTCAATTTTGATATTGCTCAAAACTAATGGAATTCACTCCCAAATGGTGGTTTATGCTTAAATAACCCTTTTGTAAGCATAATAACACGTTTGAATTGAAAGAAACAGAAATATTCACATGTCAAGTTTTTATGCGTGCAAAATGCTTTTCAGAGCGAGAGAAGCACTTTTTGACCAACAATTTGACTCTGACCTTTCAATTTTGATATTGCTCAAAACTAATGGAATTCACTCCCAAGTGGTGGTTTATGCTTGAATAACCCTTTTGTAAGCATAATAACACGTTTCCATTGAAAGTAACAGAAATATTCACATGTCAAGTTTTTATGTGTGCAAAATGCTTTTCAGAGCGAGAGAAGCACTTTTTGACCAACAATGTGATTCTGACCTTTCAATTTTGATATTGCTCAAAACTAATGGAATTCACTCCCAAATGGTGGTTTATGCTTAAATAACCCTTTTGTAAGCATAATAACACGTTTCCATTGAAAGAAACAGAAATATTCACATGTCAAGTTTTTATGCGTGCAAAATGCTTTTCAGAGCGAGAGAAGCACTTTTTGACCAACAATGTGATTTTTACCTTACAATGTTGATATTGCTCAAAACTAATGGAATTCACTCCCAAATGGTGGTTTATGCTTAAATAACCCTTTTGTAAGCATAATAACACGTTTCCATTGAAAGTAACAGAAATATTCACATGTCAAGTTTTTATGTGTGCAAAATGCTTTTCAGAGCGAGAGAAGCACTTTTTGACCAACAATGTGATTCTGACCTTTCAATTTTGATATTGCTCAAAACTAATGGAATTCACTCCCAAATGGTGGTTTATGCTTAAATAACCCTTTTGTAAGCATAATAACACGTTTCCATTGAAAGAAACAGAAATATTCACATGTCAAGTTTTTATGCGTGCAAAATGCTTTTCAGAGCGAGAGAAGCACTTTTTGACCAACAATGTGATTCTGACCTTTCAATTTTGATATTGCTCAAAACTAATGGAATTCACTCCCAAATGGTGGTTTATGCTTAAATAACCCTTTTGTAAGCATAATAACACGTTTCCATTGAAAGAAACAGAAATATTCACATGTCAAGTTTTTATGCGTGCAAAATGCTTTTCAGAGCGAGAGAAGCACTTTTTGACCAACAATGTGACTCTGACCTTCAATTTTGATATTGCTCAAAACTAATGGAATTCACTCCCAAATGGTGGTTTATGCTTAAATAACCCTTTTGTAAGCATAATAACACGTTTCCATTGAAAGTAACAGAAATATTCACATGTCAAGTTTTTATGTGTGCAAAATGCTTTTCAGAGCGAGAGAAGCACTTTTTGACCAACAATGTGACTCTGACCTTCAATTTTGATATTGCTCAAAACTAATGGAATTCACTCCCAAATGGTAGTTTATGCTTAAATAACCCTTTTGTAAGCATAATAACACGTTTCCATTGAAAGTAACAGAAATATTCACATGTCAAGTTTTTATGCGTGCAAAATGCTTTTCAGAGCGAGAGAAGCACTTTTTGACCAACAATGTGATTCTGACCTTTCAATTTTGATATTGCTCAAAACTAATGGAATTCACTCCCAAATGGTGGTTTATGCTTAAATAACCCTTTTGTAAGCATAATAACACGTTTGAATTGAAAGTAACAGAAATATTCACATGTCAAGTTTTTATGCGTGCAAAATGCTTTTCAGAGCGAGAGAAGCACTTTTTGACCAACAATGTGATTTTTACCTTACAATGTTGATATTGCTCAAAACTAATGGAATTCACTCCCAAATGGTGGTTTATGCTTAAATAACCCTTTTGTAAGCATAATAACACGTTTCCATTGAAAGAAACAGAAATATTCACATGTCAAGTTTTTATGCGTGCAAAATGCTTTTCAGAGCGAGAGAAGCACTTTTTGACCAACAATGTGATTCTGACCTTTCAATTTTGATATTGCTCAAAACTAATGGAATTCACTCCCAAATGGTGGTTTATGCTTAAATAACCCTTTTGTAAGCATAATAACACGTTTCCATTGAAAGTAACAGAAATATTCACATGTCAAGTTTTTATGTGTGCAAAATGCTTTTCAGAGCGAGAGAAGCACTTTTTGACCAACAATGTGATTCTGACCTTTCAATTTTGATATTGCTCAAAACTAATGGAATTCACTCCCAAATGGTGGTTTATGCTTAAATAACCCTTTTGTAAGCATAATAACACGTTTCCATTGAAAGAAACAGAAATATTCACATGTCAAGTTTTTATGTGTGCAAAATGCTTTTCAGAGCGAGAGAAGCACTTTTTGACCAACAATGTGATTTTTACCTTACAATGTTGATATTGCTCAAAACTAATGGAATTCACTCCCAAATGGTGGTTTATGCTTAAATAACCCTTTTGTAAGCATAATAACACGTTTCCATTGAAAGAAACAGAAATATTCACATGTCAAGTTTTTATGTGTGCAAAATGCTTTTCAGAGCGAGAGAAGCACTTTTTGACCAACAATGTGATTCTGACCTTACAATGTTGATATTGCTCAAAACTAATGGAATTCACTCCCAAATGGTGGTTTATGCTTAAATAACCCTTTTGTAAGCATAATAACACGTTTGAATTGAAAGAAACAGAAATATTCACATGTCAAGTTTTTATGCGTGCAAAATGCTTTTCAGAGCGAGAGAAGCACTTTTTGACCAACAATGTGATTTTTACCTTACAATGTTGATATTGCTCAAAACTAATGGAATTCACTCCCAAATGGTGGTTTATGCTTAAATAACCCTTTTGTAAGCATAATAACACGTTTCCATTGAAAGAAACAGAAATATTCACATGTCAAGTTTTTATGTGTGCAAAATGCTTTTCAGAGCGAGAGAAGCACTTTTTGACCAACAATGTGATTCTGACCTTTCAATTTTGATATTGCTCAAAACTAATGGAATTCACTCCCAAATGGTGGTTTATGCTTAAATAACCCTTTTGTAAGCATAATAACACGTTTCCATTGAAAGAAACAGAAATATTCACATGTCAAGTTTTTATGCGTGCAAAATGCTTTTCAGAGCGAGAGAAGCACTTTTTGACCAACAATATGATTTTTACCTTACAATGTTGATATTGCTCAAAACTAATGGAATTCACTCCCAAATGGTGGTTTATGCTTAAATAACCCTTTTGTAAGCATAATAACACGTTTCCATTGAAAGAAACAGAAATATTCACGTTTCTAGTTTTTATGTGTGCAAAATGCTTTTCAGAGCGAGAGAAGCACTTTTTGACCAACAATGTGATTCTGACCTTTCAATTTTGATATTGCTCAAAACTAATGGAATTCACTCCCAAATGGTGGTTTATGCTTAAATAACCCTTTTGTAAGCATAATAACACGTTTCCATTGAAAGAAACAGAAATATTCACATGTCAAGTTTTTATGTGTGCAAAATGCTTTTCAGAGCGAGAGAAGCACTTTTTGACCAACAATGTGATTTTTACCTTACAATGTTGATATTGCTCAAAACTAATGGAATTCACTCCCAAATGGTGGTTTATGCTTAAATAACCCTTTTGTAAGCATAATAACACGTTTCCATTGAAAGTAACAGAAATATTCACGTTTCTAGTTTTTATGTGTGCAAAATGCTTTTCAGAGCGAGAGAAGCACTTTTTGACCAACAATGTGATTCTGACCTTACAATGTTGATATTGCTCAAAACTAATGGAATTCACTCCCAAATGGTGGTTTATGCTTAAATAACCTTTTTGTAAGCATAATAACACGTTTGAATTGAAAGAAACAGAAATATTCACATGTCAAGTTTTTATGCGTGCAAAATGCTTTTCAGAGCGAGAGAAGCACTTTTTGACCAACAATGTGATTTTTACCTTACAATGTTGATATTGCTCAAAACTAATGGAATTCACTCCCAAATGGTAGTTTATGCTTAAATAACCCTTTTGTAAGCATAATAACACGTTTCCATTGAAAGAAACAGAAATATTCACATGTCAAGTTTTTATGCGTGCAAAATGCTTTTCAGAGCGAGAGACGCACTTTTTGACCAACAATGTGATTTTTACCTTACAATGTTGATATTGCTCAAAACTAATGGAATTCACTCCCAAATGGTGGTTTATGCTTAAATAACCCTTTTGTAAGCATAATAACACGTTTCCATTGAAAAAAACAGAAATATTCACATGTCAAGTTTTTATGCGTGCAAAATGCTTTTCAGAACGAGAGAAGCACTTTTTGACCAACAATGTGATTTTTACCTTACAATGTTGATATTGCTCAAAACTAATGGAATTCACTCCCAAATGGTGGTTTATGCTTAAATAACCCTTTTGTAAGCATAATAACACGTTTCCATTGAAAGAAACAGAAATATTCACATGTCAAGTTTTTATGTGTGCAAAATGCTTTTCAGAGCGAGAGAAGCACTTTTTGACCAACAATGTGATTCTGACCTTACAATGTTGATATTGCTCAAAACTAATGGAATTCACTCCCAAATGGTGGTTTATGCTTAAATAACCCTTTTGTAAGCATAATAACACGTTTGAATTGAAAGAAACAGAAATATTCACATGTCAAGTTTTTATGCGTGCAAAATGCTTTTCAGAGCGAGAGAAGCACTTTTTGACCAACAATGTGATTTTTACCTTACAATGTTGATATTGCTCAAAACTAATGGAATTCACTCCCAAATGGTGGTTTATGCTTAAATAACCCTTTTGTAAGCATAATAACACGTTTCCATTGAAAGTAACAGAAATATTCACATGTCAAGTTTTTATGTGTGCAAAATGCTTTTCAGAGCGAGAGAAGCACTTTTTGACCAACAATGTGATTCTGACCTTTCAATTTTGATATTGCTCAAAACTAATGGAATTCACTCCCAAATGGTGGTTTATGCTTAAATAACCCTTTTGTAAGCATAATAACACGTTTCCATTGAA
This sequence comes from Pollachius pollachius, assembly GCF_949987615.1. NCBI lineage: Eukaryota > Metazoa > Chordata > Actinopteri > Gadiformes > Gadidae > Pollachius > Pollachius pollachius. The sequence continues at coordinate 83,112 of NW_027641611.1, forward strand.
AGAAACAGAAATATTCACATGTCAAGTTTTTATGCGTGCAAAATGCTTTTCAGAGCGAGAGAAGCACTTTTTGACCAACAATGTGATTCTGACCTTTCAATTTTGATATTGCTCAAAACTAATGGAATTCACTCCCAAATGGTGGTTTATGCTTAAATAACCCTTTTGTAAGCATAATAACACGTTTCCATTGAAAGAAACAGAAATATTCACATGTCAAGTTTTTATGCGTGCAAAATGCTTTTCAGAGCGAGAGAAGCACTTTTTGACCAACAATGTGATTTTTACCTTACAATGTTGATATTGCTCAAAACTAATGGAATTCACTCCCAAATGGTGGTTTATGCTTAAATAACCCTTTTGTAAGCATAATAACACGTTTCCATTGAAAGTAACAGAAATATTCACGTTTCTAGTTTTTATGTGTGCAAAATGCTTTTCAGAGCGAGAGAAGCACTTTTTGACCAACAATGTGATTCTGACCTTACAATGTTGATATTGCTCAAAACTAATGGAATTCACTCCCAAATGGTGGTTTATGCTTAAATAACCCTTTTGTAAGCACAATAACACGTTTGAATTGAAAGAAACAGAAATATTCACATGTCAAGTTTTTATAAGTGCAAAATGCTTTTCAGAGCGAGAGAAGCACTTTTTGACCAACAATGTGATTTTTACCTTACAATGTTGATATTGCTCAAAACTAATGGAATTCACTCCCAAATGGTGGTTTATGCTTAAATAACCCTTTTGTAAGCATAATAACACCTTTCCATTGAAAGAAACAGAAATATTCACATGTCAAGTTTTTATGCGTGCAAAATGCTTTTCAGAGCGAGAGAAGCACTTTTTGACCAACAATGTGATTTTTACCTTACAATGTTGATATTGCTCAAAACTAATGGAATTCACTCCCAAATGGTGGTTTATGCTTAAATAACCCTTTTGTAAGCATAATAACACGTTTCCATTGAAAGTAACAGAAATATTCACATGTCAAGTTTTTATGTGTGCAAAATGCTTTTCAGAGCGAGAGAAGCACTTTTTGACCAACAATGTGATTCTGACCTTTCAATTTTGATATTGCTCAAAACTAATGGAATTCACTCCCAAATGGTGGTTTATGCTTAAATAACCCTTTTGTAAGCATAATAACACCTTTCCATTGAAAGAAACAGAAATATTCACATGTCAAGTTTTTATGTGTGCAAAATGCTTTTCAGAGCGAGAGAAGCACTTTTTGACCAACAATGTGATTTTTACCTTACAATGTTGATATTGCTCAAAACTAATGGAATTCACTCCCAAATGGTGGTTTATGCTTAAATAACCCTTTTGTAAGCATAATAACACGTTTCCATTGAAAGTAACAGAAATATTCACGTTTCTAGTTTTTATGTGTGCAAAATGCTTTTCAGAGCGAGAGAAGCACTTTTTGACCAACAATGTGATTCTGACCTTACAATGTTGATATTGCTCAAAACTAATGGAATTCACTCCCAAATGGTGGTTTATGCTTAAATAACCCTTTTGTAAGCATAATAACACGTTTGAATTGAAAGAAACAGAAATATTCACATGTCAAGTTTTTATGCGTGCAAAATGCTTTTCAGAGCGAGAGAAGCACTTTTTGACCAACAATGTGATTTTTACCTTACAATGTTGATATTGCTCAAAACTAATGGAATTCACTCCCAAATGGTGGTTTATGCTTAAATAACCCTTTTGTAAGCATAATAACACGTTTCCATTGAAAGAAACAGAAATATTCACATGTCAAGTTTTTATGCGTGCAAAATGCTTTTCAGAGCGAGAGACGCACTTTTTGACCAACAATGTGATTTTTACCTTACAATGTTGATATTGCTCAAAACTAATGGAATTCACTCCCAAATGGTGGTTTATGCTTAAATAACCCTTTTGTAAGCATAATAACACGTTTCCATTGAAAGTAACAGAAATATTCACATGTCAAGTTTTTATGTGTGCAAAATGCTTTTCAGAGCGAGAGAAGCACTTTTTGACCAACAATGTGATTCTGACCTTTCAATTTTGATATTGCTCAAAACTAATGGAATTCACTCCCAAATGGTGGTTTATGCTTAAATAACGCTTTTGTAAGCATAATAACACGTTTCCATTGAAAGAAACAGAAATATTCACATGTCAAGTTTTTATGCGTGCAAAATGCTTTTCAGAGCGAGAGAAGCACTTTTTGACCAACAATGTGATTTTTACCTTACAATGTTGATATTGCTCAAAACTAATGGAATTCACTCCCAAATGGTGGTTTATGCTTAAATAACCCTTTTGTAAGCATAATAACACGTTTCCATTGAAAGTAACAGAAATATTCACATGTCAAGTTTTTATGTGTGCAAAATGCTTTTCAGAGCGAGAGAAGCACTTTTTGACCAACAATGTGATTCTGACCTTTCAATTTTGATATTGCTCAAAACTAATGGAATTCACTCCCAAATGGTGGTTTATGCTTAAATAACCCTTTTGTAAGCATAATAACACGTTTCCATTGAAAAAAACAGAAATATTCACATGTCAAGTTTTTATGCGTGCAAAATGCTTTTCAGAACGAGAGAAGCACTTTTTGACCAACAATGTGATTTTTACCTTACAATGTTGATATTGCTCAAAACTAATGGAATTCACTCCCAAATGGTGGTTTATGCTTAAATAACCCTTTTGTAAGCATAATAACACGTTTCCATTGAAAGAAACAGAAATATTCACATGTCAAGTTTTTATGTGTGCAAAATGCTTTTCAGAGCGAGAGAAGCACTTTTTGACCAACAATGTGATTCTGACCTTACAATGTTGATATTGCTCAAAACTAATGGAATTCACTCCCAAATGGTGGTTTATGCTTAAATAACCCTTTTGTAAGCATAATAACACGTTTGAATTGAAAGAAACAGAAATATTCACATGTCAAGTTTTTATGCGTGCAAAATGCTTTTCAGAGCGAGAGAAGCACTTTTTGACCAACAATGTGATTTTTACCTTACAATGTTGATATTGCTCAAAACTAATGGAATTCACTCCCAAATGGTGGTTTATGCTTAAATAACCCTTTTGTAAGCATAATAACACGTTTCCATTGAAAGTAACAGAAATATTCACATGTCAAGTTTTTATGTGTGCAAAATGCTTTTCAGAGCGAGAGAAGCACTTTTTGACCAACAATGTGATTCTGACCTTTCAATTTTGATATTGCTCAAAACTAATGGAATTCACTCCCAAATGGTGGTTTATGCTTAAATAACCCTTTTGTAAGCATAATAACACGTTTCCATTGAAAGAAACAGAAATATTCACATGTCAAGTTTTTATGCGTGCAAAATGCTTTTCAGAGCGAGAGAAGCACTTTTTGACCAACAATGTGATTCTGACCTTTCAATTTTGATATTGCTCAAAACTAATGGAATTCACTCCCAAATGGTGGTTTATGCTTAAATAACCCTTTTGTAAGCATAATAACACGTTTCCATTGAAAGAAACAGAAATATTCACGTTTCTAGTTTTTATGTGTGCAAAATGCTTTTCAGAGCGAGAGAAGCACTTTTTGACCAACAATGTGATTCTGACCTTTCAATTTTGATATTGCTCAAAACTAATGGAATTCACTCCCAAATGGTGGTTTATGCTTAAATAACCCTTTTGTAAGCATAATAACACGTTTCCATTGAAAGAAACAGAAATATTCACATGTCAAGTTTTTATGTGTGCAAAATGCTTTTCAGAGCGAGAGAAGCACTTTTTGACCAACAATGTGATTTTTACCTTACAATGTTGATATTGCTCAAAACTAATGGAATTCACTCCCAAATGGTGGTTTATGCTTAAATAACCCTTTTGTAAGCATAATAACACGTTTCCATTGAAAGTAACAGAAATATTCACGTTTCTAGTTTTTATGTGTGCAAAATGCTTTTCAGAGCGAGAGAAGCACTTTTTGACCAACAATGTGATTCTGACCTTACAATGTTGATATTGCTCAAAACTAATGGAATTCACTCCCAAATGGTGGTTTATGCTTAAATAACCCTTTTGTAAGCATAATAACACGTTTGAATTGAAAGAAACAGAAATATTCACATGTCAAGTTTTTATGCGTGCAAAATGCTTTTCAGAGCGAGAGAAGCACTTTTTGACCAACAATGTGATTTTTACCTTACAATGTTGATATTGCTCAAAACTAATGGAATTCACTCCCAAATGGTAGTTTATGCTTAAATAACCCTTTTGTAAGCATAATAACACGTTTCCATTGAAAGAAACAGAAATATTCACATGTCAAGTTTTTATGCGTGCAAAATGCTTTTCAGAGCGAGAGACGCACTTTTTGACCAACAATGTGATTTTTACCTTACAATGTTGATATTGCTCAAAACTAATGGAATTCACTCCCAAATGGTGGTTTATGCTTAAATAACCCTTTTGTAAGCATAATAACACGTTTCCATTGAAAAAAACAGAAATATTCACATGTCAAGTTTTTATGCGTGCAAAATGCTTTTCAGAACGAGAGAAGCACTTTTTGACCAACAATGTGATTTTTACCTTACAATGTTGATATTGCTCAAAACTAATGGAATTCACTCCCAAATGGTGGTTTATGCTTAAATAACCCTTTTGTAAGCATAATAACACGTTTCCATTGAAAGAAACAGAAATATTCACATGTCAAGTTTTTATGTGTGCAAAATGCTTTTCAGAGCGAGAGAAGCACTTTTTGACCAACAATGTGATTCTGACCTTACAATGTTGATATTGCTCAAAACTAATGGAATTCACTCCCAAATGGTGGTTTATGCTTAAATAACCCTTTTGTAAGCATAATAACACGTTTGAATTGAAAGAAACAGAAATATTCACATGTCAAGTTTTTATGCGTGCAAAATGCTTTTCAGAGCGAGAGAAGCACTTTTTGACCAACAATGTGATTTTTACCTTACAATGTTGATATTGCTCAAAACTAATGGAATTCACTCCCAAATGGTGGTTTATGCTTAAATAACCCTTTTGTAAGCATAATAACACGTTTCCATTGAAAGTAACAGAAATATTCACATGTCAAGTTTTTATGTGTGCAAAATGCTTTTCAGAGCGAGAGAAGCACTTTTTGACCAACAATGTGATTCTGACCTTTCAATTTTGATATTGCTCAAAACTAATGGAATTCACTCCCAAATGGTGGTTTATGCTTAAATAACCCTTTTGTAAGCATAATAACACGTTTCCATTGAAAGAAACAGAAATATTCACATGTCAAGTTTTTATGCGTGCAAAATGCTTTTCAGAGCGAGAGAAGCACTTTTTGACCAACAATGTGATTCTGACCTTTCAATTTTGATATTGCTCAAAACTAATGGAATTCACTCCCAAATGGTGGTTTATGCTTAAATAACCCTTTTGTAAGCATAATAACACGTTTCCATTGAAAGAAACAGAAATATTCACATGTCAAGTTTTTATGCGTGCAAAATGCTTTTCAGAGCGAGAGAAGCACTTTTTGACCAACAATGTGATTTTTACCTTACAATGTTGATATTGCTCAAAACTAATGGAATTCACTCCCAAATGGTGGTTTATGCTTAAATAACCCTTTTGTAAGCATAATAACACGTTTCCATTGAAAGTAACAGAAATATTCACGTTTCTAGTTTTTATGTGTGCAAAATGCTTTTCAGAGCGAGAGAAGCACTTTTTGACCAACAATGTGATTCTGACCTTACAATGTTGATATTGCTCAAAACTAATGGAATTCACTCCCAAATGGTGGTTTATGCTTAAATAACCCTTTTGTAAGCACAATAACACGTTTGAATTGAAAGAAACAGAAATATTCACATGTCAAGTTTTTATAAGTGCAAAATGCTTTTCAGAGCGAGAGAAGCACTTTTTGACCAACAATGTGATTTTTACCTTACAATGTTGATATTGCTCAAAACTAATGGAATTCACTCCCAAATGGTGGTTTATGCTTAAATAACCCTTTTGTAAGCATAATAACACCTTTCCATTGAAAGAAACAGAAATATTCACATGTCAAGTTTTTATGCGTGCAAAATGCTTTTCAGAGCGAGAGAAGCACTTTTTGACCAACAATGTGATTTTTACCTTACAATGTTGATATTGCTCAAAACTAATGGAATTCACTCCCAAATGGTGGTTTATGCTTAAATAACCCTTTTGTAAGCATAATAACACGTTTCCATTGAAAGTAACAGAAATATTCACATGTCAAGTTTTTATGTGTGCAAAATGCTTTTCAGAGCGAGAGAAGCACTTTTTGACCAACAATGTGATTCTGACCTTTCAATTTTGATATTGCTCAAAACTAATGGAATTCACTCCCAAATGGTGGTTTATGCTTAAATAACCCTTTTGTAAGCATAATAACACCTTTCCATTGAAAGAAACAGAAATATTCACATGTCAAGTTTTTATGTGTGCAAAATGCTTTTCAGAGCGAGAGAAGCACTTTTTGACCAACAATGTGATTTTTACCTTACAATGTTGATATTGCTCAAAACTAATGGAATTCACTCCCAAATGGTGGTTTATGCTTAAATAACCCTTTTGTAAGCATAATAACACGTTTCCATTGAAAGTAACAGAAATATTCACGTTTCTAGTTTTTATGTGTGCAAAATGCTTTCAGAGCGAGAGAAGCACTTTTTGACCAACAATGTGATTCTGACCTTACAATGTTGATATTGCTCAAAACTAATGGAATTCACTCCCAAATGGTGGTTTATGCTTAAATAACCCTTTTGTAAGCATAATAACACGTTTGAATTGAAAGAAACAGAAATATTCACATGTCAAGTTTTTATGCGTGCAAAATGCTTTTCAGAGCGAGAGAAGCACTTTTTGACCAACAATGTGATTTTTACCTTACAATGTTGATATTGCTCAAAACTAATGGAATTCACTCCCAAATGGTGGTTTATGCTTAAATAACCCTTTTGTAAGCATAATAACACGTTTCCATTGAAAGAAACAGAAATATTCACATGTCAAGTTTTTATGCGTGCAAAATGCTTTTCAGAGCGAGAGACGCACTTTTTGACCAACAATGTGATTTTTACCTTACAATGTTGATATTGCTCAAAACTAATGGAATTCACTCCCAAATGGTGGTTTATGCTTAAATAACCCTTTTGTAAGCATAATAACACGTTTCCATTGAAAGTAACAGAAATATTCACATGTCAAGTTTTTATGTGTGCAAAATGCTTTTCAGAGCGAGAGAAGCACTTTTTGACCAACAATGTGATTCTGACCTTTCAATTTTGATATTGCTCAAAACTAATGGAATTCACTCCCAAATGGTGGTTTATGCTTAAATAACGCTTTTGTAAGCATAATAACACGTTTCCATTGAAAGAAACAGAAATATTCACATGTCAAGTTTTTATGCGTGCAAAATGCTTTTCAGAGCGAGAGAAGCACTTTTTGACCAACAATGTGATTTTTACCTTACAATGTTGATATTGCTCAAAACTAATGGAATTCACTCCCAAATGGTGGTTTATGCTTAAATAACCCTTTTGTAAGCATAATAACACGTTTCCATTGAAAGTAACAGAAATATTCACATGTCAAGTTTTTATGTGTGCAAAATGCTTTTCAGAGCGAGAGAAGCACTTTTTGACCAACAATGTGATTCTGACCTTTCAATTTTGATATTGCTCAAAACTAATGGAATTCACTCCCAAATGGTGGTTTATGCTTAAATAACCCTTTTGTAAGCATAATAACACGTTTCCATTGAAAAAAACAGAAATATTCACATGTCAAGTTTTTATGCGTGCAAAATGCTTTTCAGAACGAGAGAAGCACTTTTTGACCAACAATGTGATTTTTACCTTACAATGTTGATATTGCTCAAAACTAATGGAATTCACTCCCAAATGGTGGTTTATGCTTAAATAACCCTTTTGTAAGCATAATAACACGTTTCCATTGAAAGAAACAGAAATATTCACATGTCAAGTTTTTATGTGTGCAAAATGCTTTTCAGAGCGAGAGAAGCACTTTTTGACCAACAATGTGATTCTGACCTTTCAATTTTGATATTGCTCAAAACTAATGGAATTCACTCCCAAATGGTGGTTTATGCTTAAATAACCCTTTTGTAAGCATAATAACACGTTTGAATTGAAAGAAACAGAAATATTCACATGTCAAGTTTTTATGCGTGCAAAATGCTTTTCAGAGCGAGAGAAGCACTTTTTGACCAACAATGTGATTTTTACCTTACAATGTTGATATTGCTCAAAACTAATGGAATTCACTCCCAAATGGTGGTTTATGCTTAAATAACCCTTTTGTAAGCATAATAACACGTTTCCATTGAAAGTAACAGAAATATTCACATGTCAAGTTTTTATGTGTGCAAAATGCTTTTCAGAGCGAGAGAAGCACTTTTTGACCAACAATGTGATTCTGACCTTTCAATTTTGATATTGCTCAAAACTAATGGAATTCACTCCCAAATGGTGGTTTATGCTTAAATAACCCTTTTGTAAGCATAATAACACGTTTCCATTGAAAGAAACAGAAATATTCACATGTCAAGTTTTTATGCGTGCAAAATGCTTTTCAGAGCGAGAGAAGCACTTTTTGACCAACAATGTGATTCTGACCTTTCAATTTTGATATTGCTCAAAACTAATGGAATTCACTCCCAAATGGTGGTTTATGCTTAAATAACCCTTTTGTAAGCATAATAACACGTTTCCATTGAAAGAAACAGAAATATTCACATGTCAAGTTTTTATGCGTGCAAAATGCTTTTCAGAGCGAGAGAAGCACTTTTTGACCAACAATGTGATTTTTACCTTACAATGTTGATATTGCTCAAAACTAATGGAATTCACTCCCAAATGGTGGTTTATGCTTAAATAACCCTTTTGTAAGCATAATAACACGTTTCCATTGAAAGTAACAGAAATATTCACGTTTCTAGTTTTTATGTGTGCAAAATGCTTTTCAGAGCGAGAGAAGCACTTTTTGACCAACAATGTGATTCTGACCTTACAATGTTGATATTGCTCAAAACTAATGGAATTCACTCCCAAATGGTGGTTTATGCTTAAATAACCCTTTTGTAAGCACAATAACACGTTTGAATTGAAAGAAACAGAAATATTCACATGTCAAGTTTTTATAAGTGCAAAATGCTTTTCAGAGCGAGAGAAGCACTTTTTGACCAACAATGTGATTTTTACCTTACAATGTTGATATTGCTCAAAACTAATGGAATTCACTCCCAAATGGTGGTTTATGCTTAAATAACCCTTTTGTAAGCATAATAACACCTTTCCATTGAAAGAAACAGAAATATTCACATGTCAAGTTTTTATGCGTGCAAAATGCTTTTCAGAGCGAGAGAAGCACTTTTTGACCAACAATGTGATTTTTACCTTACAATGTTGATATTGCTCAAAACTAATGGAATTCACTCCCAAATGGTGGTTTATGCTTAAATAACCCTTTTGTAAGCATAATAACACGTTTCCATTGAAAGTAACAGAAATATTCACATGTCAAGTTTTTATGTGTGCAAAATGCTTTTCAGAGCGAGAGAAGCACTTTTTGACCAACAATGTGATTCTGACCTTTCAATTTTGATATTGCTCAAAACTAATGGAATTCACTCCCAAATGGTGGTTTATGCTTAAATAACCCTTTTGTAAGCATAATAACACCTTTCCATTGAAAGAAACAGAAATATTCACATGTCAAGTTTTTATGTGTGCAAAATGCTTTTCAGAGCGAGAGAAGCACTTTTTGACCAACAATGTGATTTTTACCTTACAATGTTGATATTGCTCAAAACTAATGGAATTCACTCCCAAATGGTGGTTTATGCTTAAATAACCCTTTTGTAAGCATAATAACACGTTTCCATTGAAAGTAACAGAAATATTCACGTTTCTAGTTTTTATGTGTGCAAAATGCTTTTCAGAGCGAGAGAAGCACTTTTTGACCAACAATGTGATTCTGACCTTACAATGTTGATATTGCTCAAAACTAATGGAATTCACTCCCAAATGGTGGTTTATGCTTAAATAACCCTTTTGTAAGCATAATAACACGTTTCCATTGAAAGAAACAGAAATATTCACATGTCAAGTTTTTATGCGTGCAAAATGCTTTTCAGAGCGAGAGAAGCACTTTTTGACCAACAATGTGATTTTTACCTTACAATGTTGATATTGCTCAAAACTAATGGAATTCACTCCCAAATGGTGGTTTATGCTTAAATAACCCTTTTGTAAGCATAATAACACGTTTCCATTGAAAGAAACAGAAATATTCACATGTCAAGTTTTTATGCGTGCAAAATGCTTTTCAGAGCGAGAGACGCACTTTTTGACCAACAATGTGATTTTTACCTTACAATGTTGATATTGCTCAAAACTAATGGAATTCACTCCCAAATGGTGGTTTATGCTTAAATAACCCTTTTGTAAGCATAATAACACGTTTCCATTGAAAGTAACAGAAATATTCACATGTCAAGTTTTTATGTGTGCAAAATGCTTTTCAGAGCGAGAGAAGCACTTTTTGACCAACAATGTGATTCTGACCTTTCAATTTTGATATTGCTCAAAACTAATGGAATTCACTCCCAAATGGTGGTTTATGCTTAAATAACGCTTTTGTAAGCATAATAACACGTTTCCATTGAAAGTAACAGAAATATTCACATGTCAAGTTTTTATGTGTGCAAAATGCTTTTCAGAGCGAGAGAAGCACTTTTTGACCAACAATGTGATTCTGACCTTTCAATTTTGATATTGCTCAAAACTAATGGAATTCACTCCCAAATGGTGGTTTATGCTTAAATAACCCTTTTGTAAGCATAATAACACGTTTCCATTGAAAGAAACAGAAATATTCACATGTCAAGTTTTTATGCGTGCAAAATGCTTTTCAGAGCGAGAGAAGCACTTTTTGACCAACAATGTGATTCTGACCTTTCAATTTTGATATTGCTCAAAACTAATGGAATTCACTCCCAAATGGTGGTTTATGCTTAAATAACCCTTTTGTAAGCATAATAACACGTTTCCATTGAAAGAAACAGAAATATTCACATGTCAAGTTTTTATGCGTGCAAAATGCTTTTCAGAGCGAGAGAAGCACTTTTTGACCAACAATGTGACTCTGACCTTCAATTTTGATATTGCTCAAAACTAATGGAATTCACTCCCAAATGGTGGTTTATGCTTAAATAACCCTTTTGTAAGCATAATAACACGTTTCCATTGAAAGTAACAGAAATATTCACATGTCAAGTTTTTATGTGTGCAAAATGCTTTTCAGAGCGAGAGAAGCACTTTTTGACCAACAATGTGACTCTGACCTTCAATTTTGATATTGCTCAAAACTAATGGAATTCACTCCCAAATGGTGGTTTATGCTTAAATAACCCTTTTGTAAGCATAATAACACGTTTCCATTGAAAGTAACAGAAATATTCACATGTCAAGTTTTTATGCGTGCAAAATGCTTTTCAGAGCGAGAGAAGCACTTTTTGACCAACAATGTGATTTTTACCTTACAATGTTGATATTGCTCAAAACTAATGGAATTCACTCCCAAATGGTGGTTTATGCTTAAATAACCCTTTTGTAAGCATAATAACACGTTTCCATTGAAAGAAACAGAAATATTCACATGTCAAGTTTTTATGCGTGCAAAATGCTTTTCAGAGCGAGAGAAGCACTTTTTGACCAACAATGTGATTCTGACCTTTCAATTTTGATATTGCTCAAAACTAATGGAATTCACTCCCAAATGGTGGTTTATGCTTAAATAACCCTTTTGTAAGCATAATAACACGTTTCCATTGAAAGTAACAGAAATATTCACATGTCAAGTTTTTATGTGTGCAAAATGCTTTTCAGAGCGAGAGAAGCACTTTTTGACCAACAATGTGATTCTGACCTTTCAATTTTGATATTGCTCAAAACTAATGGAATTCACTCCCAAATGGTGGTTTATGCTTAAATAACCCTTTTGTAAGCATAATAACACGTTTCCATTGAAAGAAACAGAAATATTCAAATGTCAAGTTTTTATGTGTGCAAAATGCTTTTCAGAGCGAGAGAAGCACTTTTTGACCAACAATGTGATTTTTACCTTACAATGTTGATATTGCTCAAAACTAATGGAATTCACTCCGAAATGGTGGTTTATGCTTAAATAACCCTTTTGTAAGCATAATAACACGTTTCCATTGAAAGAAACAGAAATATTCACATGTCAAGTTTTTATGTGTGCAAAATGCTTTTCAGAGCGAGAGAAGCACTTTTTGACCAACAATGTGATTCTGACCTTACAATGTTGATATTGCTCAAAACTAATGGAATTCACTCCCAAATGGTGGTTTATGCTTAAATAACCCTTTTGTAAGCATAATAACACGTTTGAATTGAAAGAAACAGAAATATTCACATGTCAAGTTTTTATAAGTGCAAAATGCTTTTCAGAGCGAGAGAAGCACTTTTTGACCAACAATGTGATTTTTACCTTACAATGTTGATATTGCTCAAAACTAATGGAATTCACTCCCAAATGGTGGTTTATGCTTAAATAACCCTTTTGTAAGCATAATAACACCTTTCCATTGAAAGAAACAGAAATATTCACATGTCAAGTTTTTATGCGTGCAAAATGCTTTTCAGAGCGAGAGAAGCACTTTTTGACCAACAATGTGATTTTTACCTTACAATGTTGATATTGCTCAAAACTAATGGAATTCACTCCCAAATGGTGGTTTATGCTTAAATAACCCTTTTGTAAGCATAATAACACGTTTCCATTGAAAGTAACAGAAATATTCACATGTCAAGTTTTTATGTGTGCAAAATGCTTTTCAGAGCGAGAGAAGCACTTTTTGACCAACAATGTGATTCTGACCTTTCAATTTTGATATTGCTCAAAACTAATGGAATTCACTCCCAAATGGTGGTTTATGCTTAAATAACCCTTTTGTAAGCATAATAACACCTTTCCATTGAAAGAAACAGAAATATTCACATGTCAAGTTTTTATGTGTGCAAAATGCTTTTCAGAGCGAGAGAAGCACTTTTTGACCAACAATGTGATTTTTACCTTACAATGTTGATATTGCTCAAAACTAATGGAATTCACTCCCAAATGGTGGTTTATGCTTAAATAACCCTTTTGTAAGCATAATAACACGTTTCCATTGAAAGTAACAGAAATATTCACGTTTCTAGTTTTTATGTGTGCAAAATGCTTTTCAGAGCGAGAGAAGCACTTTTTGACCAACAATGTGATTCTGACCTTACAATGTTGATATTGCTCAAAACTAATGGAATTCACTCCCAAATGGTGGTTTATGCTTAAATAACCCTTTTGTAAGCATAATAACACGTTTGAATTGAAAGAAACAGAAATATTCACATGTCAAGTTTTTATGCGTGCAAAATGCTTTTCAGAGCGAGAGAAGCACTTTTTGACCAACAATGTGATTTTTACCTTACAATGTTGATATTGCTCAAAACTAATGGAATTCACTCCCAAATGGTGGTTTATGCTTAAATAACCCTTTTGTAAGCATAATAACACGTTTCCATTGAAAGAAACAGAAATATTCACATGTCAAGTTTTTATGCGTGCAAAATGCTTTTCAGAGCGAGAGACGCACTTTTTGACCAACAATGTGATTTTTACCTTACAATGTTGATATTGCTCAAAACTAATGGAATTCACTCCCAAATGGTGGTTTATGCTTAAATAACCCTTTTGTAAGCATAATAACACGTTTCCATTGAAAGTAACAGAAATATTCACATGTCAAGTTTTTATGTGTGCAAAATGCTTTTCAGAGCGAGAGAAGCACTTTTTGACCAACAATGTGATTCTGACCTTTCAATTTTGATATTGCTCAAAACTAATGGAATTCACTCCCAAATGGTGGTTTATGCTTAAATAACGCTTTTGTAAGCATAATAACACGTTTCCATTGAAAGTAACAGAAATATTCACATGTCAAGTTTTTATGCGTGCAAAATGCTTTTCAGAGCGAGAGAAGCACTTTTTGACCAACAATGTGATTTTTACCTTACAATGTTGATATTGCTCAAAACTAATGGAATTCACTCCCAAATGGTGGTTTATGCTTAAATAACCCTTTTGTAAGCATAATAACACGTTTCCATTGAAAGAAACAGAAATATTCACATGTCAAGTTTTTATGCGTGCAAAATGCTTTTCAGAGCGAGAGACGCACTTTTTGACCAACAATGTGATTTTTACCTTACAATGTTGATATTGCTCAAAACTAATGGAATTCACTCCCAAATGGTGGTTTATGCTTAAATAACCCTTTTGTAAGCATAATAACACGTTTCCATTGAAAGTAACAGAAATATTCACATGTCAAGTTTTTATGTGTGCAAAATGCTTTTCAGAGCGAGAGAAGCACTTTTTGACCAACAATGTGATTCTGACCTTTCAATTTTGATATTGCTCAAAACTAATGGAATTCACTCCCAAATGGTGGTTTATGCTTAAATAACGCTTTTGTAAGCATAATAACACGTTTCCATTGAAAGTAACAGAAATATTCACATGTCAAGTTTTTATGTGTGCAAAATGCTTTTCAGAGCGAGAGAAGCACTTTTTGACCAACAATGTGATTCTGACCTTTCAATTTTGATATTGCTCAAAACTAATGGAATTCACTCCCAAATGGTGGTTTATGCTTAAATAACCCTTTTGTAAGCATAATAACACGTTTCCATTGAAAGAAACAGAAATATTCACATGTCAAGTTTTTATGCGTGCAAAATGCTTTTCAGAGCGAGAGAAGCACTTTTTGACCAACAATGTGATTCTGACCTTTCAATTTTGATATTGCTCAAAACTAATGGAATTCACTCCCAAATGGTGGTTTATGCTTAAATAACCCTTTTGTAAGCATAATAACACGTTTCCATTGAAAGAAACAGAAATATTCACATGTCAAGTTTTTATGCGTGCAAAATGCTTTTCAGAGCGAGAGAAGCACTTTTTGACCAACAATGTGACTCTGACCTTCAATTTTGATATTGCTCAAAACTAATGGAATTCACTCCCAAATGGTGGTTTATGCTTAAATAACCCTTTTGTAAGCATAATAACACGTTTCCATTGAAAGTAACAGAAATATTCACATGTCAAGTTTTTATGTGTGCAAAATGCTTTTCAGAGCGAGAGAAGCACTTTTTGACCAACAATGTGACTCTGACCTTCAATTTTGATATTGCTCAAAACTAATGGAATTCACTCCCAAATGGTGGTTTATGCTTAAATAACCCTTTTGTAAGCATAATAACACGTTTCCATTGAAAGTAACAGAAATATTCACATGTCAAGTTTTTATGCGTGCAAAATGCTTTTCAGAGCGAGAGAAGCACTTTTTGACCAACAATGTGATTTTTACCTTACAATGTTGATATTGCTCAAAACTAATGGAATTCACTCCCAAATGGTGGTTTATGCTTAAATAACCCTTTTGTAAGCATAATAACACCTTTCCATTGAAAGAAACAGAAATATTCACATGTCAAGTTTTTATGCGTGCAAAATGCTTTTCAGAGCGAGAGAAGCACTTTTTGACCAACAATGTGATTTTTACCTTACTATGTTGATATTGCTCAAAACTAATGGAATTCACTCCCAAATGGTGGTTTATGCTTAAATAACCCTTTTGTAAGCATAATAACACGTTTCCATTGAAAGTAACAGAAATATTCACATGTCAAGTTTTTATGTGTGCAAAATGCTTTTCAGAGCGAGAGAAGCACTTTTTGACCAACAATGTGATTCTGACCTTACAATGTTGATATTGCTCAAAACTAATGGAATTCACTCCCAAATGGTGGTTTATGCTTAAATAACCCTTTTGTAAGCATAATAACACGTTTGAATTGAAAGAAACAGAAATATTCACATGTCAAGTTTTTATGCGTGCAAAATGCTTTTCAGAGCGAGAGAAGCACTTTTTGACCAACAATGTGATTTTTACCTTACAATGTTGATATTGCTCAAAACTAATGGAATTCACTCCCAAATGGTGGTTTATGCTTAAATAACCCTTTTGTAAGCATAATAACACGTTTCCATTGAAAGAAACAGAAATATTCACATGTCAAGTTTTTATGTGTGCAAAATGCTTTTCAGAGCGAGAGAAGCACTTTTTGACCAACAATGTGATTCTGACCTTTCAATTTTGATATTGCTCAAAACTAATGGAATTCACTCCCAAATGGTGGTTTATGCTTAAATAACCCTTTTGTAAGCATAATAACACGTTTCCATTGAAAGAAACAGAAATATTCACATGTCAAGTTTTTATGCGTGCAAAATGCTTTTCAGAGCGAGAGAAGCACTTTTTGACCAACAATATGATTTTTACCTTACAATGTTGATATTGCTCAAAACTAATGGAATTCACTCCCAAATGGTGGTTTATGCTTAAATAACCCTTTTGTAAGCATAATAACACGTTTCCATTGAAAGAAACAGAAATATTCACGTTTCTAGTTTTTATGTGTGCAAAATGCTTTTCAGAGCGAGAGAAGCACTTTTTGACCAACAATGTGATTCTGACCTTTCAATTTTGATATTGCTCAAAACTAATGGAATTCACTCCCAAATGGTGGTTTATGCTTAAATAACCCTTTTGTAAGCATAATAACACGTTTCCATTGAAAGAAACAGAAATATTCACATGTCAAGTTTTTATGTGTGCAAAATGCTTTTCAGAGCGAGAGAAGCACTTTTTGACCAACAATGTGATTTTTACCTTACAATGTTGATATTGCTCAAAACTAATGGAATTCACTCCCAAATGGTGGTTTATGCTTAAATAACCCTTTTGTAAGCATAATAACACGTTTCCATTGAAAGTAACAGAAATATTCACGTTTCTAGTTTTTATGTGTGCAAAATGCTTTTCAGAGCGAGAGAAGCACTTTTTGACCAACAATGTGATTCTGACCTTACAATGTTGATATTGCTCAAAACTAATGGAATTCACTCCCAAATGGTGGTTTATGCTTAAATAACCCTTTTGTAAGCATAATAACACGTTTGAATTGAAAGAAACAGAAATATTCACATGTCAAGTTTTTATGCGTGCAAAATGCTTTTCAGAGCGAGAGAAGCACTTTTTGACCAACAATGTGATTTTTACCTTACAATGTTGATATTGCTCAAAACTAATGGAATTCACTCCCAAATGGTAGTTTATGCTTAAATAACCCTTTTGTAAGCATAATAACACGTTTCCATTGAAAGAAACAGAAATATTCACATGTCAAGTTTTTATGCGTGCAAAATGCTTTTCAGAGCGAGAGACGCACTTTTTGACCAACAATGTGATTTTTACCTTACAATGTTGATATTGCTCAAAACTAATGGAATTCACTCCCAAATGGTGGTTTATGCTTAAATAACCCTTTTGTAAGCATAATAACACGTTTCCATTGAAAAAAACAGAAATATTCACATGTCAAGTTTTTATGCGTGCAAAATGCTTTTCAGAACGAGAGAAGCACTTTTTGACCAACAATGTGATTTTTACCTTACAATGTTGATATTGCTCAAAACTAATGGAATTCACTCCCAAATGGTGGTTTATGCTTAAATAACCCTTTTGTAAGCATAATAACACGTTTCCATTGAAAGAAACAGAAATATTCACATGTCAAGTTTTTATGTGTGCAAAATGCTTTTCAGAGCGAGAGAAGCACTTTTTGACCAACAATGTGATTCTGACCTTACAATGTTGATATTGCTCAAAACTAATGGAATTCACTCCCAAATGGTGGTTTATGCTTAAATAACCCTTTTGTAAGCATAATAACACGTTTGAATTGAAAGAAACAGAAATATTCACATGTCAAGTTTTTATGCTTGCAAAATGCTTTTCAGAGCGAGAGAAGCACTTTTTGACCAACAATGTGATTTTTACCTTACAATGTTGATATTGCTCAAAACTAATGGAATTCACTCCCAAATGGTGGTTTATGCTTAAATAACCCTTTTGTAAGCATAATAACACGTTTCCATTGAAAGTAACAGAAATATTCACATGTCAAGTTTTTATGTGTGCAAAATGCTTTTCAGAGCGAGAGAAGCACTTTTTGACCAACAATGTGATTCTGACCTTTCAATTTTGATATTGCTCAAAACTAATGGAATTCACTCCCAAATGGTGGTTTATGCTTAAATAACCCTTTTGTAAGCATAATAACACGTTTCCATTGAAAGAAACAGAAATATTCACATGTCAAGTTTTTATGCGTGCAAAATGCTTTTCAGAGCGAGAGAAGCACTTTTTGACCAACAATGTGATTCTGACCTTTCAATTTTGATATTGCTCAAAACTAATGGAATTCACTCCCAAATGGTGGTTTATGCTTAAATAACCCTTTTGTAAGCATAATAACACGTTTCCATTGAAAGAAACAGAAATATTCACATGTCAAGTTTTTATGCGTGCAAAATGCTTTTCAGAGCGAGAGAAGCACTTTTTGACCAACAATGTGATTTTTACCTTACAATGTTGATATTGCTCAAAACTAATGGAATTCACTCCCAAATGGTGGTTTATGCTTAAATAACCCTTTTGTAAGCATAATAACACGTTTCCATTGAAAGTAACAGAAATATTCACGTTTCTAGTTTTTATGTGTGCAAAATGCTTTTCAGAGCGAGAGAAGCACTTTTTGACCAACAATGTGATTCTGACCTTACAATGTTGATATTGCTCAAAACTAATGGAATTCACTCCCAAATGGTGGTTTATGCTTAAATAACCCTTTTGTAAGCACAATAACACGTTTGAATTGAAAGAAACAGAAATATTCACATGTCAAGTTTTTATGCGTGCAAAATGCTTTTCAGAGCGAGAGAAGCACTTTTTGACCAACAATGTGATTTTTACCTTACAATGTTGATATTGCTCAAAACTAATGGAATTCACTCCCAAATGGTGGTTTATGCTTAAATAACCCTTTTGTAAGCATAATAACACGTTTCCATTGAAAGTAACAGAAATATTCACATGTCAAGTTTTTATGTGTGCAAAATGCTTTTCAGAGCGAGAGAAGCACTTTTTGACCAACAATGTGATTCTGACCTTTCAATTTTGATATTGCTCAAAACTAATGGAATTCACTCCCAAATGGTGGTTTATGCTTAAATAACCCTTTTGTAAGCATAATAACACCTTTCCATTGAAAGAAACAGAAATATTCACATGTCAAGTTTTTATGTGTGCAAAATGCTTTTCAGAGCGAGAGAAGCACTTTTTGACCAACAATGTGATTCTGACCTTTCAATTTTGATATTGCTCAAAACTAATGGAATTCACTCCCAAATGGTGGTTTATGCTTAAATAACCCTTTTGTAAGCATAATAACACGTTTCCATTGAAAGAAACAGAAATATTCAAATGTCAAGTTTTTATGTGTGCAAAATGCTTTTCAGAGCGAGAGAAGCACTTTTTGACCAACAATGTGATTTTTACCTTACAATGTTGATATTGCTCAAAACTAATGGAATTCACTCCGAAATGGTGGTTTATGCTTAAATAACCCTTTTGTAAGCATAATAACACGTTTCCATTGAAAGAAACAGAAATATTCACATGTCAAGTTTTTATGTGTGCAAAATGCTTTTCAGAGCGAGAGAAGCACTTTTTGACCAACAATGTGATTCTGACCTTACAATGTTGATATTGCTCAAAACTAATGGAATTCACTCCCAAATGGTGGTTTATGCTTAAATAACCCTTTTGTAAGCATAATAACACGTTTGAATTGAAAGAAACAGAAATATTCACATGTCAAGTTTTTATAAGTGCAAAATGCTTTTCAGAGCGAGAGAAGCACTTTTTGACCAACAATGTGATTTTTACCTTACAATGTTGATATTGCTCAAAACTAATGGAATTCACTCCCAAATGGTGGTTTATGCTTAAATAACCCTTTTGTAAGCATAATAACACCTTTCCATTGAAAGAAACAGAAATATTCACATGTCAAGTTTTTATGCGTGCAAAATGCTTTTCAGAGCGAGAGAAGCACTTTTTGACCAACAATGTGATTTTTACCTTACAATGTTGATATTGCTCAAAACTAATGGAATTCACTCCCAAATGGTGGTTTATGCTTAAATAACCCTTTTGTAAGCATAATAACACGTTTCCATTGAAAGTAACAGAAATATTCACATGTCAAGTTTTTATGTGTGCAAAATGCTTTTCAGAGCGAGAGAAGCACTTTTTGACCAACAATGTGATTCTGACCTTTCAATTTTGATATTGCTCAAAACTAATGGAATTCACTCCCAAATGGTGGTTTATGCTTAAATAACCCTTTTGTAAGCATAATAACACCTTTCCATTGAAAGAAACAGAAATATTCACATGTCAAGTTTTTATGTGTGCAAAATGCTTTTCAGAGCGAGAGAAGCACTTTTTGACCAACAATGTGATTTTTACCTTACAATGTTGATATTGCTCAAAACTAATGGAATTCACTCCCAAATGGTGGTTTATGCTTAAATAACCCTTTTGTAAGCATAATAACACGTTTCCATTGAAAGTAACAGAAATATTCACGTTTCTAGTTTTTATGTGTGCAAAATGCTTTTCAGAGCGAGAGAAGCACTTTTTGACCAACAATGTGATTCTGACCTTACAATGTTGATATTGCTCAAAACTAATGGAATTCACTCCCAAATGGTGGTTTATGCTTAAATAACCCTTTTGTAAGCATAATAACACGTTTCCATTGAAAGAAACAGAAATATTCACATGTCAAGTTTTTATGCGTGCAAAATGCTTTTCAGAGCGAGAGAAGCACTTTTTGACCAACAATGTGATTTTTACCTTACAATGTTGATATTGCTCAAAACTAATGGAATTCACTCCCAAATGGTGGTTTATGCTTAAATAACCCTTTTGTAAGCATAATAACACGTTTCCATTGAAAGAAACAGAAATATTCACATGTCAAGTTTTTATGCGTGCAAAATGCTTTTCAGAGCGAGAGACGCACTTTTTGACCAACAATGTGATTTTTACCTTACAATGTTGATATTGCTCAAAACTAATGGAATTCACTCCCAAATGGTGGTTTATGCTTAAATAACCCTTTTGTAAGCATAATAACACGTTTCCATTGAAAGTAACAGAAATATTCACATGTCAAGTTTTTATGTGTGCAAAATGCTTTTCAGAGCGAGAGAAGCACTTTTTGACCAACAATGTGATTCTGACCTTTCAATTTTGATATTGCTCAAAACTAATGGAATTCACTCCCAAATGGTGGTTTATGCTTAAATAACGCTTTTGTAAGCATAATAACACGTTTCCATTGAAAGTAACAGAAATATTCACGTTTCTAGTTTTTATGTGTGCAAAATGCTTTTCAGAGCGAGAGAAGCACTTTTTGACCAACAATGTGATTCTGACCTTACAATGTTGATATTGCTCAAAACTAATGGAATTCACTCCCAAATGGTGGTTTATGCTTAAATAACCCTTTTGTAAGCACAATAACACGTTTGAATTGAAAGAAACAGAAATATTCACATGTCAAGTTTTTATGCGTGCAAAATGCTTTTCAGAGCGAGAGAAGCACTTTTTGACCAACAATGTGATTTTTACCTTACAATGTTGATATTGCTCAAAACTAATGGAATTCACTCCCAAATGGTGGTTTATGCTTAAATAACCCTTTTGTAAGCATAATAACACGTTTCCATTGAAAGTAACAGAAATATTCACATGTCAAGTTTTTATGTGTGCAAAATGCTTTTCAGAGCGAGAGAAGCACTTTTTGACCAACAATGTGATTCTGACCTTTCAATTTTGATATTGCTCAAAACTAATGGAATTCACTCCCAAATGGTGGTTTATGCTTAAATAACCCTTTTGTAAGCATAATAACACCTTTCCATTGAAAGAAACAGAAATATTCACATGTCAAGTTTTTATGTGTGCAAAATGCTTTTCAGAGCGAGAGAAGCACTTTTTGACCAACAATGTGATTCTGACCTTTCAATTTTGATATTGCTCAAAACTAATGGAATTCACTCCCAAATGGTGGTTTATGCTTAAATAACCCTTTTGTAAGCATAATAACACGTTTCCATTGAAAGAAACAGAAATATTCAAATGTCAAGTTTTTATGTGTGCAAAATGCTTTTCAGAGCGAGAGAAGCACTTTTTGACCAACAATGTGATTTTTACCTTACAATGTTGATATTGCTCAAAACTAATGGAATTCACTCCGAAATGGTGGTTTATGCTTAAATAACCCTTTTGTAAGCATAATAACACGTTTCCATTGAAAGAAACAGAAATATTCACATGTCAAGTTTTTATGTGTGCAAAATGCTTTTCAGAGCGAGAGAAGCACTTTTTGACCAACAATGTGATTCTGACCTTACAATGTTGATATTGCTCAAAACTAATGGAATTCACTCCCAAATGGTGGTTTATGCTTAAATAACCCTTTTGTAAGCATAATAACACGTTTGAATTGAAAGAAACAGAAATATTCACATGTCAAGTTTTTATAAGTGCAAAATGCTTTTCAGAGCGAGAGAAGCACTTTTTGACCAACAATGTGATTTTTACCTTACAATGTTGATATTGCTCAAAACTAATGGAATTCACTCCCAAATGGTGGTTTATGCTTAAATAACCCTTTTGTAAGCATAATAACACCTTTCCATTGAAAGAAACAGAAATATTCACATGTCAAGTTTTTATGCGTGCAAAATGCTTTTCAGAGCGAGAGAAGCACTTTTTGACCAACAATGTGATTTTTACCTTACAATGTTGATATTGCTCAAAACTAATGGAATTCACTCCCAAATGGTGGTTTATGCTTAAATAACCCTTTTGTAAGCATAATAACACGTTTCCATTGAAAGTAACAGAAATATTCACATGTCAAGTTTTTATGTGTGCAAAATGCTTTTCAGAGCGAGAGAAGCACTTTTTGACCAACAATGTGATTCTGACCTTTCAATTTTGATATTGCTCAAAACTAATGGAATTCACTCCCAAATGGTGGTTTATGCTTAAATAACCCTTTTGTAAGCATAATAACACCTTTCCATTGAAAGAAACAGAAATATTCACATGTCAAGTTTTTATGTGTGCAAAATGCTTTTCAGAGCGAGAGAAGCACTTTTTGACCAACAATGTGATTTTTACCTTACAATGTTGATATTGCTCAAAACTAATGGAATTCACTCCCAAATGGTGGTTTATGCTTAAATAACCCTTTTGTAAGCATAATAACACGTTTCCATTGAAAGTAACAGAAATATTCACGTTTCTAGTTTTTATGTGTGCAAAATGCTTTTCAGAGCGAGAGAAGCACTTTTTGACCAACAATGTGATTCTGACCTTACAATGTTGATATTGCTCAAAACTAATGGAATTCACTCCCAAATGGTGGTTTATGCTTAAATAACCCTTTTGTAAGCATAATAACACGTTTGAATTGAAAGAAACAGAAATATTCACATGTCAAGTTTTTATGCGTGCAAAATGCTTTTCAGAGCGAGAGAAGCACTTTTTAACCAACAATGTGATTTTTACCTTACAATGTTGATATTGCTCAAAACTAATGGAATTCACTCCCAAATGGTGGTTTATGCTTAAATAACCCTTTTGTAAGCATAATAACACGTTTCCATTGAAAGAAACAGAAATATTCACATGTCAAGTTTTTATGCGTGCAAAATGCTTTTCAGAGCGAGAGACGCACTTTTTGACCAACAATGTGATTTTTACCTTACAATGTTGATATTGCTCAAAACTAATGGAATTCACTCCCAAATGGTGGTTTATGCTTAAATAACCCTTTTGTAAGCATAATAACACGTTTCCATTGAAAGTAACAGAAATATTCACATGTCAAGTTTTTATGTGTGCAAAATGCTTTTCAGAGCGAGAGAAGCACTTTTTGACCAACAATGTGATTCTGACCTTTCAATTTTGATATTGCTCAAAACTAATGGAATTCACTCCCAAATGGTGGTTTATGCTTAAATAACGCTTTTGTAAGCATAATAACACGTTTCCATTGAAAGTAACAGAAATATTCACATGTCAAGTTTTTATGTGTGCAAAATGCTTTTCAGAGCGAGAGAAGCACTTTTTGACCAACAATGTGATTCTGACCTTTCAATTTTGATATTGCTCAAAACTAATGGAATTCACTCCCAAATGGTGGTTTATGCTTAAATAACCCTTTTGTAAGCATAATAACACGTTTCCATTGAAAGAAACAGAAATATTCACATGTCAAGTTTTTATGCGTGCAAAATGCTTTTCAGAGCGAGAGAAGCACTTTTTGACCAACAATGTGATTCTGACCTTTCAATTTTGATATTGCTCAAAACTAATGGAATTCACTCCCAAATGGTGGTTTATGCTTAAATAACCCTTTTGTAAGCATAATAACACGTTTCCATTGAAAGAAACAGAAATATTCACATGTCAAGTTTTTATGCGTGCAAAATGCTTTTCAGAGCGAGAGAAGCACTTTTTGACCAACAATGTGACTCTGACCTTCAATTTTGATATTGCTCAAAACTAATGGAATTCACTCCCAAATGGTGGTTTATGCTTAAATAACCCTTTTGTAAGCATAATAACACGTTTCCATTGAAAGTAACAGAAATATTCACATGTCAAGTTTTTATGTGTGCAAAATGCTTTTCAGAGCGAGAGAAGCACTTTTTGACCAACAATGTGACTCTGACCTTCAATTTTGATATTGCTCAAAACTAATGGAATTCACTCCCAAATGGTGGTTTATGCTTAAATAACCCTTTTGTAAGCATAATAACACGTTTCCATTGAAAGTAACAGAAATATTCACATGTCAAGTTTTTATGCGTGCAAAATGCTTTTCAGAGCGAGAGAAGCACTTTTTGACCAACAATGTGATTTTTACCTTACAATGTTGATATTGCTCAAAACTAATGGAATTCACTCCCAAATGGTGGTTTATGCTTAAATAACCCTTTTGTAAGCATAATAACACCTTTCCATTGAAAGAAACAGAAATATTCACATGTCAAGTTTTTATGCGTGCAAAATGCTTTTCAGAGCGAGAGAAGCACTTTTTGACCAACAATGTGATTTTTACCTTACTATGTTGATATTGCTCAAAACTAATGGAATTCACTCCCAAATGGTGGTTTATGCTTAAACAACCCTTTTGTAAGCATAATAACACGTTTCCATTGAAAGTAACAGAAATATTCACATGTCAAGTTTTTATGTGTGCAAAATGCTTTTCAGAGCGAGAGAAGCACTTTTTGACCAACAATGTGATTCTGACCTTTCAATTTTGATATTGCTCAAAACTAATGGAATTCACTCCCAAATGGTGGTTTATGCTTAAATAACCCTTTTGTAAGCATAATAACACGTTTCCATTGAAAGAAACAGAAATATTCAAATGTCAAGTTTTTATGTGTGCAAAATGCTTTTCAGAGCGAGAGAAGCACTTTTTGACCAACAATGTGATTTTTACCTTACAATGTTGATATTGCTCAAAACTAATGGAATTCACTCCGAAATGGTGGTTTATGCTTAAATAACCCTTTTGTAAGCATAATAACACGTTTCCATTGAAAGAAACAGAAATATTCACATGTCAAGTTTTTATGTGTGCAAAATGCTTTTCAGAGCGAGAGAAGCACTTTTTGACCAACAATGTGATTCTGACCTTACAATGTTGATATTGCTCAAAACTAATGGAATTCACTCCCAAATGGTGGTTTATGCTTAAATAACCCTTTTGTAAGCATAATAACACGTTTGAATTGAAAGAAACAGAAATATTCACATGTCAAGTTTTTATGCGTGCAAAATGCTTTTCAGAGCGAGAGAAGCACTTTTTGACCAACAATGTGATTTTTACCTTACAATGTTGATATTGCTCAAAACTAATGGAATTCACTCCCAAATGGTGGTTTATGCTTAAATAACCCTTTTGTAAGCATAATAACACGTTTCCATTGAAAGAAACAGAAATATTCACATGTCAAGTTTTTATGTGTGCAAAATGCTTTTCAGAGCGAGAGAAGCACTTTTTGACCAACAATGTGATTCTGACCTTTCAATTTTGATATTGCTCAAAACTAATGGAATTCACTCCCAAATGGTGGTTTATGCTTAAATAACCCTTTTGTAAGCATAATAACACGTTTCCATTGAAAGAAACAGAAATATTCACATGTCAAGTTTTTATGCGTGCAAAATGCTTTTCAGAGCGAGAGAAGCACTTTTTGACCAACAATATGATTTTTACCTTACAATGTTGATATTGCTCAAAACTAATGGAATTCACTCCCAAATGGTGGTTTATGCTTAAATAACCCTTTTGTAAGCATAATAACACGTTTCCATTGAAAGAAACAGAAATATTCACGTTTCTAGTTTTTATGTGTGCAAACTGCTTTTCAGAGCGAGAGAAGCACTTTTTGACCAACAATGTGATTCTGACCTTTCAATTTTGATATTGCTCAAAACTAATGGAATTCACTCCCAAATGGTGGTTTATGCTTAAATAACCCTTTTGTAAGCATAATAACACGTTTCCATTGAAAGAAACAGAAATATTCACATGTCAAGTTTTTATGTGTGCAAAATGCTTTTCAGAGCGAGAGAAGCACTTTTTGACCAACAATGTGATTTTTACCTTACAATGTTGATATTGCTCAAAACTAATGGAATTCACTCCCAAATGGTGGTTTATGCTTAAATAACCCTTTTGTAAGCATAATAACACGTTTCCATTGAAAGTAACAGAAATATTCACGTTTCTAGTTTTTATGTGTGCAAAATGCTTTTCAGAGCGAGAGAAGCACTTTTTGACCAACAATGTGATTCTGACCTTACAATGTTGATATTGCTCAAAACTAATGGAATTCACTCCCAAATGGTGGTTTATGCTTAAATAACCCTTTTGTAAGCATAATAACACGTTTGAATTGAAAGAAACAGAAATATTCACATGTCAAGTTTTTATGCGTGCAAAATGCTTTTCAGAGCGAGAGAAGCACTTTTTGACCAACAATGTGATTTTTACCTTACAATGTTGATATTGCTCAAAACTAATGGAATTCACTCCCAAATGGTAGTTTATGCTTAAATAACCCTTTTGTAAGCATAATAACACGTTTCCATTGAAAGAAACAGAAATATTCACATGTCAAGTTTTTATGCGTGCAAAATGCTTTTCAGAGCGAGAGACGCACTTTTTGACCAACAATGTGATTTTTACCTTACAATGTTGATATTGCTCAAAACTAATGGAATTCACTCCCAAATGGTGGTTTATGCTTAAATAACCCTTTTGTAAGCATAATAACACGTTTCCATTGAAAAAAACAGAAATATTCACATGTCAAGTTTTTATGCGTGCAAAATGCTTTTCAGAACGAGAGAAGCACTTTTTGACCAACAATGTGATTTTTACCTTACAATGTTGATATTGCTCAAAACTAATGGAATTCACTCCCAAATGGTGGTTTATGCTTAAATAACCCTTTTGTAAGCATAATAACACGTTTCCATTGAAAGAAACAGAAATATTCACATGTCAAGTTTTTATGTGTGCAAAATGCTTTTCAGAGCGAGAGAAGCACTTTTTGACCAACAATGTGATTCTGACCTTACAATGTTGATATTGCTCAAAACTAATGGAATTCACTCCCAAATGGTGGTTTATGCTTAAATAACCCTTTTGTAAGCATAATAACACGTTTGAATTGAAAGAAACAGAAATATTCACATGTCAAGTTTTTATGCGTGCAAAATGCTTTTCAGAGCGAGAGAAGCACTTTTTGACCAACAATGTGATTTTTACCTTACAATGTTGATATTGCTCAAAACTAATGGAATTCACTCCCAAATGGTGGTTTATGCTTAAATAACCCTTTTGTAAGCATAATAACACGTTTCCATTGAAAGTAACAGAAATATTCACATGTCAAGTTTTTATGTGTGCAAAATGCTTTTCAGAGCGAGAGAAGCACTTTTTGACCAACAATGTGATTCTGACCTTTCAATTTTGATATTGCTCAAAACTAATGGAATTCACTCCCAAATGGTGGTTTATGCTTAAATAACCCTTTTGTAAGCATAATAACACGTTTCCATTGAAAGAAACAGAAATATTCACATGTCAAGTTTTTATGCGTGCAAAATGCTTTTCAGAGCGAGAGAAGCACTTTTTGACCAACAATGTGATTCTGACCTTTCAATTTTGATATTGCTCAAAACTAATGGAATTCACTCCCAAATGGTGGTTTATGCTTAAATAACCCTTTTGTAAGCATAATAACACGTTTCCATTGAAAGAAACAGAAATATTCACATGTCAAGTTTTTATGCGTGCAAAATGCTTTTCAGAGCGAGAGAAGCACTTTTTGACCAACAATGTGATTTTTACCTTACAATGTTGATATTGCTCAAAACTAATGGAATTCACTCCCAAATGGTGGTTTATGCTTAAATAACCCTTTTGTAAGCATAATAACACGTTTCCATTGAAAGTAACAGAAATATTCACGTTTCTAGTTTTTATGTGTGCAAAATGCTTTTCAGAGCGAGAGAAGCACTTTTTGACCAACAATGTGATTCTGACCTTACAATGTTGATATTGCTCAAAACTAATGGAATTCACTCCCAAATGGTGGTTTATGCTTAAATAACCCTTTTGTAAGCACAATAACACGTTTGAATTGAAAGAAACAGAAATATTCACATGTCAAGTTTTTATGCGTGCAAAATGCTTTTCAGAGCGAGAGAAGCACTTTTTGACCAACAATGTGATTTTTACCTTACAATGTTGATATTGCTCAAAACTAATGGAATTCACTCCCAAATGGTGGTTTATGCTTAAATAACCCTTTTGTAAGCATAATAACACGTTTCCATTGAAAGTAACAGAAATATTCACATGTCAAGTTTTTATGTGTGCAAAATGCTTTTCAGAGCGAGAGAAGCACTTTTTGACCAACAATGTGATTCTGACCTTTCAATTTTGATATTGCTCAAAACTAATGGAATTCACTCCCAAATGGTGGTTTATGCTTAAATAACCCTTTTGTAAGCATAATAACACCTTTCCATTGAAAGAAACAGAAATATTCACATGTCAAGTTTTTATGTGTGCAAAATGCTTTTCAGAGCGAGAGAAGCACTTTTTGACCAACAATGTGATTTTTACCTTACAATGTTGATATTGCTCAAAACTAATGGAATTCACTCCCAAATGGTGGTTTATGCTTAAATAACCCTTTTGTAAGCATAATAACACGTTTCCATTGAAAGTAACAGAAATATTCACGTTTCTAGTTTTTATGTGTGCAAAATGCTTTTCAGAGCGAGAGAAGCACTTTTTGACCAACAATGTGATTCTGACCTTACAATGTTGATATTGCTCAAAACTAATGGAATTCACTCCCAAATGGTGGTTTATGCTTAAATAACCCTTTTGTAAGCATAATAACACGTTTGAATTGAAAGAAACAGAAATATTCACATGTCAAGTTTTTATGCGTGCAAAATGCTTTTCAGAGCGAGAGAAGCACTTTTTGACCAACAATGTGATTTTTACCTTACAATGTTGATATTGCTCAAAACTAATGGAATTCACTCCCAAATGGTGGTTTATGCTTAAATAACCCTTTTGTAAGCATAATAACACGTTTCCATTGAAAGAAACAGAAATATTCACATGTCAAGTTTTTATGCGTGCAAAATGCTTTTCAGAGCGAGAGACGCACTTTTTGACCAACAATGTGATTTTTACCTTACAATGTTGATATTGCTCAAAACTAATGGAATTCACTCCCAAATGGTGGTTTATGCTTAAATAACCCTTTTGTAAGCATAATAACACGTTTCCATTGAAAGTAACAGAAATATTCACATGTCAAGTTTTTATGTGTGCAAAATGCTTTTCAGAGCGAGAGAAGCACTTTTTGACCAACAATGTGATTCTGACCTTTCAATTTTGATATTGCTCAAAACTAATGGAATTCACTCCCAAATGGTGGTTTATGCTTAAATAACGCTTTTGTAAGCATAATAACACGTTTCCATTGAAAGAAACAGAAATATTCACATGTCAAGTTTTTATGCGTGCAAAATGCTTTTCAGAGCGAGAGAAGCACTTTTTGACCAACAATGTGATTTTTACCTTACAATGTTGATATTGCTCAAAACTAATGGAATTCACTCCCAAATGGTGGTTTATGCTTAAATAACCCTTTTGTAAGCATAATAACACGTTTCCATTGAAAGTAACAGAAATATTCACATGTCAAGTTTTTATGTGTGCAAAATGCTTTTCAGAGCGAGAGAAGCACTTTTTGACCAACAATGTGATTCTGACCTTTCAATTTTGATATTGCTCAAAACTAATGGAATTCACTCCCAAATGGTGGTTTATGCTTAAATAACCCTTTTGTAAGCATAATAACACGTTTCCATTGAAAGAAACAGAAATATTCACATGTCAAGTTTTTATGTGTGCAAAATGCTTTTCAGAGCGAGAGAAGCACTTTTTGACCAACAATGTGATTTTTACCTTACAATGTTGATATTGCTCAAAACTAATGGAATTCACTCCCAAATGGTGGTTTATGCTTAAATAACCCTTTTGTAAGCATAATAACACGTTTCCATTGAAAAAAACAGAAATATTCACATGTCAAGTTTTTATGCTAGCAAAATGCTTTTCAGAACGAGAGAAGCACTTTTTGACCAACAATGTGATTTTTACCTTACAATGTTGATATTGCTCAAAACTAATGGAATTCACTCCCAAATGGTGGTTTATGCTTAAATAACCCTTTTGTAAGCATAATAACACGTTTCCATTGAAAGAAACAGAAATATTCACATGTCAAGTTTTTATGTGTGCAAAATGCTTTTCAGAGCGAGAGAAGCACTTTTTGACCAACAATGTGATTCTGACCTTACAATGTTGATATTGCTCAAAACTAATGGAATTCACTCCCAAATGGTGGTTTATGCTTAAATAACCCTTTTGTAAGCATAATAACACGTTTGAATTGAAAGAAACAGAAATATTCACATGTCAAGTTTTTATGCGTGCAAAATGCTTTTCAGAGCGAGAGAAGCACTTTTTGACCAACAATGTGATTTTTACCTTACAATGTTGATATTGCTCAAAACTAATGGAATTCACTCCCAAATGGTGGTTTATGCTTAAATAACCCTTTTGTAAGCATAATAACACGTTTCCATTGAAAGTAACAGAAATATTCACATGTCAAGTTTTTATGTGTGCAAAATGCTTTTCAGAGCGAGAGAAGCACTTTTTGACCAACAATGTGATTCTGACCTTTCAATTTTGATATTGCTCAAAACTAATGGAATTCACTCCCAAATGGTGGTTTATGCTTAAATAACCCTTTTGTAAGCATAATAACACGTTTCCATTGAAAGAAACAGAAATATTCACATGTCAAGTTTTTATGCGTGCAAAATGCTTTTCAGAGCGAGAGAAGCACTTTTTGACCAACAATGTGATTCTGACCTTTCAATTTTGATATTGCTCAAAACTAATGGAATTCACTCCCAAATGGTGGTTTATGCTTAAATAACCCTTTTGTAAGCATAATAACACGTTTCCATTGAAAGAAACAGAAATATTCACATGTCAAGTTTTTATGCGTGCAAAATGCTTTTCAGAGCGAGAGAAGCACTTTTTGACCAACAATGTGATTTTTACCTTACAATGTTGATATTGCTCAAAACTAATGGAATTCACTCCCAAATGGTGGTTTATGCTTAAATAACCCTTTTGTAAGCATAATAACACGTTTCCATTGAAAGTAACAGAAATATTCACGTTTCTAGTTTTTATGTGTGCAAAATGCTTTTCAGAGCGAGAGAAGCACTTTTTGACCAACAATGTGATTCTGACCTTACAATGTTGATATTGCTCAAAACTAATGGAATTCACTCCCAAATGGTGGTTTATGCTTAAATAACCCTTTTGTAAGCACAATAACACGTTTGAATTGAAAGAAACAGAAATATTCACATGTCAAGTTTTTATAAGTGCAAAATGCTTTTCAGAGCGAGAGAAGCACTTTTTGACCAACAATGTGATTTTTACCTTACAATGTTGATATTGCTCAAAACTAATGGAATTCACTCCCAAATGGTGGTTTATGCTTAAATAACCCTTTTGTAAGCATAATAACACCTTTCCATTGAAAGAAACAGAAATATTCACATGTCAAGTTTTTATGCGTGCAAAATGCTTTTCAGAGCGAGAGAAGCACTTTTTGACCAACAATGTGATTTTTACCTTACAATGTTGATATTGCTCAAAACTAATGGAATTCACTCCCAAATGGTGGTTTATGCTTAAATAACCCTTTTGTAAGCATAATAACACGTTTCCATTGAAAGTAACAGAAATATTCACATGTCAAGTTTTTATGTGTGCAAAATGCTTTTCAGAGCGAGAGAAGCACTTTTTGACCAACAATGTGATTCTGACCTTTCAATTTTGATATTGCTCAAAACTAATGGAATTCACTCCCAAATGGTGGTTTATGCTTAAATAACCCTTTTGTAAGCATAATAACACGTTTCCATTGAAAGAAACAGAAATATTCACATGTCAAGTTTTTATGTGTGCAAAATGCTTTTCAGAGCGAGAGAAGCACTTTTTGACCAACAATGTGATTTTTACCTTACAATGTTGATATTGCTCAAAACTAATGGAATTCACTCCCAAATGGTGGTTTATGCTTAAATAACCCTTTTGTAAGCATAATAACACGTTTCCATTGAAAGTAACAGAAATATTCACGTTTCTAGTTTTTATGTGTGCAAAATGCTTTTCAGAGCGAGAGAAGCACTTTTTGACCAACAATGTGATTCTGACCTTACAATGTTGATATTGCTCAAAACTAATGGAATTCACTCCCAAATGGTGGTTTATGCTTAAATAACCCTTTTGTAAGCATAATAACACGTTTGAATTGAAAGAAACAGAAATATTCACATGTCAAGTTTTTATGCGTGCAAAATGCTTTTCAGAGCGAGAGAAGCACTTTTTGACCAACAATGTGATTTTTACCTTACAATGTTGATATTGCTCAAAACTAATGGAATTCACTCCCAAATGGTGGTTTATGCTTAAATAACCCTTTTGTAAGCATAATAACACGTTTCCATTGAAAGAAACAGAAATATTCACATGTCAAGTTTTTATGCGTGCAAAATGCTTTTCAGAGCGAGAGACGCACTTTTTGACCAACAATGTGATTTTTACCTTACAATGTTGATATTGCTCAAAACTAATGGAATTCACTCCCAAATGGTGGTTTATGCTTAAATAACCCTTTTGTAAGCATAATAACACGTTTCCATTGAAAGTAACAGAAATATTCACATGTCAAGTTTTTATGTGTGCAAAATGCTTTTCAGAGCGAGAGAAGCACTTTTTGACCAACAATGTGATTCTGACCTTTCAATTTTGATATTGCTCAAAACTAATGGAATTCACTCCCAAATGGTGGTTTATGCTTAAATAACGCTTTTGTAAGCATAATAACACGTTTCCATTGAAAGAAACAGAAATATTCACATGTCAAGTTTTTATGCGTGCAAAATGCTTTTCAGAGCGAGAGAAGCACTTTTTGACCAACAATGTGATTTTTACCTTACAATGTTGATATTGCTCAAAACTAATGGAATTCACTCCCAAATGGTGGTTTATGCTTAAATAACCCTTTTGTAAGCATAATAACACGTTTCCATTGAAAGTAACAGAAATATTCACATGTCAAGTTTTTATGTGTGCAAAATGCTTTTCAGAGCGAGAGAAGCACTTTTTGACCAACAATGTGATTCTGACCTTTCAATTTTGATATTGCTCAAAACTAATGGAATTCACTCCCAAATGGTGGTTTATGCTTAAATAACCCTTTTGTAAGCATAATAACACGTTTCCATTGAAAGAAACAGAAATATTCACATGTCAAGTTTTTATGTGTGCAAAATGCTTTTCAGAGCGAGAGAAGCACTTTTTGACCAACAATGTGATTTTTACCTTACAATGTTGATATTGCTCAAAACTAATGGAATTCACTCCCAAATGGTGGTTTATGCTTAAATAACCCTTTTGTAAGCATAATAACACGTTTCCATTGAAAGAAACAGAAATATTCACATGTCAAGTTTTTATGTGTGCAAAATGCTTTTCAGAGCGAGAGAAGCACTTTTTGACCAACAATGTGATTCTGACCTTACAATGTTGATATTGCTCAAAACTAATGGAATTCACTCCCAAATGGTGGTTTATGCTTAAATAACCCTTTTGTAAGCATAATAACACGTTTGAATTGAAAGAAACAGAAATATTCACATGTCAAGTTTTTATGCGTGCAAAATGCTTTTCAGAGCGAGAGAAGCACTTTTTGACCAACAATGTGATTTTTACCTTACAATGTTGATATTGCTCAAAACTAATGGAATTCACTCCCAAATGGTGGTTTATGCTTAAATAACCCTTTTGTAAGCATAATAACACGTTTCCATTGAAAGTAACAGAAATATTCACGTTTCTAGTTTTTATGTGTGCAAAATGCTTTTCAGAGCGAGAGAAGCACTTTTTGACCAACAATGTGATTCTGACCTTACAATGTTGATATTGCTCAAAACTAATGGAATTCACTCCCAAATGGTGGTTTATGCTTAAATAACCCTTTTGTAAGCACAATAACACGTTTGAATTGAAAGAAACAGAAATATTCACATGTCAAGTTTTTATGCGTGCAAAATGCTTTTCAGAGCGAGAGAAGCACTTTTTGACCAACAATGTGATTTTTACCTTACAATGTTGATATTGCTCAAAACTAATGGAATTCACTCCCAAATGGTGGTTTATGCTTAAATAACCCTTTTGTAAGCATAATAACACGTTTCCATTGAAAGTAACAGAAATATTCACATGTCAAGTTTTTATGTGTGCAAAATGCTTTTCAGAGCGAGAGAAGCACTTTTTGACCAACAATGTGATTCTGACCTTTCAATTTTGATATTGCTCAAAACTAATGGAATTCACTCCCAAATGGTGGTTTATGCTTAAATAACCCTTTTGTAAGCATAATAACACGTTTCCATTGAAAGAAACAGAAATATTCACATGTCAAGTTTTTATGTGTGCAAAATGCTTTTCAGAGCGAGAGAAGCACTTTTTGACCAACAATGTGATTTTTACCTTACAATGTTGATATTGCTCAAAACTAATGGAATTCACTCCCAAATGGTGGTTTATGCTTAAATAACCCTTTTGTAAGCATAATAACACGTTTCCATTGAAAGAAACAGAAATATTCACATGTCAAGTTTTTATGTGTGCAAAATGCTTTTCAGAGCGAGAGAAGCACTTTTTGACCAACAATGTGATTCTGACCTTACAATGTTGATATTGCTCAAAACTAATGGAATTCACTCCCAAATGGTGGTTTATGCTTAAATAACCCTTTTGTAAGCATAATAACACGTTTGAATTGAAAGAAACAGAAATATTCACATGTCAAGTTTTTATGCGTGCAAAATGCTTTTCAGAGCGAGAGAAGCACTTTTTGACCAACAATGTGATTTTTACCTTACAATGTTGATATTGCTCAAAACTAATGGAATTCACTCCCAAATGGTGGTTTATGCTTAAATAACCCTTTTGTAAGCATAATAACACGTTTCCATTGAAAGTAACAGAAATATTCACGTTTCTAGTTTTTATGTGTGCAAAATGCTTTTCAGAGCGAGAGAAGCACTTTTTGACCAACAATGTGATTCTGACCTTACAATGTTGATATTGCTCAAAACTAAAGGAATTCACACCCAAATGGTGGTTTATGCTTAAATAACCCTTTTGTAAGCACAATAACACGTTTGAATTGAAAGAAACAGAAATATTCACATGTCAAGTTTTTATGCGTGCAAAATGCTTTTCAGAGCGAGAGAAGCACTTTTTGACCAACAATGTGATTTTTACCTTACAATGTTGATATTGCTCAAAACTAATGGAATTCACTCCCAAATGGTGGTTTATGCTTAAATAACCCTTTTGTAAGCATAATAACACCTTTCCATTGAAAGAAACAGAAATATTCACATGTCAAGTTTTTATGCGTGCAAAATGCTTTTCAGAGCGAGAGAAGCACTTTTTGACCAACAATGTGATTTTTACCTTACTATGTTGATATTGCTCAAAACTAATGGAATTCACTCCCAAATGGTGGTTTATGCTTAAATAACCCTTTTGTAAGCATAATAACACGTTTCCATTGAAAGTAACAGAAATATTCACATGTCAAGTTTTTATGTGTGCAAAATGCTTTTCAGAGCGAGAGAAGCACTTTTTGACCAACAATGTGATTCTGACCTTTCAATTTTGATATTGCTCAAAACTAATGGAATTCACTCCCAAATGGTGGTTTATGCTTAAATAACCCTTTTGTAAGCATAATAACACGTTTCCATTGAAAGAAACAGAAATATTCACATGTCAAGTTTTTATGTGTGCAAAATGCTTTTCAGAGCGAGAGAAGCACTTTTTGACCAACAATGTGATTTTTACCTTACAATGTTGATATTGCTCAAAACTAATGGAATTCACTCCCAAATGGTGGTTTATGCTTAAATAACCCTTTTGTAAGCATAATAACACGTTTCCATTGAAAGAAACAGAAATATTCACATGTCAAGTTTTTATGTGTGCAAAATGCTTTTCAGAGCGAGAGATGCACTTTTTGACCAACAATGTGATTCTGACCTTACAATGTTGATATTGCTCAAAACTAATGGAATTCACTCCCAAATGGTGGTTTATGCTTAAATAACCCTTTTGTAAGCATAATAACACCTTTCCATTGAAAGAAACAGAAATATTCACATGTCAAGTTTTTATGCGTGCAAAATGCTTTTCAGAGCGAGAGAAGCACTTTTTGACCAACAATGTGATTTTTACCTTACAATGTTGATATTGCTCAAAACTAATGGAATTCACTCCCAAATGGTGGTTTATGCTTAAATAACCCTTTTGTAAGCATAATAACACGTTTCCATTGAAAGTAACAGAAATATTCACATGTCAAGTTTTTATGTGTGCAAAATGCTTTTCAGAGCGAGAGAAGCACTTTTTGACCAACAATGTGATTCTGACCTTTCAATTTTGATATTGCTCAAAACTAATGGAATTCACTCCCAAATGGTGGTTTATGCTTAAATAACCCTTTTGTAAGTATAATAACACGTTTCCATTGAAAGAAACAGAAATATTCACATGTCAAGTTTTTATGCGTGCAAAATGCTTTTCAGAGCGAGAGAAGCACTTTTTGACCAACAATGTGATTTTTACCTTACAATGTTGATATTGCTCAAAACTAATGGAATTCACTCCCAAATGGTGGTTTATGCTTAAATAACCCTTTTGTAAGCATAATAACACGTTTCCATTGAAAGTAACAGAAATATTCACATGTCAAGTTTTTATGTGTGCAAAATGATTTTCAGAGCGAGAGAAGCACTTTTTGACCAACAATGTGATTCTGACCTTTCAATTTTGATATTGCTCAAAACTAATGGAATTCACTCCCAAATGGTGGTTTATGCTTAAATAACCCTTTTGTAAGCATAATAACACGTTTCCATTGAAAGAAACAGAAATATTCACATGTCAAGTTTTTATGCGTGCAAAATGCTTTTCAGAGCGAGAGAAGCACTTTTTGACCAACAATGTGACTCTGACCTTCAATTTTGATATTGCTCAAAACTAATGGAATTCACTCCCAAATGGTGGTTTATGCTTAAATAACCCTTTTGTAAGCATAATAACACGTTTCCATTGAAAGAAACAGAAATACTCACATGTCAAGTTTTTATGTGTGCAAAATGCTTTTCAGAGCGAGAGAAGCACTTTTTGACCAACAATGTGATTTTTACCTTACAATGTTGATATTGCTCAAAACTAATGGAATTCACTCCCAAATGGTGGTTTATGCTTAAATAACCCTTTTGTAAGCATAATAACACGTTTCCATTGAAAGAAACAGAAATATTCACATGTCAAGTTTTTATGTGTGCAAAATGCTTTTCAGAGCGAGAGAAGCACTTTTTGACCAACAATGTGATTCTGACCTTACAATGTTGATATTGCTCAAAACTAATGGAATTCACTCCCAAATGGTGGTTTATGCTTAAATAACCCTTTTGTAAGCATAATAACACGTTTGAATTGAAAGAAACAGAAATATTCACATGTCAAGTTTTTATGCGTGCAAAATGCTTTTCAGAGCGAGAGAAGCACTTTTTGACCAACAATGTGATTTTTACCTTACAATGTTGATATTGCTCAAAACTAATGGAATTCACTCCCAAATGGTGGTTTATGCTTAAATAACCCTTTTGTAAGCATAATAACACGTTTCCATTGAAAGTAACAGAAATATTCACGTTTCTAGTTTTTATGTGTGCAAAATGCTTTTCAGAGCGAGAGAAGCACTTTTTGACCAACAATGTGATTCTGACCTTACAATGTTGATATTGCTCAAAACTAATGGAATTCACTCCCAAATGGTGGTTTATGCTTAAATAACCCTTTTGTAAGCACAATAACACGTTTGAATTGAAAGAAACAGAAATATTCACATGTCAAGTTTTTATGCGTGCAAAATGCTTTTCAGAGCGAGAGAAGCACTTTTTGACCAACAATGTGATTTTTACCTTACAATGTTGATATTGCTCAAAACTAATGGAATTCACTCCCAAATGGTGGTTTATGCTTAAATAACACTTTTGTAAGCATAATAACACGTTTCCATTGAAAGTAACAGAAATATTCACATGTCAAGTTTTTATGTGTGCAAAATGCTTTTCAGAGCGAGAGAAGCACTTTTTGACCAACAATGTGATTCTGACCTTTCAATTTTGATATTGCTCAAAACTAATGGAATTCACTCCCAAATGGTGGTTTATGCTTAAATAACCCTTTTGTAAGCATAATAACACGTTTCCATTGAAAGAAACAGAAATATTCACATGTCAAGTTTTTATGTGTGCAAAATGCTTTTCAGAGCGAGAGAAGCACTTTTTGACCAACAATGTGATTTTTACCTTACAATGTTGATATTGCTCAAAACTAATGGAATTCACTCCCAAATGGTGGTTTATGCTTAAATAACCCTTTTGTAAGCATAATAACACGTTTCCATTGAAAGAAACAGAAATATTCACATGTCAAGTTTTTATGTGTGCAAAATGCTTTTCAGAGCGAGAGAAGCACTTTTTGACCAACAATGTGATTCTGACCTTACAATGTTGATATTGCTCAAAACTAATGGAATTCACTCCCAAATGGTGGTTTATGCTTAAATAACCCTTTTGTAAGCATAATAACACGTTTGAATTGAAAGAAACAGAAATATTCACATGTCAAGTTTTTATGCGTGCAAAATGCTTTTCAGAGCGAGAGAAGCACTTTTTGACCAACAATGTGATTTTTACCTTACAATGTTGATATTGCTCAAAACTAATGGAATTCACTCCCAAATGGTGGTTTATGCTTAAATAACCCTTTTGTAAGCATAATAACAC
This sequence comes from Pollachius pollachius, assembly GCF_949987615.1. NCBI lineage: Eukaryota > Metazoa > Chordata > Actinopteri > Gadiformes > Gadidae > Pollachius > Pollachius pollachius. The sequence continues at coordinate 122,872 of NW_027641611.1, forward strand.
GTTTCCATTGAAAGTAACAGAAATATTCACGTTTCTAGTTTTTATGTGTGCAAAATGCTTTTCAGAGCGAGAGAAGCACTTTTTGACCAACAATGTGATTCTGACCTTACAATGTTGATATTGCTCAAAACTAATGGAATTCACACCCAAATGGTGGTTTATGCTTAAATAACCCTTTTGTAAGCACAATAACACGTTTGAATTGAAAGAAACAGAAATATTCACATGTCAAGTTTTTATGCGTGCAAAATGCTTTTCAGAGCGAGAGAAGCACTTTTTGACCAACAATGTGATTTTTACCTTACAATGTTGATATTGCTCAAAACTAATGGAATTCACTCCCAAATGGTGGTTTATGCTTAAATAACCCTTTTGTAAGCATAATAACACCTTTCCATTGAAAGAAACAGAAATATTCACATGTCAAGTTTTTATGCATGCAAAATGCTTTTCAGAGCGAGAGAAGCACTTTTTGACCAACAATGTGATTTTTACCTTACAATGTTGATATTGCTCAAAACTAATGGAATTCACTCCCAAATGGTGGTTTATGCTTAAATAACCCTTTTGTAAGCATAATAACACGTTTCCATTGAAAGTAACAGAAATATTCACATGTCAAGTTTTTATGTGTGCAAAATGCTTTTCAGAGCGAGAGAAGCACTTTTTGACCAACAATGTGATTCTGACCTTTCAATTTTGATATTGCTCAAAACTAATGGAATTCACTCCCAAATGGTGGTTTATGCTTAAATAACCCTTTTGTAAGCATAATAACACGTTTCCATTGAAAGAAACAGAAATATTCACATGTCAAGTTTTTATGTGTGCAAAATGCTTTTCAGAGCGAGAGAAGCACTTTTTGACCAACAATGTGATTTTTACCTTACAATGTTGATATTGCTCAAAACTAATGGAATTCACTCCCAAATGGTGGTTTATGCTTAAATAACCCTTTTGTAAGCATAATAACACGTTTCCATTGAAAGAAACAGAAATATTCACATGTCAAGTTTTTATGTGTGCAAAATGCTTTTCAGAGCGAGAGATGCACTTTTTGACCAACAATGTGATTCTGACCTTACAATGTTGATATTGCTCAAAACTAATGGAATTCACTCCCAAATGGTGGTTTATGCTTAAATAACCCTTTTGTAAGCATAATAACACCTTTCCATTGAAAGAAACAGAAATATTCACATGTCAAGTTTTTATGCGTGCAAAATGCTTTTCAGAGCGAGAGAAGCACTTTTTGACCAACAATGTGATTTTTACCTTACAATGTTGATATTGCTCAAAACTAATGGAATTCACTCCCAAATGGTGGTTTATGCTTAAATAACCCTTTTGTAAGCATAATAACACGTTTCCATTGAAAGTAACAGAAATATTCACATGTCAAGTTTTTATGTGTGCAAAATGCTTTTCAGAGCGAGAGAAGCACTTTTTGACCAACAATGTGATTCTGACCTTTCAATTTTGATATTGCTCAAAACTAATGGAATTCACTCCCAAATGGTGGTTTATGCTTAAATAACCCTTTTGTAAGTATAATAACACGTTTCCATTGAAAGAAACAGAAATATTCACATGTCAAGTTTTTATGCGTGCAAAATGCTTTTCAGAGCGAGAGAAGCACTTTTTGACCAACAATGTGATTTTTACCTTACAATGTTGATATTGCTCAAAACTAATGGAATTCACTCCCAAATGGTGGTTTATGCTTAAATAACCCTTTTGTAAGCATAATAACACGTTTCCATTGAAAGTAACAGAAATATTCACATGTCAAGTTTTTATGTGTGCAAAATGATTTTCAGAGCGAGAGAAGCACTTTTTGACCAACAATGTGATTCTGACCTTTCAATTTTGATATTGCTCAAAACTAATGGAATTCACTCCCAAATGGTGGTTTATGCTTAAATAACCCTTTTGTAAGCATAATAACACGTTTCCATTGAAAGAAACAGAAATATTCACATGTCAAGTTTTTATGCGTGCAAAATGCTTTTCAGAGCGAGAGAAGCACTTTTTGACCAACAATGTGACTCTGACCTTCAATTTTGATATTGCTCAAAACTAATGGAATTCACTCCCAAATGGTGGTTTATGCTTAAATAACCCTTTTGTAAGCATAATAACACGTTTCCATTGAAATTAACAGAAATATTCACGTTTCTAGTTTTTATGTGTGCAAAATGCTTTTCAGAGCGAGAGAAGCACTTTTTGACCAACAATGTGATTCTGACCTTTCAATTTTGATATTGCTCAAAACTAATGGAATTCACTCCCAAATGGTGGTTTATGCTTAAATAACCCTTTTGTAAGCATAATAACACGTTTCCATTGAAAGAAACAGAAATATTCACATGTCAAGTTTTTATGCGTGCAAAATGCTTTTCAGAGCGAGAGAAGCACTTTTTGACCAACAATGTGATTTTTACCTTACAATGTTGATATTGCTCAAAACTAATGGAATTCACTCCCAAATGGTGGTTTATGCTTAAATAATTCTTTTGTAAGCATAATAACACGTTTCCATTGAAAGTAACAGAAATATTCACATGTCAAGTTTTTATGTGTGCAAAATGCTTTTCAGAGCGAGAGAAGCACTTTTTGACCAACAATGTGATTCTGACCTTTCAATTTTGATATTGCTCAAAACTAATGGAATTCACTCCCAAATGGTGGTTTATGCTTAAATAACCCTTTTGTAAGCATAATAACACGTTTGAATTGAAAGAAACAGAAATATTCACATGTCAAGTTTTTATGCGTGCAAAATGCTTTTCAGAGCGAGAGAAGCACTTTTTGACCAACAATGTGACTCTGACCTTTCAATTTTGATATTGCTCAACACTAATGGAATTCACTCCCAAGTGGTGGTTTATGCTTGAATAACCCTTTTGTAAGCATAATAACACGTTTCCATTGAAAGTAACAGAAATATTCACATGTCAAGTTTTTATGTGTGCAAAATGCTTTTCAGAGCGAGAGAAGCACTTTTTGACCAACAATGTGATTCTGACCTTTCAATTTTGATATTGCTCAAAACTAATGGAATTCACTCCCAAATGGTGGTTTATGCTTAAATAACCCTTTTGTAAGCATAATAACACGTTTGAATTGAAAGAAACAGAAATATTCACATGTCAAGTTTTTATGCGTGCAAAATGCTTTTCAGAGCGAGAGAAGCACTTTTTGACCAACAATGTGATTTTTACCTTACAATGTTGATATTGCTCAAAACTAATGGAATTCACTCCCAAATGGTGGTTTATGCTTAAATAACCCTTTTGTAAGCATAATAACACGTTTGAATTGAAAGAAACAGAAATATTCACATGTCAAGTTTTTATGCGTGCAAAATGCTTTTCAGAGCGAGAGAAGCACTTTTTGACCAACAATGTGATTTTTACCTTACAATGTTGATATTGCTCAAAACTAATGGAATTCACTCCCAAATGGTGGTTTATGCTTAAATAACCCTTTTGTAAGCATAATAACACGTTTCCATTGAAATTAACAGAAATATTCACGTTTCTAGTTTTTATGTGTGCAAAATGCTTTTCAGAGCGAGAGAAGCACTTTTTGACCAACAATGTGATTCTGACCTTTCAATTTTGATATTGCTCAAAACTAATGGAATTCACTCCCAAATGGTGGTTTATGCTTAAATAACCCTTTTGTAAGCATAATAACACGTTTCCATTGAAAGAAACAGAAATATTCACATGTCAAGTTTTTATGCGTGCAAAATGCTTTTCAGAGCGAGAGAAGCACTTTTTGACCAACAATGTGATTCTGACCTTTCAATTTTGATATTGCTCAAAACTAATGGAATTCACTCCCAAATGGTGGTTTATGCTTAAATAACCCTTTTGTAAGCATAATAACACGTTTCCATTGAAAGAAACAGAAATATTCACATGTCAAGTTTTTATGCGTGCAAAATGCTTTTCAGAGCGAGAGAAGCACTTTTTGACCAACAATGTGACTCTGACCTTCAATTTTGATATTGCTCAAAACTAATGGAATTCACTCCCAAATGGTGGTTTATGCTTAAATAACCCTTTTGTAAGCATAATAACACGTTTCCATTGAAAGTAACAGAAATATTCACATGTCAAGTTTTTATGTGTGCAAAATGCTTTTCAGAGCGAGAGAAGCACTTTTTGACCAACAATGTGATTCTGACCTTTCAATTTTGATATTGCTCAAAACTAATGGAATTCACTCCCAAATGGTGGTTTATGCTTAAATAACCCTTTTGTAAGCATAATAACACGTTTCCATTGAAAGAAACAGAAATATTCACATGTCAAGTTTTTATGCGTGCAAAATGCTTTTCAGAGCGAGAGAAGCACTTTTTGACCAACAATGTGATTTTTACCTTTCAATTTTGATATTGCTCAAAACTAATGGAATTCACTCCCAAATGGTGGTTTATGCTTAAATAACCCTTTTGTAAGCATAATAACACGTTTGAATTGAAAGAAACAGAAATATTCACATGTCAAGTTTTTATGCGTGCAAAATGCTTTTCAGAGCGAGAGAAGCACTTTTTGACCAACAATGTGATTTTTACCTTACAATGTTGATATTGCTCAAAACTAATGGAATTCACTCCCAAATGGTGGTTTATGCTTAAATAACCCTTTTGTAAGCATAATAACACGTTTCCATTGAAAGTAACAGAAATATTCACATGTCAAGTTTTTATGCGTGCAAAATGCTTTTCAGAGCGAGAGAAGCACTTTTTGACCAACAATGTGATTTTTACCTTACAATGTTGATATTGCTCAAAACTAATGGAATTCACTCCCAAATGGTGGTTTATGCTTAAATAACCCTTTTGTAAGCATAATAACACGTTTCCATTGAAAGTAACAGAAATATTCACATGTCAAGTTTTTATGCGTGCAAAATGCTTTTCAGAGCGAGAGAAGCACTTTTTGACCAACAATGTGATTCTGACCTTTCAATTTTGATATTGCTCAAAACTAATGGAATTCACTCCCAAATGGTGGTTTATGCTTAAATAACCCTTTTGTAAGCATAATAACACGTTTCCATTGAAAGAAACAGAAATATTCACATGTCAAGTTTTTATGTGTGCAAAATGCTTTTCAGAGCGAGAGAAGCACTTTTTGACCAACAATGTGATTTTTACCTTACAATGTTGATATTGCTCAAAACTAATGGAATTCACTCCCAAATGGTGGTTTATGCTTAAATAACCCTTTTGTAAGCATAATAACACGTTTCCATTGAAAGAAACAGAAATATTCACATGTCAAGTTTTTATGTGTGCAAAATGCTTTTCAGAGCGAGAGATGCACTTTTTGACCAACAATGTGATTCTGACCTTACAATGTTGATATTGCTCAAAACTAATGGAATTCACTCCCAAATGGTGGTTTATGCTTAAATAACCCTTTTGTAAGCATAATAACACCTTTCCATTGAAAGAAACAGAAATATTCACATGTCAAGTTTTTATGCGTGCAAAATGCTTTTCAGAGCGAGAGAAGCACTTTTTGACCAACAATGTGATTTTTACCTTACAATGTTGATATTGCTCAAAACTAATGGAATTCACTCCCAAATGGTGGTTTATGCTTAAATAACCCTTTTGTAAGCATAATAACACGTTTCCATTGAAAGTAACAGAAATATTCACATGTCAAGTTTTTATGTGTGCAAAATGCTTTTCAGAGCGAGAGAAGCACTTTTTGACCAACAATGTGATTCTGACCTTTCAATTTTGATATTGCTCAAAACTAATGGAATTCACTCCCAAATGGTGGTTTATGCTTAAATAACCCTTTTGTAAGTATAATAACACGTTTCCATTGAAAGAAACAGAAATATTCACATGTCAAGTTTTTATGCGTGCAAAATGCTTTTCAGAGCGAGAGAAGCACTTTTTGACCAACAATGTGATTTTTACCTTACAATGTTGATATTGCTCAAAACTAATGGAATTCACTCCCAAATGGTGGTTTATGCTTAAATAACCCTTTTGTAAGCATAATAACACGTTTCCATTGAAAGTAACAGAAATATTCACATGTCAAGTTTTTATGTGTGCAAAATGATTTTCAGAGCGAGAGAAGCACTTTTTGACCAACAATGTGATTCTGACCTTTCAATTTTGATATTGCTCAAAACTAATGGAATTCACTCCCAAATGGTGGTTTATGCTTAAATAACCCTTTTGTAAGCATAATAACACGTTTCCATTGAAAGAAACAGAAATATTCACATGTCAAGTTTTTATGCGTGCAAAATGCTTTTCAGAGCGAGAGAAGCACTTTTTGACCAACAATGTGACTCTGACCTTCAATTTTGATATTGCTCAAAACTAATGGAATTCACTCCCAAATGGTGGTTTATGCTTAAATAACCCTTTTGTAAGCATAATAACACGTTTCCATTGAAATTAACAGAAATATTCACGTTTCTAGTTTTTATGTGTGCAAAATGCTTTTCAGAGCGAGAGAAGCACTTTTTGACCAACAATGTGATTCTGACCTTTCAATTTTGATATTGCTCAAAACTAATGGAATTCACTCCCAAATGGTGGTTTATGCTTAAATAACCCTTTTGTAAGCATAATAACACGTTTCCATTGAAAGAAACAGAAATATTCACATGTCAAGTTTTTATGCGTGCAAAATGCTTTTCAGAGCGAGAGAAGCACTTTTTGACCAACAATGTGATTTTTACCTTACAATGTTGATATTGCTCAAAACTAATGGAATTCACTCCCAAATGGTGGTTTATGCTTAAATAATTCTTTTGTAAGCATAATAACACGTTTCCATTGAAAGTAACAGAAATATTCACATGTCAAGTTTTTATGTGTGCAAAATGCTTTTCAGAGCGAGAGAAGCACTTTTTGACCAACAATGTGATTCTGACCTTTCAATTTTGATATTGCTCAAAACTAATGGAATTCACTCCCAAATGGTGGTTTATGCTTAAATAACCCTTTTGTAAGCATAATAACACGTTTGAATTGAAAGAAACAGAAATATTCACATGTCAAGTTTTTATGCGTGCAAAATGCTTTTCAGAGCGAGAGAAGCACTTTTTGACCAACAATGTGACTCTGACCTTTCAATTTTGATATTGCTCAACACTAATGGAATTCACTCCCAAGTGGTGGTTTATGCTTGAATAACCCTTTTGTAAGCATAATAACACGTTTCCATTGAAAGTAACAGAAATATTCACATGTCAAGTTTTTATGTGTGCAAAATGCTTTTCAGAGCGAGAGAAGCACTTTTTGACCAACAATGTGATTCTGACCTTTCAATTTTGATATTGCTCAAAACTAATGGAATTCACTCCCAAATGGTGGTTTATGCTTAAATAACCCTTTTGTAAGCATAATAACACGTTTGAATTGAAAGAAACAGAAATATTCACATGTCAAGTTTTTATGCGTGCAAAATGCTTTTCAGAGCGAGAGAAGCACTTTTTGACCAACAATGTGATTTTTACCTTACAATGTTGATATTGCTCAAAACTAATGGAATTCACTCCCAAATGGTGGTTTATGCTTAAATAACCCTTTTGTAAGCATAATAACACGTTTCCATTGAAAGTAACAGAAATATTCACATGTCAAGTTTTTATGCGTGCAAAATGCTTTTCAGAGCGAGAGAAGCACTTTTTGACCAACAATGTGATTTTTACCTTACAATGTTGATATTGCTCAAAACTAATGGAATTCACTCCCAAATGGTGGTTTATGCTTAAATAACCCTTTTGTAAGCATAATAACACGTTTCCATTGAAATTAACAGAAATATTCACGTTTCTAGTTTTTATGTGTGCAAAATGCTTTTCAGAGCGAGAGAAGCACTTTTTGACCAACAATGTGATTCTGACCTTTCAATTTTGATATTGCTCAAAACTAATGGAATTCACTCCCAAATGGTGGTTTATGCTTAAATAACCCTTTTGTAAGCATAATAACACGTTTCCATTGAAAGAAACAGAAATATTCACATGTCAAGTTTTTATGCGTGCAAAATGCTTTTCAGAGCGAGAGAAGCACTTTTTGACCAACAATGTGATTTTTACCTTACAATGTTGATATTGCTCAAAACTAATGGAATTCACTCCCAAATGGTGGTTTATGCTTAAAAAACCCTTTTGTAAGCATAATAACACGTTTCCATTGAAAGAAACAGAAATATTCACATGTCAAGTTTTTATGCGTGCAAAATGCTTTTCAGAGCGAGAGAAGCACTTTTTGACCAACAATGTGATTTTTACCTTACAATGTTGATATTGCTCAAAACTAATGGAATTCACTCCCAAATGGTGGTTTATGCTTAAATAACCCTTTTGTAAGCATAATAACACGTTTCCATTGAAATTAACAGAAATATTCACGTTTCTAGTTTTTATGTGTGCAAAATGCTTTTCAGAGCGAGAGAAGCACTTTTTGACCAACAATGTGATTCTGACCTTTCAATTTTGATATTGCTCAAAACTAATGGAATTCACTCCCAAATGGTGGTTTATGCTTAAATAACCCTTTTGTAAGCATAATAACACGTTTCCATTGAAAGAAACAGAAATATTCACATGTCAAGTTTTTATGTGTGCAAAATGCTTTTCAGAGCGAGAGAAGCACTTTTTGACCAACAATGTGATTCTGACCTTTCAATTTTGATATTGCTCAAAACTAATGGAATTCACTCCCAAATGGTGGTTTATGCTTAAATAACCCTTTTGTAAGCATAATAACACGTTTGAATTGAAAGTAACAGAAATATTCACATGTCAAGTTTTTATGCGTGCAAAATGCTTTTCAGAGCGAGAGAAGCACTTTTTGACCAACAATGTAATTTTTACCTTACAATGTTGATATTGCTCAAAACTAATGGAATTCACTCCCAAATGGTGGTTTATGCTTAAATAACCCTTTTGTAAGCATAATAACACGTTTCCATTGAAAGAAACAGAAATATTCACATGTCAAGTTTTTATGTGTGCAAAATGCTTTTCAGAGCGAGAGATGCACTTTTTGACCAACAATGTGATTCTGACCTTACAATGTTGATATTGCTCAAAACTAATGGAATTCACTCCCAAATGGTGGTTTATGCTTAAATAACCCTTTTGTAAGCATAATAACACCTTTCCATTGAAAGAAACAGAAATATTCACATGTCAAGTTTTTATGCGTGCAAAATGCTTTTCAGAGCGAGAGAAGCACTTTTTGACCAACAATGTGATTTTTACCTTACAATGTTGATATTGCTCAAAACTAATGGAATTCACTCCCAAATGGTGGTTTATGCTTAAATAACCCTTTTGTAAGCATAATAACACGTTTCCATTGAAAGTAACAGAAATATTCACATGTCAAGTTTTTATGTGTGCAAAATGCTTTTCAGAGCGAGAGAAGCACTTTTTGACCAACAATGTGATTCTGACCTTTCAATTTTGATATTGCTCAAAACTAATGGAATTCACTCCCAAATGGTGGTTTATGCTTAAATAACCCTTTTGTAAGTATAATAACACGTTTCCATTGAAAGAAACAGAAATATTCACATGTCAAGTTTTTATGCGTGCAAAATGCTTTTCAGAGCGAGAGAAGCACTTTTTGACCAACAATGTGATTTTTACCTTACAATGTTGATATTGCTCAAAACTAATGGAATTCACTCCCAAATGGTGGTTTATGCTTAAATAACCCTTTTGTAAGCATAATAACACGTTTCCATTGAAAGTAACAGAAATATTCACATGTCAAGTTTTTATGTGTGCAAAATGATTTTCAGAGCGAGAGAAGCACTTTTTGACCAACAATGTGATTCTGACCTTTCAATTTTGATATTGCTCAAAACTAATGGAATTCACTCCCAAATGGTGGTTTATGCTTAAATAACCCTTTTGTAAGCATAATAACACGTTTCCATTGAAAGAAACAGAAATATTCACATGTCAAGTTTTTATGCGTGCAAAATGCTTTTCAGAGCGAGAGAAGCACTTTTTGACCAACAATGTGACTCTGACCTTCAATTTTGATATTGCTCAAAACTAATGGAATTCACTCCCAAATGGTGGTTTATGCTTAAATAACCCTTTTGTAAGCATAATAACACGTTTCCATTGAAATTAACAGAAATATTCACGTTTCTAGTTTTTATGTGTGCAAAATGCTTTTCAGAGCGAGAGAAGCACTTTTTGACCAACAATGTGATTCTGACCTTTCAATTTTGATATTGCTCAAAACTAATGGAATTCACTCCCAAATGGTGGTTTATGCTTAAATAACCCTTTTGTAAGCATAATAACACGTTTCCATTGAAAGAAACAGAAATATTCACATGTCAAGTTTTTATGCGTGCAAAATGCTTTTCAGAGCGAGAGAAGCACTTTTTGACCAACAATGTGATTTTTACCTTACAATGTTGATATTGCTCAAAACTAATGGAATTCACTCCCAAATGGTGGTTTATGCTTAAATAATTCTTTTGTAAGCATAATAACACGTTTCCATTGAAAGTAACAGAAATATTCACATGTCAAGTTTTTATGTGTGCAAAATGCTTTTCAGAGCGAGAGAAGCACTTTTTGACCAACAATGTGATTCTGACCTTTCAATTTTGATATTGCTCAAAACTAATGGAATTCACTCCCAAATGGTGGTTTATGCTTAAATAACCCTTTTGTAAGCATAATAACACGTTTGAATTGAAAGAAACAGAAATATTCACATGTCAAGTTTTTATGCGTGCAAAATGCTTTTCAGAGCGAGAGAAGCACTTTTTGACCAACAATGTGACTCTGACCTTTCAATTTTGATATTGCTCAACACTAATGGAATTCACTCCCAAGTGGTGGTTTATGCTTGAATAACCCTTTTGTAAGCATAATAACACGTTTCCATTGAAAGTAACAGAAATATTCACATGTCAAGTTTTTATGTGTGCAAAATGCTTTTCAGAGCGAGAGAAGCACTTTTTGACCAACAATGTGATTCTGACCTTTCAATTTTGATATTGCTCAAAACTAATGGAATTCACTCCCAAATGGTGGTTTATGCTTAAATAACCCTTTTGTAAGCATAATAACACGTTTGAATTGAAAGAAACAGAAATATTCACATGTCAAGTTTTTATGCGTGCAAAATGCTTTTCAGAGCGAGAGAAGCACTTTTTGACCAACAATGTGATTTTTACCTTACAATGTTGATATTGCTCAAAACTAATGGAATTCACTCCCAAATGGTGGTTTATGCTTAAATAACCCTTTTGTAAGCATAATAACACGTTTCCATTGAAAGTAACAGAAATATTCACATGTCAAGTTTTTATGCGTGCAAAATGCTTTTCAGAGCGAGAGAAGCACTTTTTGACCAACAATGTGATTTTTACCTTACAATGTTGATATTGCTCAAAACTAATGGAATTCACTCCCAAATGGTGGTTTATGCTTAAATAACCCTTTTGTAAGCATAATAACACGTTTCCATTGAAATTAACAGAAATATTCACGTTTCTAGTTTTTATGTGTGCAAAATGCTTTTCAGAGCGAGAGAAGCACTTTTTGACCAACAATGTGATTCTGACCTTTCAATTTTGATATTGCTCAAAACTAATGGAATTCACTCCCAAATGGTGGTTTATGCTTAAATAACCCTTTTGTAAGCATAATAACACGTTTCCATTGAAAGAAACAGAAATATTCACATGTCAAGTTTTTATGCGTGCAAAATGCTTTTCAGAGCGAGAGAAGCACTTTTTGACCAACAATGTGATTTTTACCTTACAATGTTGATATTGCTCAAAACTAATGGAATTCACTCCCAAATGGTGGTTTATGCTTAAATAACCCTTTTGTAAGCATAATAACACGTTTCCATTGAAAGAAACAGAAATATTCACATGTCAAGTTTTTATGCGTGCAAAATGCTTTTCAGAGCGAGAGAAGCACTTTTTGACCAACAATGTGATTTTTACCTTACAATGTTGATATTGCTCAAAACTAATGGAATTCACTCCCAAATGGTGGTTTATGCTTAAATAACCCTTTTGTAAGCATAATAACACGTTTCCATTGAAATTAACAGAAATATTCACGTTTCTAGTTTTTATGTGTGCAAAATGCTTTTCAGAGCGAGAGAAGCACTTTTTGACCAACAATGTGATTCTGACCTTTCAATTTTGATATTGCTCAAAACTAATGGAATTCACTCCCAAATGGTGGTTTATGCTTAAATAACCCTTTTGTAAGCATAATAACACGTTTCCATTGAAAGAAACAGAAATATTCACATGTCAAGTTTTTATGTGTGCAAAATGCTTTTCAGAGCGAGAGAAGCACTTTTTGACCAACAATGTGATTCTGACCTTTCAATTTTGATATTGCTCAAAACTAATGGAATTCACTCCCAAATGGTGGTTTATGCTTAAATAACCCTTTTGTAAGCATAATAACACGTTTGAATTGAAAGTAACAGAAATATTCACATGTCAAGTTTTTATGCGTGCAAAATGCTTTTCAGAGCGAGAGAAGCACTTTTTGACCAACAATGTAATTTTTACCTTACAATGTTGATATTGCTCAAAACTAATGGAATTCACTCCCAAATGGTGGTTTATGCTTAAATAACCCTTTTGTAAGCATAATAACACGTTTCCATTGAAAGAAACAGAAATATTCACATGTCAAGTTTTTATGCGTGCAAAATGCTTTTCAGAGCGAGAGAAGCACTTTTTGACCAACAATGTGATTTTTACCTTACAATGTTGATATTGCTCAAAACTAATGGAATTCACTCCCAAATGGTGGTTTATGCTTAAATAACCCTTTTGTAAGCATAATAACACGTTTCCATTGAAATTAACAGAAATATTCACGTTTCTAGTTTTTATGTGTGCAAAATGCTTTTCAGAGCGAGAGAAGCACTTTTTGACCAACAATGTGATTCTGACCTTTCAATTTTGATATTGCTCAAAACTAATGGAATTCACTCCCAAATGGTGGTTTATGCTTAAATAACCCTTTTGTAAGCATAATAACACGTTTCCATTGAAAGAAACAGAAATATTCACATGTCAAGTTTTTATGCGTGCAAAATGCTTTTCAGAGCGAGAGAAGCACTTTTTGACCAACAATGTGATTTTTACCTTACAATGTTGATATTGCTCAAAACTAATGGAATTCACTCCCAAATGGTGGTTTATGCTTAAATAACCCTTTTGTAAGCATAATAACACGTTTCCATTGAAAGTAACAGAAATATTCACATGTCAAGTTTTTATGTGTGCAAAATGCTTTTCAGAGCGAGAGAAGCACTTTTTGACCAACAATGTGATTCTGACCTTTCAATTTTGATATTGCTCAAAACTAATGGAATTCACTCCCAAATGGTGGTTTATGCTTAAATAACCCTTTTGTAAGCATAATAACACGTTTCCATTGAAAGAAACAGAAATATTCACATGTCAAGTTTTTATGCGTGCAAAATGCTTTTCAGAGCGAGAGAAGCACTTTTTGACCAACAATGTGATTCTGACCTTTCAATTTTGATATTGCTCAAAACTAATGGAATTCACTCCCAAATGGTGGTTTATGCTTAAATAACCCTTTTGTAAGTATAATAACACGTTTCCATTGAAAGAAACAGAAATATTCACATGTCAAGTTTTTATGCGTGCAAAATGCTTTTCAGAGCGAGAGAAGCACTTTTTGACCAACAATGTGATTTTTACCTTACAATGTTGATATTGCTCAAAACTAATGGAATTCACTCCCAAATGGTGGTTTATGCTTAAATAACCCTTTTGTAAGCATAATAACACGTTTCCATTGAAAGTAACAGAAATATTCACATGTCAAGTTTTTATGTGTGCAAAATGATTTTCAGAGCGAGAGAAGCACTTTTTGACCAACAATGTGATTCTGACCTTTCAATTTTGATATTGCTCAAAACTAATGGAATTCACTCCCAAATGGTGGTTTATGCTTAAATAACCCTTTTGTAAGCATAATAACACGTTTCCATTGAAAGAAACAGAAATATTCACATGTCAAGTTTTTATGCGTGCAAAATGCTTTTCAGAGCGAGAGAAGCACTTTTTGACCAACAATGTGACTCTGACCTTCAATTTTGATATTGCTCAAAACTAATGGAATTCACTCCCAAATGGTGGTTTATGCTTAAATAACCCTTTTGTAAGCATAATAACACGTTTCCATTGAAATTAACAGAAATATTCACGTTTCTAGTTTTTATGTGTGCAAAATGCTTTTCAGAGCGAGAGAAGCACTTTTTGACCAACAATGTGATTCTGACCTTTCAATTTTGATATTGCTCAAAACTAATGGAATTCACTCCCAAATGGTGGTTTATGCTTAAATAACCCTTTTGTAAGCATAATAACACGTTTCCATTGAAAGAAACAGAAATATTCACATGTCAAGTTTTTATGCGTGCAAAATGCTTTTCAGAGCGAGAGAAGCACTTTTTGACCAACAATGTGATTTTTACCTTACAATGTTGATATTGCTCAAAACTAATGGAATTCACTCCCAAATGGTGGTTTATGCTTAAATAATTCTTTTGTAAGCATAATAACACGTTTCCATTGAAAGTAACAGAAATATTCACATGTCAAGTTTTTATGTGTGCAAAATGCTTTTCAGAGCGAGAGAAGCACTTTTTGACCAACAATGTGATTCTGACCTTTCAATTTTGATATTGCTCAAAACTAATGGAATTCACTCCCAAATGGTGGTTTATGCTTAAATAACCCTTTTGTAAGCATAATAACACGTTTGAATTGAAAGAAACAGAAATATTCACATGTCAAGTTTTTATGCGTGCAAAATGCTTTTCAGAGCGAGAGAAGCACTTTTTGACCAACAATGTGACTCTGACCTTTCAATTTTGATATTGCTCAACACTAATGGAATTCACTCCCAAGTGGTGGTTTATGCTTGAATAACCCTTTTGTAAGCATAATAACACGTTTCCATTGAAAGTAACAGAAATATTCACATGTCAAGTTTTTATGTGTGCAAAATGCTTTTCAGAGCGAGAGAAGCACTTTTTGACCAACAATGTGATTCTGACCTTTCAATTTTGATATTGCTCAAAACTAATGGAATTCACTCCCAAATGGTGGTTTATGCTTAAATAACCCTTTTGTAAGCATAATAACACGTTTGAATTGAAAGAAACAGAAATATTCACATGTCAAGTTTTTATGCGTGCAAAATGCTTTTCAGAGCGAGAGAAGCACTTTTTGACCAACAATGTGATTTTTACCTTACAATGTTGATATTGCTCAAAACTAATGGAATTCACTCCCAAATGGTGGTTTATGCTTAAATAACCCTTTTGTAAGCATAATAACACGTTTCCATTGAAAGTAACAGAAATATTCACATGTCAAGTTTTTATGCGTGCAAAATGCTTTTCAGAGCGAGAGAAGCACTTTTTGACCAACAATGTGATTTTTACCTTACAATGTTGATATTGCTCAAAACTAATGGAATTCACTCCCAAATGGTGGTTTATGCTTAAATAACCCTTTTGTAAGCATAATAACACGTTTCCATTGAAATTAACAGAAATATTCACGTTTCTAGTTTTTATGTGTGCAAAATGCTTTTCAGAGCGAGAGAAGCACTTTTTGACCAACAATGTGATTCTGACCTTTCAATTTTGATATTGCTCAAAACTAATGGAATTCACTCCCAAATGGTGGTTTATGCTTAAATAACCCTTTTGTAAGCATAATAACACGTTTCCATTGAAAGAAACAGAAATATTCACATGTCAAGTTTTTATGCGTGCAAAATGCTTTTCAGAGCGAGAGAAGCACTTTTTGACCAACAATGTGATTTTTACCTTACAATGTTGATATTGCTCAAAACTAATGGAATTCACTCCCAAATGGTGGTTTATGCTTAAATAACCCTTTTGTAAGCATAATAACACGTTTCCATTGAAAGAAACAGAAATATTCACATGTCAAGTTTTTATGCGTGCAAAATGCTTTTCAGAGCGAGAGAAGCACTTTTTGACCAACAATGTGATTTTTACCTTACAATGTTGATATTGCTCAAAACTAATGGAATTCACTCCCAAATGGTGGTTTATGCTTAAATAACCCTTTTGTAAGCATAATAACACGTTTCCATTGAAATTAACAGAAATATTCACGTTTCTAGTTTTTATGTGTGCAAAATGCTTTTCAGAGCGAGAGAAGCACTTTTTGACCAACAATGTGATTCTGACCTTTCAATTTTGATATTGCTCAAAACTAATGGAATTCACTCCCAAATGGTGGTTTATGCTTAAATAACCCTTTTGTAAGCATAATAACACGTTTCCATTGAAAGAAACAGAAATATTCACATGTCAAGTTTTTATGTGTGCAAAATGCTTTTCAGAGCGAGAGAAGCACTTTTTGACCAACAATGTGATTCTGACCTTTCAATTTTGATATTGCTCAAAACTAATGGAATTCACTCCCAAATGGTGGTTTATGCTTAAATAACCCTTTTGTAAGCATAATAACACGTTTGAATTGAAAGTAACAGAAATATTCACATGTCAAGTTTTTATGCGTGCAAAATGCTTTTCAGAGCGAGAGAAGCACTTTTTGACCAACAATGTAATTTTTACCTTACAATGTTGATATTGCTCAAAACTAATGGAATTCACTCCCAAATGGTGGTTTATGCTTAAATAACCCTTTTGTAAGCATAATAACACGTTTCCATTGAAAGAAACAGAAATATTCACATGTCAAGTTTTTATGCGTGCAAAATGCTTTTCAGAGCGAGAGAAGCACTTTTTGACCAACAATGTGATTTTTACCTTACAATGTTGATATTGCTCAAAACTAATGGAATTCACTCCCAAATGGTGGTTTATGCTTAAATAACCCTTTTGTAAGCATAATAACACGTTTCCATTGAAATTAACAGAAATATTCACGTTTCTAGTTTTTATGTGTGCAAAATGCTTTTCAGAGCGAGAGAAGCACTTTTTGACCAACAATGTGATTCTGACCTTTCAATTTTGATATTGCTCAAAACTAATGGAATTCACTCCCAAATGGTGGTTTATGCTTAAATAACCCTTTTGTAAGCATAATAACACGTTTCCATTGAAAGAAACAGAAATATTCACATGTCAAGTTTTTATGCGTGCAAAATGCTTTTCAGAGCGAGAGAAGCACTTTTTGACCAACAATGTGATTTTTACCTTACAATGTTGATATTGCTCAAAACTAATGGAATTCACTCCCAAATGGTGGTTTATGCTTAAATAACCCCTTTGTAAGCATAATAACACGTTTCCATTGAAAGTAACAGAAATATTCACATGTCAAGTTTTTATGTGTGCAAAATGCTTTTCAGAGCGAGAGAAGCACTTTTTGACCAACAATGTGATTCTGACCTTTCAATTTTGATATTGCTCAAAACTAATGGAATTCACTCCCAAATGGTGGTTTATGCTTAAATAACCCTTTTGTAAGCATAATAACACGTTTCCATTGAAAGAAACAGAAATATTCACATGTCAAGTTTTTATGCGTGCAAAATGCTTTTCAGAGCGAGAGAAGCACTTTTTGACCAACAATGTGATTTTTACCTTTCAATTTTGATATTGCTCAAAACTAATGGAATTCACTCCCAAATGGTGGTTTATGCTTAAATAACCCTTTTGTAAGCATAATAACACGTTTGAATTGAAAGAAACAGAAATATTCACATGTCAAGTTTTTATGCGTGCAAAATGCTTTTCAGAGCGAGAGAAGCACTTTTTGACCAACAATGTGATTTTTACCTTACAATGTTGATATTGCTCAAAACTAATGGAATTCACTCCCAAATGGTGGTTTATGCTTAAATAACCCTTTTGTAAGCATAATAACACGTTTCCATTGAAAGTAACAGAAATATTCACATGTCAAGTTTTTATGCGTGCAAAATGCTTTTCAGAGCGAGAGAAGCACTTTTTGACCAACAATGTGATTTTTACCTTACAATGTTGATATTGCTCAAAACTAATGGAATTCACTCCCAAATGGTGGTTTATGCTTAAATAACCCTTTTGTAAGCATAATAACACGTTTCCATTGAAAGAAACAGAAATATTCACATGTCAAGTTTTTATGCGTGCAAAATGCTTTTCAGAGCGAGAGAAGCACTTTTTGACCAACAATGTGATTTTTACCTTACAATGTTGATATTGCTCAAAACTAATGGAATTCACTCCCAAATGGTGGTTTATGCTTAAATAACCCTTTTGTAAGCATAATAACACGTTTCCATTGAAATTAACAGAAATATTCACGTTTCTAGTTTTTATGTGTGCAAAATGCTTTTCAGAGCGAGAGAAGCACTTTTTGACCAACAATGTGATTCTGACCTTTCAATTTTGATATTGCTCAAAACTAATGGAATTCACTCCCAAATGGTGGTTTATGCTTAAATAACCCTTTTGTAAGCATAATAACACGTTTCCATTGAAAGAAACAGAAATATTCACATGTCAAGTTTTTATGCGTGCAAAATGCTTTTCAGAGCGAGAGAAGCACTTTTTGACCAACAATGTGATTTTTACCTTACAATGTTGATATTGCTCAAAACTAATGGAATTCACTCCCAAATGGTGGTTTATGCTTAAATAACCCTTTTGTAAGCATAATAACACGTTTCCATTGAAAGTAACAGAAATATTCACATGTCAAGTTTTTATGTGTGCAAAATGCTTTTCAGAGCGAGAGAAGCACTTTTTGACCAACAATGTGATTCTGACCTTTCAATTTTGATATTGCTCAAAACTAATGGAATTCACTCCCAAATGGTGGTTTATGCTTAAATAACCCTTTTGTAAGCATAATAACACGTTTCCATTGAAAGAAACAGAAATATTCACATGTCAAGTTTTTATGCGTGCAAAATGCTTTTCAGAGCGAGAGAAGCACTTTTTGACCAACAATGTGATTCTGACCTTTCAATTTTGATATTGCTCAAAACTAATGGAATTCACTCCCAAATGGTGGTTTATGCTTAAATAACCCTTTTGTAAGCATAATAACACGTTTCCATTGAAAGAAACAGAAATATTCACATGTCAAGTTTTTATGCGTGCAAAATGCTTTTCAGAGCGAGAGAAGCACTTTTTGACCAACAATGTGACTCTGACCTTCAATTTTGATATTGCTCAAAACTAATGGAATTCACTCCCAAATGGTGGTTTATGCTTAAATAACCCTTTTGTAAGCATAATAACACGTTTCCATTGAAAGTAACAGAAATATTCACATGTCAAGTTTTTATGTGTGCAAAATGCTTTTCAGAGCGAGAGAAGCACTTTTTGACCAACAATGTGATTCTGACCTTTCAATTTTGATATTGCTCAAAACTAATGGAATTCACTCCCAAATGGTGGTTTATGCTTAAATAACCCTTTTGTAAGCATAATAACACGTTTCCATTGAAAGAAACAGAAATATTCACATGTCAAGTTTTTATGCGTGCAAAATGCTTTTCAGAGCGAGAGAAGCACTTTTTGACCAACAATGTGATTTTTACCTTTCAATTTTGATATTGCTCAAAACTAATGGAATTCACTCCCAAATGGTGGTTTATGCTTAAATAATTCTTTTGTAAGCATAATAACACGTTTCCATTGAAAGTAACAGAAATATTCACATGTCAAGTTTTTATGTGTGCAAAATGCTTTTCAGAGCGAGAGAAGCACTTTTTGACCAACAATGTGATTCTGACCTTTCAATTTTGATATTGCTCAAAACTAATGGAATTCACTCCCAAATGGTGGTTTATGCTTAAATAACCCTTTTGTAAGCATAATAACACGTTTGAATTGAAAGAAACAGAAATATTCACATGTCAAGTTTTTATGCGTGCAAAATGCTTTTCAGAGCGAGAGAAGCACTTTTTGACCAACAATGTGACTCTGACCTTTCAATTTTGATATTGCTCAACACTAATGGAATTCACTCCCAAGTGGTGGTTTATGCTTGAATAACCCTTTTGTAAGCATAATAACACGTTTCCATTGAAAGTAACAGAAATATTCACATGTCAAGTTTTTATGTGTGCAAAATGCTTTTCAGAGCGAGAGAAGCACTTTTTGACCAACAATGTGATTCTGACCTTTCAATTTTGATATTGCTCAAAACTAATGGAATTCACTCCCAAATGGTGGTTTATGCTTAAATAACCCTTTTGTAAGCATAATAACACGTTTGAATTGAAAGAAACAGAAATATTCACATGTCAAGTTTTTATGCGTGCAAAATGCTTTTCAGAGCGAGAGAAGCACTTTTTGACCAACAATGTGATTTTTACCTTACAATGTTGATATTGCTCAAAACTAATGGAATTCACTCCCAAATGGTGGTTTATGCTTAAATAACCCTTTTGTAAGCATAATAACACGTTTCCATTGAAAGTAACAGAAATATTCACATGTCAAGTTTTTATGCGTGCAAAATGCTTTTCAGAGCGAGAGAAGCACTTTTTGACCAACAATGTGATTTTTACCTTACAATGTTGATATTGCTCAAAACTAATGGAATTCACTCCCAAATGGTGGTTTATGCTTAAATAACCCTTTTGTAAGCATAATAACACGTTTCCATTGAAATTAACAGAAATATTCACGTTTCTAGTTTTTATGTGTGCAAAATGCTTTTCAGAGCGAGAGAAGCACTTTTTGACCAACAATGTGATTCTGACCTTTCAATTTTGATATTGCTCAAAACTAATGGAATTCACTCCCAAATGGTGGTTTATGCTTAAATAACCCTTTTGTAAGCATAATAACACGTTTCCATTGAAAGAAACAGAAATATTCACATGTCAAGTTTTTATGCGTGCAAAATGCTTTTCAGAGCGAGAGAAGCACTTTTTGACCAACAATGTGATTTTTACCTTACAATGTTGATATTGCTCAAAACTAATGGAATTCACTCCCAAATGGTGGTTTATGCTTAAATAACCCTTTTGTAAGCATAATAACACGTTTCCATTGAAAGAAACAGAAATATTCACATGTCAAGTTTTTATGCGTGCAAAATGCTTTTCAGAGCGAGAGAAGCACTTTTTGACCAACAATGTGATTTTTACCTTACAATGTTGATATTGCTCAAAACTAATGGAATTCACTCCCAAATGGTGGTTTATGCTTAAATAACCCTTTTGTAAGCATAATAACACGTTTCCATTGAAATTAACAGAAATATTCACGTTTCTAGTTTTTATGTGTGCAAAATGCTTTTCAGAGCGAGAGAAGCACTTTTTGACCAACAATGTGATTCTGACCTTTCAATTTTGATATTGCTCAAAACTAATGGAATTCACTCCCAAATGGTGGTTTATGCTTAAATAACCCTTTTGTAAGCATAATAACACGTTTCCATTGAAAGAAACAGAAATATTCACATGTCAAGTTTTTATGTGTGCAAAATGCTTTTCAGAGCGAGAGAAGCACTTTTTGACCAACAATGTGATTCTGACCTTTCAATTTTGATATTGCTCAAAACTAATGGAATTCACTCCCAAATGGTGGTTTATGCTTAAATAACCCTTTTGTAAGCATAATAACACGTTTGAATTGAAAGTAACAGAAATATTCACGTGTCAAGTTTTTATGCGTGCAAAATGCTTTTCAGAGCGAGAGAAGCACTTTTTGACCAACAATGTAATTTTTACCTTACAATGTTGATATTGCTCAAAACTAATGGAATTCACTCCCAAATGGTGGTTTATGCTTAAATAACCCTTTTGTAAGCATAATAACACGTTTCCATTGAAAGAAACAGAAATATTCACATGTCAAGTTTTTATGCGTGCAAAATGCTTTTCAGAGCGAGAGAAGCACTTTTTGACCAACAATGTGATTTTTACCTTACAATGTTGATATTGCTCAAAACTAATGGAATTCACTCCCAAATGGTGGTTTATGCTTAAATAACCCTTTTGTAAGCATAATAACACGTTTCCATTGAAATTAACAGAAATATTCACGTTTCTAGTTTTTATGTGTGCAAAATGCTTTTCAGAGCGAGAGAAGCACTTTTTGACCAACAATGTGATTCTGACCTTTCAATTTTGATATTGCTCAAAACTAATGGAATTCACTCCCAAATGGTGGTTTATGCTTAAATAACCCTTTTGTAAGCATAATAACACGTTTCCATTGAAAGAAACAGAAATATTCACATGTCAAGTTTTTATGCGTGCAAAATGCTTTTCAGAGCGAGAGAAGCACTTTTTGACCAACAATGTGATTTTTACCTTACAATGTTGATATTGCTCAAAACTAATGGAATTCACTCCCAAATGGTGGTTTATGCTTAAATAACCCTTTTGTAAGCATAATAACACGTTTCCATTGAAAGTAACAGAAATATTCACATGTCAAGTTTTTATGCGTGCAAAATGCTTTTCAGAGCGAGAGAAGCACTTTTTGACCAACAATGTAATTTTTACCTTACAATGTTGATATTGCTCAAAACTAATGGAATTCACTCCCAAATGGTGGTTTATGCTTAAATAACCCTTTTGTAAGCATAATAACACGTTTCCATTGAAAGAAACAGAAATATTCACATGTCAAGTTTTTATGCGTGCAAAATGCTTTTCAGAGCGAGAGAAGCACTTTTTGACCAACAATGTGATTTTTACCTTACAATGTTGATATTGCTCAAAACTAATGGAATTCACTCCCAAATGGTGGTTTATGCTTAAATAACCCTTTTGTAAGCATAATAACACGTTTCCATTGAAATTAACAGAAATATTCACGTTTCTAGTTTTTATGTGTGCAAAATGCTTTTCAGAGCGAGAGAAGCACTTTTTGACCAACAATGTGATTCTGACCTTTCAATTTTGATATTGCTCAAAACTAATGGAATTCACTCCCAAATGGTGGTTTATGCTTAAATAACCCTTTTGTAAGCATAATAACACGTTTCCATTGAAAGAAACAGAAATATTCACATGTCAAGTTTTTATGCGTGCAAAATGCTTTTCAGAGCGAGAGAAGCACTTTTTGACCAACAATGTGATTTTTACCTTACAATGTTGATATTGCTCAAAACTAATGGAATTCACTCCCAAATGGTGGTTTATGCTTAAATAACCCTTTTGTAAGCATAATAACACGTTTCCATTGAAAGTAACAGAAATATTCACATGTCAAGTTTTTATGTGTGCAAAATGCTTTTCAGAGCGAGAGAAGCACTTTTTGACCAACAATGTGATTCTGACCTTTCAATTTTGATATTGCTCAAAACTAATGGAATTCACTCCCAAATGGTGGTTTATGCTTAAATAACCCTTTTGTAAGCATAATAACACGTTTCCATTGAAAGTAACAGAAATATTCACATGTCAAGTTTTTATGTGTGCAAAATGCTTTTCAGAGCGAGAGAAGCACTTTTTGACCAACAATGTGATTCTGACCTTTCAATTTTGATATTGCTCAAAACTAATGGAATTCACTCCCAAATGGTGGTTTATGCTTAAATAACCCTTTTGTAAGCATAATAACACGTTTCCATTGAAAGAAACAGAAATATTCACATGTCAAGTTTTTATGCGTGCAAAATGCTTTTCAGAGCGAGAGAAGCACTTTTTGACCAACAATGTGACTCTGACCTTCAATTTTGATATTGCTCAAAACTAATGGAATTCACTCCCAAATGGTGGTTTATGCTTAAATAACCCTTTTGTAAGCATAATAACACGTTTCCATTGAAAGTAACAGAAATATTCACATGTCAAGTTTTTATGTGTGCAAAATGCTTTTCAGAGCGAGAGAAGCACTTTTTGACCAACAATGTGATTCTGACCTTTCAATTTTGATATTGCTCAAAACTAATGGAATTCACTCCCAAATGGTGGTTTATGCTTAAATAACCCTTTTGTAAGCATAATAACACGTTTCCATTGAAAGAAACAGAAATATTCACATGTCAAGTTTTTATGCGTGCAAAATGCTTTTCAGAGCGAGAGAAGCACTTTTTGACCAACAATGTGATTTTTACCTTTCAATTTTGATATTGCTCAAAACTAATGGAATTCACTCCCAAATGGTGGTTTATGCTTAAATAACCCTTTTGTAAGCATAATAACACGTTTGAATTGAAAGAAACAGAAATATTCACATGTCAAGTTTTTATGCGTGCAAAATGCTTTTCAGAGCGAGAGAAGCACTTTTTGACCAACAATGTGATTTTTACCTTACAATGTTGATATTGCTCAAAACTAATGGAATTCACTCCCAAATGGTGGTTTATGCTTAAATAACCCTTTTGTAAGCATAATAACACGTTTCCATTGAAAGTAACAGAAATATTCACATGTCAAGTTTTTATGCGTGCAAAATGCTTTTCAGAGCGAGAGAAGCACTTTTTGACCAACAATGTGATTTTTACCTTACAATGTTGATATTGCTCAAAACTAATGGAATTCACTCCCAAATGGTGGTTTATGCTTAAATAACCCTTTTGTAAGCATAATAACACGTTTCCATTGAAAGAAACAGAAATATTCACATGTCAAGTTTTTATGCGTGCAAAATGCTTTTCAGAGCGAGAGAAGCACTTTTTGACCAACAATGTGATTTTTACCTTACAATGTTGATATTGCTCAAAACTAATGGAATTCACTCCCAAATGGTGGTTTATGCTTAAATAACCCTTTTGTAAGCATAATAACACGTTTCCATTGAAATTAACAGAAATATTCACGTTTCTAGTTTTTATGTGTGCAAAATGCTTTTCAGAGCGAGAGAAGCACTTTTTGACCAACAATGTGATTTTTACCTTACAATGTTGATATTGCTCAAAACTAATGGAATTCACTCCCAAATGGTGGTTTATGCTTAAATAACCCTTTTGTAAGCATAATAACACGTTTCCATTGAAATTAACAGAAATATTCACGTTTCTAGTTTTTATGTGTGCAAAATGCTTTTCAGAGCGAGAGAAGCACTTTTTGACCAACAATGTGATTCTGACCTTTCAATTTTGATATTGCTCAAAACTAATGGAATTCACTCCCAAATGGTGGTTTATGCTTAAATAACCCTTTTGTAAGCATAATAACACGTTTCCATTGAAAGAAACAGAAATATTCACATGTCAAGTTTTTATGCGTGCAAAATGCTTTTCAGAGCGAGAGAAGCACTTTTTGACCAACAATGTGATTTTTACCTTACAATGTTGATATTGCTCAAAACTAATGGAATTCACTCCCAAATGGTGGTTTATGCTTAAATAACCCTTTTGTAAGCATAATAACACGTTTCCATTGAAAGAAACAGAAATATTCACATGTCAAGTTTTTATGCGTGCAAAATGCTTTTCAGAGCGAGAGAAGCACTTTTTGACCAACAATGTGATTTTTACCTTACAATGTTGATATTGCTCAAAACTAATGGAATTCACTCCCAAATGGTGGTTTATGCTTAAATAACCCTTTTGTAAGCATAATAACACGTTTCCATTGAAATTAACAGAAATATTCACGTTTCTAGTTTTTATGTGTGCAAAATGCTTTTCAGAGCGAGAGAAGCACTTTTTGACCAACAATGTGATTCTGACCTTTCAATTTTGATATTGCTCAAAACTAATGGAATTCACTCCCAAATGGTGGTTTATGCTTAAATAACCCTTTTGTAAGCATAATAACACGTTTCCATTGAAAGAAACAGAAATATTCACATGTCAAGTTTTTATGTGTGCAAAATGCTTTTCAGAGCGAGAGAAGCACTTTTTGACCAACAATGTGATTCTGACCTTTCAATTTTGATATTGCTCAAAACTAATGGAATTCACTCCCAAATGGTGGTTTATGCTTAAATAACCCTTTTGTAAGCATAATAACACGTTTGAATTGAAAGTAACAGAAATATTCACATGTCAAGTTTTTATGCGTGCAAAATGCTTTTCAGAGCGAGAGAAGCACTTTTTGACCAACAATGTGATTTTTACCTTACAATGTTGATATTGCTCAAAACTAATGGAATTCACTCCCAAATGGTGGTTTATGCTTAAATAACCCTTTTGTAAGCATAATAACACGTTTCCATTGAAAGAAACAGAAATATTCACATGTCAAGTTTTTATGCGTGCAAAATGCTTTTCAGAGCGAGAGAAGCACTTTTTGACCAACAATGTGATTTTTACCTTACAATGTTGATATTGCTCAAAACTAATGGAATTCACTCCCAAATGGTGGTTTATGCTTAAATAACCCTTTTGTAAGCATAATAACACGTTTCCATTGAAATTAACAGAAATATTCACGTTTCTAGTTTTTATGTGTGCAAAATGCTTTTCAGAGCGAGAGAAGCACTTTTTGACCAACAATGTGATTCTGACCTTTCAATTTTGATATTGCTCAAAACTAATGGAATTCACTCCCAAATGGTGGTTTATGCTTAAATAACCCTTTTGTAAGCATAATAACACGTTTCCATTGAAAGAAACAGAAATATTCACATGTCAAGTTTTTATGCGTGCAAAATGCTTTTCAGAGCGAGAGAAGCACTTTTTGACCAACAATGTGATTTTTACCTTACAATGTTGATATTGCTCAAAACTAATGGAATTCACTCCCAAATGGTGGTTTATGCTTAAATAACCCTTTTGTAAGCATAATAACACGTTTCCATTGAAAGAAACAGAAATATTCACATGTCAAGTTTTTATGCGTGCAAAATGCTTTTCAGAGCGAGAGAAGCACTTTTTGACCAACAATGTGATTCTGACCTTTCAATTTTGATATTGCTCAAAACTAATGGAATTCACTCCCAAATGGTGGTTTA
This sequence comes from Pollachius pollachius, assembly GCF_949987615.1. NCBI lineage: Eukaryota > Metazoa > Chordata > Actinopteri > Gadiformes > Gadidae > Pollachius > Pollachius pollachius. The sequence continues at coordinate 149,741 of NW_027641611.1, forward strand.
TGCTTAAATAACCCTTTTGTAAGCATAATAACACGTTTCCATTGAAAGAAACAGAAATATTCACATGTCAAGTTTTTATGCGTGCAAAATGCTTTTCAGAGCGAGAGAAGCACTTTTTGACCAACAATGTGACTCTGACCTTCAATTTTGATATTGCTCAAAACTAATGGAATTCACTCCCAAATGGTGGTTTATGCTTAAATAACCCTTTTGTAAGCATAATAACACGTTTCCATTGAAAGTAACAGAAATATTCACATGTCAAGTTTTTATGTGTGCAAAATGCTTTTCAGAGCGAGAGAAGCACTTTTTGACCAACAATGTGATTCTGACCTTTCAATTTTGATATTGCTCAAAACTAATGGAATTCACTCCCAAATGGTGGTTTATGCTTAAATAACCCTTTTGTAAGCATAGTAACACGTTTCCATTGAAAGAAACAGAAATATTCACATGTCAAGTTTTTATGCGTGCAAAATGCTTTTCAGAGCGAGAGAAGCACTTTTTGACCAACAATGTGATTTTTACCTTTCAATTTTGATATTGCTCAAAACTAATGGAATTCACTCCCAAATGGTGGTTTATGCTTAAATAACCCTTTTGTAAGCATAATAACACGTTTGAATTGAAAGAAACAGAAATATTCACATGTCAAGTTTTTATGCGTGCAAAATGCTTTTCAGAGCGAGAGAAGCACTTTTTGACCAACAATGTGATTTTTACCTTACAATGTTGATATTGCTCAAAACTAATGGAATTCACTCCCAAATGGTGGTTTATGCTTAAATAACCCTTTTGTAAGCATAATAACACGTTTCCATTGAAAGTAACAGAAATATTCACATGTCAAGTTTTTATGCGTGCAAAATGCTTTTCAGAGCGAGAGAAGCACTTTTTGACCAACAATGTGATTTTTACCTTACAATGTTGATATTGCTCAAAACTAATGGAATTCACTCCCAAATGGTGGTTTATGCTTAAATAACCCTTTTGTAAGCATAATAACACGTTTCCATTGAAAGAAACAGAAATATTCACATGTCAAGTTTTTATGCGTGCAAAATGCTTTTCAGAGCGAGAGAAGCACTTTTTGACCAACAATGTGATTTTTACCTTACAATGTTGATATTGCTCAAAACTAATGGAATTCACTCCCAAATGGTGGTTTATGCTTAAATAACCCTTTTGTAAGCATAATAACACGTTTCCATTGAAATTAACAGAAATATTCACGTTTCTAGTTTTTATGTGTGCAAAATGCTTTTCAGAGCGAGAGAAGCACTTTTTGACCAACAATGTGATTTTTACCTTTCAATTTTGATATTGCTCAAAACTAATGGAATTCACTCCCAAATGGTGGTTTATGCTTAAATAACCCTTTTGTAAGCATAATAACACGTTTGAATTGAAAGAAACAGAAATATTCACATGTCAAGTTTTTATGCGTGCAAAATGCTTTTCAGAGCGAGAGAAGCACTTTTTGACCAACAATGTGATTTTTACCTTACAATGTTGATATTGCTCAAAACTAATGGAATTCACTCCCAAATGGTGGTTTATGCTTAAATAACCCTTTTGTAAGCATAATAACACGTTTCCATTGAAAGTAACAGAAATATTCACATGTCAAGTTTTTATGTGTGCAAAATGCTTTTCAGAGCGAGAGAAGCACTTTTTGACCAACAATGTGATTCTGACCTTTCAATTTTGATATTGCTCAAAACTAATGGAATTCACTCCCAAATGGTGGTTTATGCTTAAATAACCCTTTTGTAAGCATAATAACACGTTTCCATTGAAAGAAACAGAAATATTCACATGTCAAGTTTTTATGCGTGCAAAATGCTTTTCAGAGCGAGAGAAGCACTTTTTGACCAACAATGTGACTCTGACCTTCAATTTTGATATTGCTCAAAACTAATGGAATTCACTCCCAAATGGTGGTTTATGCTTAAATAACCCTTTTGTAAGCATAATAACACGTTTCCATTGAAAGTAACAGAAATATTCACATGTCAAGTTTTTATGTGTGCAAAATGCTTTTCAGAGCGAGAGAAGCACTTTTTGACCAACAATGTGATTCTGACCTTTCAATTTTGATATTGCTCAAAACTAATGGAATTCACTCCCAAATGGTGGTTTATGCTTAAATAACCCTTTTGTAAGCATAATAACACGTTTCCATTGAAAGAAACAGAAATATTCACATGTCAAGTTTTTATGCGTGCAAAATGCTTTTCAGAGCGAGAGAAGCACTTTTTGACCAACAATGTGATTTTTACCTTTCAATTTTGATATTGCTCAAAACTAATGGAATTCACTCCCAAATGGTGGTTTATGCTTAAATAACCCTTTTGTAAGCATAATAACACGTTTGAATTGAAAGAAACAGAAATATTCACATGTCAAGTTTTTATGCGTGCAAAATGCTTTTCAGAGCGAGAGAAGCACTTTTTGACCAACAATGTGATTTTTACCTTACAATGTTGATATTGCTCAAAACTAATGGAATTCACTCCCAAATGGTGGTTTATGCTTAAATAACCCTTTTGTAAGCATAATAACACGTTTCCATTGAAAGTAACAGAAATATTCACATGTCAAGTTTTTATGCGTGCAAAATGCTTTTCAGAGCGAGAGAAGCACTTTTTGACCAACAATGTGATTTTTACCTTACAATGTTGATATTGCTCAAAACTAATGGAATTCACTCCCAAATGGTGGTTTATGCTTAAATAACCCTTTTGTAAGCATAATAACACGTTTCCATTGAAAGAAACAGAAATATTCACATGTCAAGTTTTTATGCGTGCAAAATGCTTTTCAGAGCGAGAGAAGCACTTTTTGACCAACAATGTGATTTTTACCTTACAATGTTGATATTGCTCAAAACTAATGGAATTCACTCCCAAATGGTGGTTTATGCTTAAATAACCCTTTTGTAAGCATAATAACACGTTTCCATTGAAATTAACAGAAATATTCACGTTTCTAGTTTTTATGTGTGCAAAATGCTTTTCAGAGCGAGAGAAGCACTTTTTGACCAACAATGTGATTTTTACCTTTCAATTTTGATATTGCTCAAAACTAATGGAATTCACTCCCAAATGGTGGTTTATGCTTAAATAACCCTTTTGTAAGCATAATAACACGTTTGAATTGAAAGAAACAGAAATATTCACATGTCAAGTTTTTATGCGTGCAAAATGCTTTTCAGAGCGAGAGAAGCACTTTTTGACCAACAATGTGATTTTTACCTTACAATGTTGATATTGCTCAAAACTAATGGAATTCACTCCCAAATGGTGGTTTATGCTTAAATAACCCTTTTGTAAGCATAATAACACGTTTCCATTGAAATTAACAGAAATATTCACGTTTCTAGTTTTTATGTGTGCAAAATGCTTTTCAGAGCGAGAGAAGCACTTTTTGACCAACAATGTGATTCTGACCTTTCAATTTTGATATTGCTCAAAACTAATGGAATTCACTCCCAAATGGTGGTTTATGCTTAAATAACCCTTTTGTAAGCATAATAACACGTTTCCATTGAAAGAAACAGAAATATTCACATGTCAAGTTTTTATGCGTGCAAAATGCTTTTCAGAGCGAGAGAAGCACTTTTTGACCAACAATGTGATTTTTACCTTACAATGTTGATATTGCTCAAAACTAATGGAATTCACTCCCAAATGGTGGTTTATGCTTAAATAACCCTTTTGTAAGCATAATAACACGTTTCCATTGAAAGTAACAGAAATATTCACATGTCAAGTTTTTATGTGTGCAAAATGCTTTTCAGAGCGAGAGAAGCACTTTTTGACCAACAATGTGATTCTGACCTTTCAATTTTGATATTGCTCAAAACTAATGGAATTCACTCCCAAATGGTGGTTTATGCTTAAATAACCCTTTTGTAAGCATAATAACACGTTTCCATTGAAAGAAACAGAAATATTCACATGTCAAGTTTTTATGCGTGCAAAATGCTTTTCAGAGCGAGAGAAGCACTTTTTGACCAACAATGTGATTCTGACCTTTCAATTTTGATATTGCTCAAAACTAATGGAATTCACTCCCAAATGGTGGTTTATGCTTAAATAACCCTTTTGTAAGCATAATAACACGTTTCCATTGAAAGAAACAGAAATATTCACATGTCTAGTTTTTATGCGTGCAAAATGCTTTTCAGAGCGAGAGAAGCACTTTTTGACCAACAATGTGACTCTGACCTTCAATTTTGATATTGCTCAAAACTAATGGAATTCACTCCCAAATGGTGGTTTATGCTTAAATAACCCTTTTGTAAGCATAATAACACGTTTCCATTGAAAGTAACAGAAATATTCACATGTCAAGTTTTTATGTGTGCAAAATGCTTTTCAGAGCGAGAGAAGCACTTTTTGACCAACAATGTGATTCTGACCTTTCAATTTTGATATTGCTCAAAACTAATGGAATTCACTCCCAAATGGTGGTTTATGCTTAAATAACCCTTTTGTAAGCATAATAACACGTTTCCATTGAAAGAAACAGAAATATTCACATGTCAAGTTTTTATGCGTGCAAAATGCTTTTCAGAGCGAGAGAAGCACTTTTTGACCAACAATGTGATTTTTACCTTTCAATTTTGATATTGCTCAAAACTAATGGAATTCACTCCCAAATGGTGGTTTATGCTTAAATAACCCTTTTGTAAGCATAATAACACGTTTGAATTGAAAGAAACAGAAATATTCACATGTCAAGTTTTTATGCGTGCAAAATGCTTTTCAGAGCGAGAGAAGCACTTTTTGACCAACAATGTGATTTTTACCTTACAATGTTGATATTGCTCAAAACTAATGGAATTCACTCCCAAATGGTGGTTTATGCTTAAATAACCCTTTTGTAAGCATAATAACACGTTTCCATTGAAAGTAACAGAAATATTCACATGTCAAGTTTTTATGCGTGCAAAATGCTTTTCAGAGCGAGAGAAGCACTTTTTGACCAACAATGTGATTTTTACCTTACAATGTTGATATTGCTCAAAACTAATGGAATTCACTCCCAAATGGTGGTTTATGCTTAAATAACCCTTTTGTAAGCATAATAACACGTTTCCATTGAAAGAAACAGAAATATTCACATGTCAAGTTTTTATGCGTGCAAAATGCTTTTCAGAGCGAGAGAAGCACTTTTTGACCAACAATGTGATTTTTACCTTACAATGTTGATATTGCTCAAAACTAATGGAATTCACTCCCAAATGGTGGTTTATGCTTAAATAACCCTTTTGTAAGCATAATAACACGTTTCCATTGAAATTAACAGAAATATTCACGTTTCTAGTTTTTATGTGTGCAAAATGCTTTTCAGAGCGAGAGAAGCACTTTTTGACCAACAATGTGATTCTGACCTTTCAATTTTGATATTGCTCAAAACTAATGGAATTCACTCCCAAATGGTGGTTTATGCTTAAATAACCCTTTTGTAAGCATAATAACACGTTTCCATTGAAAGAAACAGAAATATTCACATGTCAAGTTTTTATGCGTGCAAAATGCTTTTCAGAGCGAGAGAAGCACTTTTTGACCAACAATGTGATTTTTACCTTACAATGTTAATATTGCTCAAAACTAATGGAATTCACTCCCAAATGGTGGTTTATGCTTAAATAACCCTTTTGTAAGCATAATAACACGTTTCCATTGAAAGTAACAGAAATATTCACATGTCAAGTTTTTATGTGTGCAAAATGCTTTTCAGAGCGAGAGAAGCACTTTTTGACCAACAATGTGATTCTGACCTTTCAATTTTGATATTGCTCAAAACTAATGGAATTCACTCCCAAATGGTGGTTTATGCTTAAATAACCCTTTTGTAAGCATAATAACACGTTTCCATTGAAAGAAACAGAAATATTCACATGTCAAGTTTTTATGTGTGCAAAATGCTTTTCAGAGCGAGAGAAGCACTTTTTGACCAACAATGTGATTCTGACCTTTCAATTTTGATATTGCTCAAAACTAATGGAATTCACTCCCAAATGGTGGTTTATGCTTAAATAACCCTTTTGTAAGCATAATAACACGTTTCCATTGAAAGAAACAGAAATATTCACATGTCAAGTTTTTATGCGTGCAAAATGCTTTTCAGAGCGAGAGAAGCACTTTTTGACCAACAATGTGATTTTTACCTTTCAATTTTGATATTGCTCAAAACTAATGGAATTCACTCCCAAATGGTGGTTTATGCTTAAATAACCCTTTTGTAAGCATAATAACACGTTTGAATTGAAAGAAACAGAAATATTCACATGTCAAGTTTTTATGCGTGCAAAATGCTTTTCAGAGCGAGAGAAGCACTTTTTGACCAACAATGTGATTTTTACCTTACAATGTTGATATTGCTCAAAACTAATGGAATTCACTCCCAAATGGTGGTTTATGCTTAAATAACCCTTTTGTAAGCATAATAACACGTTTCCATTGAAAGTAACAGAAATATTCACATGTCAAGTTTTTATGCGTGCAAAATGCTTTTCAGAGCGAGAGAAGCACTTTTTGACCAACAATGTGATTTTTACCTTACAATGTTGATATTGCTCAAAACTAATGGAATTCACTCCCAAATGGTGGTTTATGCTTAAATAACCCTTTTGTAAGCATAATAACACGTTTCCATTGAAAGAAACAGAAATATTCACATGTCAAGTTTTTATGCGTGCAAAATGCTTTTCAGAGCGAGAGAAGCACTTTTTGACCAACAATGTGATTTTTACCTTTCAATTTTGATATTGCTCAAAACTAATGGAATTCACTCCCAAATGGTGGTTTATGCTTAAATAACCCTTTTGTAAGCATAATAACACGTTTGAATTGAAAGAAACAGAAATATTCACATGTCAAGTTTTTATGCGTGCAAAATGCTTTTCAGAGCGAGAGAAGCACTTTTTGACCAACAATGTGATTTTTACCTTACAATGTTGATATTGCTCAAAACTAATGGAATTCACTCCCAAATGGTGGTTTATGCTTAAATAACCCTTTTGTAAGCATAATAACACGTTTCCATTGAAAGTAACAGAAATATTCACATGTCAAGTTTTTATGCGTGCAAAATGCTTTTCAGAGCGAGAGAAGCACTTTTTGACCAACAATGTGATTTTTACCTTACAATGTTGATATTGCTCAAAACTAATGGAATTCACTCCCAAATGGTGGTTTATGCTTAAATAACCCTTTTGTAAGCATAATAACACGTTTCCATTGAAAGTAACAGAAATATTCACGTTTCTAGTTTTTATGTGTGCAAAATGCTTTTCAGAGCGAGAGAAGCACTTTTTGACCAACAATGTGATTCTGACCTTTCAATTTTGATATTGCTCAAAACTAATGGAATTCACTCCCAAATGGTGGTTTATGCTTAAATAACCCTTTTGTAAGCATAATAACACGTTTCCATTGAAAGAAACAGAAATATTCACATGTCAAGTTTTTATGTGTGCAAAATGCTTTTCAGAGCGAGAGAAGCACTTTTTGACCAACAATGTGATTCTGACCTTTCAATTTTGATATTGCTCAAAACTAATGGAATTCACTCCCAAATGGTGGTTTATGCTTAAATAACCCTTTTGTAAGCATAATAACACGTTTGAATTGAAAGTAACAGAAATATTCACATGTCAAGTTTTTATGCGTGCAAAATGCTTTTCAGAGCGAGAGAAGCACTTTTTGACCAACAATGTGATTTTTACCTTACAATGTTGATATTGCTCAAAACTAATGGAATTCACTCCAAAATGGTGGTTTATGCTTAAATAACCCTTTTGTAAGCATAATAACACGTTTCCATTGAAAGAAACAGAAATATTCACATGTCAAGTTTTTATGCGTGCAAAATGCTTTTCAGAGCGAGAGAAGCACTTTTTGACCAACAATGTGATTTTTACCTTACAATGTTGATATTGCTCAAAACTAATGGAATTCACTCCCAAATGGTGGTTTATGCTTAAATAACCCTTTTGTAAGCATAATAACACGTTTCCATTGAAATTAACAGAAATATTCACGTTTCTAGTTTTTATGTGTGCAAAATGCTTTTCAGAGCGAGAGAAGCACTTTTTGACCAACAATGTGATTCTGACCTTTCAATTTTGATATTGCTCAAAACTAATGGAATTCACTCCCAAATGGTGGTTTATGCTTAAATAACCCTTTTGTAAGCATAATAACACGTTTCCATTGAAAGAAACAGAAATATTCACATGTCAAGTTTTTATGCGTGCAAAATGCTTTTCAGAGCGAGAGAAGCACTTTTTGACCAACAATGTGATTCTGACCTTTCAATTTTGATATTGCTCAAAACTAATGGAATTCACTCCCAAATGGTGGTTTATGCTTAAATAACCCTTTTGTAAGCATAATAACACGTTTCCATTGAAAGAAACAGAAATATTCACATGTCTAGTTTTTATGCGTGCAAAATGCTTTTCAGAGCGAGAGAAGCACTTTTTGACCAACAATGTGACTCTGACCTTCAATTTTGATATTGCTCAAAACTAATGGAATTCACTCCCAAATGGTGGTTTATGCTTAAATAACCCTTTTGTAAGCATAATAACACGTTTCCATTGAAAGTAACAGAAATATTCACATGTCAAGTTTTTATGTGTGCAAAATGCTTTTCAGAGCGAGAGAAGCACTTTTTGACCAACAATGTGATTCTGACCTTTCAATTTTGATATTGCTCAAAACTAATGGAATTCACTCCCAAATGGTGGTTTATGCTTAAATAACCCTTTTGTAAGCATAATAACACGTTTCCATTGAAAGAAACAGAAATATTCACATGTCAAGTTTTTATGCGTGCAAAATGCTTTTCAGAGCGAGAGAAGCACTTTTTGACCAACAATGTGATTTTTACCTTTCAATTTTGATATTGCTCAAAACTAATGGAATTCACTCCCAAATGGTGGTTTATGCTTAAATAACCCTTTTGTAAGCATAATAACACGTTTGAATTGAAAGAAACAGAAATATTCACATGTCAAGTTTTTATGCGTGCAAAATGCTTTTCAGAGCGAGAGAAGCACTTTTTGACCAACAATGTGATTTTTACCTTACAATGTTGATATTGCTCAAAACTAATGGAATTCACTCCCAAATGGTGGTTTATGCTTAAATAACCCTTTTGTAAGCATAATAACACGTTTCCATTGAAAGTAACAGAAATATTCACATGTCAAGTTTTTATGCGTGCAAAATGCTTTTCAGAGCGAGAGAAGCACTTTTTGACCAACAATGTGATTTTTACCTTACAATGTTGATATTGCTCAAAACTAATGGAATTCACTCCCAAATGGTGGTTTATGCTTAAATAACCCTTTTGTAAGCATAATAACACGTTTCCATTGAAAGAAACAGAAATATTCACATGTCAAGTTTTTATGCGTGCAAAATGCTTTTCAGAGCGAGAGAAGCACTTTTTGACCAACAATGTGATTTTTACCTTACAATGTTGATATTGCTCAAAACTAATGGAATTCACTCCCAAATGGTGGTTTATGCTTAAATAACCCTTTTGTAAGCATAATAACACGTTTCCATTGAAATTAACAGAAATATTCACGTTTCTAGTTTTTATGTGTGCAAAATGCTTTTCAGAGCGAGAGAAGCACTTTTTGACCAACAATGTGATTCTGACCTTTCAATTTTGATATTGCTCAAAACTAATGGAATTCACTCCCAAATGGTGGTTTATGCTTAAATAACCCTTTTGTAAGCATAATAACACGTTTCCATTGAAAGAAACAGAAATATTCACATGTCAAGTTTTTATGCGTGCAAAATGCTTTTCAGAGCGAGAGAAGCACTTTTTGACCAACAATGTGATTTTTACCTTACAATGTTAATATTGCTCAAAACTAATGGAATTCACTCCCAAATGGTGGTTTATGCTTAAATAACCCTTTTGTAAGCATAATAACACGTTTCCATTGAAAGTAACAGAAATATTCACATGTCAAGTTTTTATGTGTGCAAAATGCTTTTCAGAGCGAGAGAAGCACTTTTTGACCAACAATGTGATTCTGACCTTTCAATTTTGATATTGCTCAAAACTAATGGAATTCACTCCCAAATGGTGGTTTATGCTTAAATAACCCTTTTGTAAGCATAATAACACGTTTCCATTGAAAGAAACAGAAATATTCACATGTCAAGTTTTTATGTGTGCAAAATGCTTTTCAGAGCGAGAGAAGCACTTTTTGACCAACAATGTGATTCTGACCTTTCAATTTTGATATTGCTCAAAACTAATGGAATTCACTCCCAAATGGTGGTTTATGCTTAAATAACCCTTTTGTAAGCATAATAACACGTTTCCATTGAAAGAAACAGAAATATTCACATGTCAAGTTTTTATGCGTGCAAAATGCTTTTCAGAGCGAGAGAAGCACTTTTTGACCAACAATGTGATTTTTACCTTTCAATTTTGATATTGCTCAAAACTAATGGAATTCACTCCCAAATGGTGGTTTATGCTTAAATAACCCTTTTGTAAGCATAATAACACGTTTGAATTGAAAGAAACAGAAATATTCACATGTCAAGTTTTTATGCGTGCAAAATGCTTTTCAGAGCGAGAGAAGCACTTTTTGACCAACAATGTGATTTTTACCTTACAATGTTGATATTGCTCAAAACTAATGGAATTCACTCCCAAATGGTGGTTTATGCTTAAATAACCCTTTTGTAAGCATAATAACACGTTTCCATTGAAAGTAACAGAAATATTCACATGTCAAGTTTTTATGCGTGCAAAATGCTTTTCAGAGCGAGAGAAGCACTTTTTGACCAACAATGTGATTTTTACCTTACAATGTTGATATTGCTCAAAACTAATGGAATTCACTCCCAAATGGTGGTTTATGCTTAAATAACCCTTTTGTAAGCATAATAACACGTTTCCATTGAAAGAAACAGAAATATTCACATGTCAAGTTTTTATGCGTGCAAAATGCTTTTCAGAGCGAGAGAAGCACTTTTTGACCAACAATGTGATTTTTACCTTTCAATTTTGATATTGCTCAAAACTAATGGAATTCACTCCCAAATGGTGGTTTATGCTTAAATAACCCTTTTGTAAGCATAATAACACGTTTGAATTGAAAGAAACAGAAATATTCACATGTCAAGTTTTTATGCGTGCAAAATGCTTTTCAGAGCGAGAGAAGCACTTTTTGACCAACAATGTGATTTTTACCTTACAATGTTGATATTGCTCAAAACTAATGGAATTCACTCCCAAATGGTGGTTTATGCTTAAATAACCCTTTTGTAAGCATAATAACACGTTTCCATTGAAAGTAACAGAAATATTCACATGTCAAGTTTTTATGCGTGCAAAATGCTTTTCAGAGCGAGAGAAGCACTTTTTGACCAACAATGTGATTTTTACCTTACAATGTTGATATTGCTCAAAACTAATGGAATTCACTCCCAAATGGTGGTTTATGCTTAAATAACCCTTTTGTAAGCATAATAACACGTTTCCATTGAAAGTAACAGAAATATTCACGTTTCTAGTTTTTATGTGTGCAAAATGCTTTTCAGAGCGAGAGAAGCACTTTTTGACCAACAATGTGATTCTGACCTTTCAATTTTGATATTGCTCAAAACTAATGGAATTCACTCCCAAATGGTGGTTTATGCTTAAATAACCCTTTTGTAAGCATAATAACACGTTTCCATTGAAAGAAACAGAAATATTCACATGTCAAGTTTTTATGTGTGCAAAATGCTTTTCAGAGCGAGAGAAGCACTTTTTGACCAACAATGTGATTCTGACCTTTCAATTTTGATATTGCTCAAAACTAATGGAATTCACTCCCAAATGGTGGTTTATGCTTAAATAACCCTTTTGTAAGCATAATAACACGTTTGAATTGAAAGTAACAGAAATATTCACATGTCAAGTTTTTATGCGTGCAAAATGCTTTTCAGAGCGAGAGAAGCACTTTTTGACCAACAATGTGATTTTTACCTTACAATGTTGATATTGCTCAAAACTAATGGAATTCACTCCCAAATGGTGGTTTATGCTTAAATAACCCTTTTGTAAGCATAATAACACGTTTCCATTGAAAGAAACAGAAATATTCACATGTCAAGTTTTTATGCGTGCAAAATGCTTTTCAGAGCGAGAGAAGCACTTTTTGACCAACAATGTGATTTTTACCTTACAATGTTGATATTGCTCAAAACTAATGGAATTCACTCCCAAATGGTGGTTTATGCTTAAATAACCCTTTTGTAAGCATAATAACACGTTTCCATTGAAATTAACAGAAATATTCACGTTTCTAGTTTTTATGTGTGCAAAATGCTTTTCAGAGCGAGAGAAGCACTTTTTGACCAACAATGTGATTCTGACCTTTCAATTTTGATATTGCTCAAAACTAATGGAATTCACTCCCAAATGGTGGTTTATGCTTAAATAACCCTTTTGTAAGCATAATAACACGTTTCCATTGAAAGAAACAGAAATATTCACATGTCAAGTTTTTATGCGTGCAAAATGCTTTTCAGAGCGAGAGAAGCACTTTTTGACCAACAATGTGATTTTTACCTTACAATGTTGATATTGCTCAAAACTAATGGAATTCACTCCCAAATGGTGGTTTATGCTTAAATAACCCTTTTGTAAGCATAATAACACGTTTCCATTGAAAGTAACAGAAATATTCACATGTCAAGTTTTTATGTGTGCAAAATGCTTTTCAGAGCGAGAGAAGCACTTTTTGACCAACAATGTGACTCTGACCTTCAATTTTGATATTGCTCAAAACTAATGGAATTCACTCCCAAATGGTGGTTTATGCTTAAATAACCCTTTTGTAAGCATAATAACACGTTTCCATTGAAAGTAACAGAAATATTCACATGTCAAGTTTTTATGTGTGCAAAATGCTTTTCAGAGCGAGAGAAGCACTTTTTGACCAACAATGTGATTCTGACCTTTCAATTTTGATATTGCTCAAAACTAATGGAATTCACTCCCAAATGGTGGTTTATGCTTAAATAACCCTTTTGTAAGCATAATAACACGTTTCCATTGAAAGAAACAGAAATATTCACATGTCAAGTTTTTATGCGTGCAAAATGCTTTTCAGAGCGAGAGAAGCACTTTTTGACCAACAATGTGATTTTTACCTTTCAATTTTGATATTGCTCAAAACTAATGGAATTCACTCCCAAATGGTGGTTTATGCTTAAATAACCCTTTTGTAAGCATAATAACACGTTTGAATTGAAAGTAACAGAAATATTCACATGTCAAGTTTTTATGCGTGCAAAATGCGAGAGAAGCACTTTTTGACCAACAATGTGATTTTTACCTTACAATGTTGATATTGCTCAAAACTAATGGAATTCACTCCCAAATGGTGGTTTATGCTTAAATAACCCTTTTGTAAGCATAATAACACGTTTCCATTGAAAGAAACAGAAATATTCACATGTCAAGTTTTTATGCGTGCAAAATGCTTTTCAGAGCGAGAGAAGCACTTTTTGACCAACAATGTGATTTTTACCTTACAATGTTGATATTGCTCAAAACTAATGGAATTCACTCCCAAATGGTGGTTTATGCTTAAATAACCCTTTTGTAAGCATAATAACACGTTTCCATTGAAAGTAACAGAAATATTCACATGTCAAGTTTTTATGTGTGCAAAATGCTTTTCAGAGCGAGAGAAGCACTTTTTGACCAACAATGTGATTCTGACCTTTCAATTTTGATATTGCTCAAAACTAATGGAATTCACTCCCAAATGGTGGTTTATGCTTAAATAACCCTTTTGTAAGCATAATAACACGTTTCCATTGAAAGAAACAGAAATATTCACATGTCAAGTTTTTATGCGTGCAAAATGCTTTTCAGAGCGAGAGAAGCACTTTTTGACCAACAATGTGATTTTTACCTTTCAATTTTGATATTGCTCAAAACTAATGGAATTCACTCCCAAATGGTGGTTTATGCTTAAATAACCCTTTTGTAAGCATAATAACACGTTTGAATTGAAAGAAACAGAAATATTCACATGTCAAGTTTTTATGCGTGCAAAATGCTTTTCAGAGCGAGAGAAGCACTTTTTGACCAACAATGTGATTTTTACCTTACAATGTTGATATTGCTCAAAACTAATGGAATTCACTCCCAAATGGTGGTTTATGCTTAAATAACCCTTTTGTAAGCATAATAACACGTTTCCATTGAAAGTAACAGAAATATTCACATGTCAAGTTTTTATGCGTGCAAAATGCTTTTCAGAGCGAGAGAAGCACTTTTTGACCAACAATGTGATTTTTACCTTACAATGTTGATATTGCTCAAAACTAATGGAATTCACTCCCAAATGGTGGTTTATGCTTAAATAACCCTTTTGTAAGCATAATAACACGTTTCCATTGAAAGAAACAGAAATATTCACATGTCAAGTTTTTATGCGTGCAAAATGCTTTTCAGAGCGAGAGAAGCACTTTTTGACCAACAATGTGATTTTTACCTTACAATGTTGATATTGCTCAAAACTAATGGAATTCACTCCCAAATGGTGGTTTATGCTTAAATAACCCTTTTGTAAGCATAATAACACGTTTCCATTGAAATTAACAGAAATATTCACGTTTCTAGTTTTTATGTGTGCAAAATGCTTTTCAGAGCGAGAGAAGCACTTTTTGACCAACAATGTGATTCTGACCTTTCAATTTTGATATTGCTCAAAACTAATGGAATTCACTCCCAAATGGTGGTTTATGCTTAAATAACCCTTTTGTAAGCATAATAACACGTTTCCATTGAAAGAAACAGAAATATTCACATGTCAAGTTTTTATGCGTGCAAAATGCTTTTCAGAGCGAGAGAAGCACTTTTTGACCAACAATGTGATTTTTACCTTACAATGTTAATATTGCTCAAAACTAATGGAATTCACTCCCAAATGGTGGTTTATGCTTAAATAACCCTTTTGTAAGCATAATAACACGTTTCCATTGAAAGTAACAGAAATATTCACATGTCAAGTTTTTATGTGTGCAAAATGCTTTTCAGAGCGAGAGAAGCACTTTTTGACCAACAATGTGATTCTGACCTTTCAATTTTGATATTGCTCAAAACTAATGGAATTCACTCCCAAATGGTGGTTTATGCTTAAATAACCCTTTTGTAAGCATAATAACACGTTTCCATTGAAAGAAACAGAAATATTCACATGTCAAGTTTTTATGTGTGCAAAATGCTTTTCAGAGCGAGAGAAGCACTTTTTGACCAACAATGTGATTCTGACCTTTCAATTTTGATATTGCTCAAAACTAATGGAATTCACTCCCAAATGGTGGTTTATGCTTAAATAACCCTTTTGTAAGCATAATAACACGTTTCCATTGAAAGAAACAGAAATATTCACATGTCAAGTTTTTATGCGTGCAAAATGCTTTTCAGAGCGAGAGAAGCACTTTTTGACCAACAATGTGATTTTTACCATTCAATTTTGATATTGCTCAAAACTAATGGAATTCACTCCCAAATGGTGGTTTATGCTTAAATAACCCTTTTGTAAGCATAATAACACGTTTGAATTGAAAGAAACAGAAATATTCACATGTCAAGTTTTTATGCGTGCAAAATGCTTTTCAGAGCGAGAGAAGCACTTTTTGACCAACAATGTGATTTTTACCTTACAATGTTGATATTGCTCAAAACTAATGGAATTCACTCCCAAATGGTGGTTTATGCTTAAATAACCCTTTTGTAAGCATAATAACACGTTTCCATTGAAAGTAACAGAAATATTCACATGTCAAGTTTTTATGCGTGCAAAATGCTTTTCAGAGCGAGAGAAGCACTTTTTGACCAACAATGTGATTTTTACCTTACAATGTTGATATTGCTCAAAACTAATGGAATTCACTCCCAAATGGTGGTTTATGCTTAAATAACCCTTTTGTAAGCATAATAACACGTTTCCATTGAAAGAAACAGAAATATTCACATGTCAAGTTTTTATGCGTGCAAAATGCTTTTCAGAGCGAGAGAAGCACTTTTTGACCAACAATGTGATTTTTACCTTTCAATTTTGATATTGCTCAAAACTAATGGAATTCACTCCCAAATGGTGGTTTATGCTTAAATAACCCTTTTGTAAGCATAATAACACGTTTGAATTGAAAGAAACAGAAATATTCACATGTCAAGTTTTTATGCGTGCAAAATGCTTTTCAGAGCGAGAGAAGCACTTTTTGACCAACAATGTGATTTTTACCTTACAATGTTGATATTGCTCAAAACTAATGGAATTCACTCCCAAATGGTGGTTTATGCTTAAATAACCCTTTTGTAAGCATAATAACACGTTTCCATTGAAAGTAACAGAAATATTCACATGTCAAGTTTTTATGCGTGCAAAATGCTTTTCAGAGCGAGAGAAGCACTTTTTGACCAACAATGTGATTTTTACCTTACAATGTTGATATTGCTCAAAACTAATGGAATTCACTCCCAAATGGTGGTTTATGCTTAAATAACCCTTTTGTAAGCATAATAACACGTTTCCATTGAAAGTAACAGAAATATTCACGTTTCTAGTTTTTATGTGTGCAAAATGCTTTTCAGAGCGAGAGAAGCACTTTTTGACCAACAATGTGATTCTGACCTTTCAATTTTGATATTGCTCAAAACTAATGGAATTCACTCCCAAATGGTGGTTTATGCTTAAATAACCCTTTTGTAAGCATAATAACACGTTTCCATTGAAAGAAACAGAAATATTCACATGTCAAGTTTTTATGTGTGCAAAATGCTTTTCAGAGCGAGAGAAGCACTTTTTGACCAACAATGTGATTCTGACCTTTCAATTTTGATATTGCTCAAAACTAATGGAATTCACTCCCAAATGGTGGTTTATGCTTAAATAACCCTTTTGTAAGCATAATAACACGTTTGAATTGAAAGTAACAGAAATATTCACATGTCAAGTTTTTATGCGTGCAAAATGCTTTTCAGAGCGAGAGAAGCACTTTTTGACCAACAATGTGATTTTTACCTTACAATGTTGATATTGCTCAAAACTAATGGAATTCACTCCCAAATGGTGGTTTATGCTTAAATAACCCTTTTGTAAGCATAATAACACGTTTCCATTGAAAGAAACAGAAATATTCACATGTCAAATTTTTATGCGTGCAAAATGCTTTTCAGAGCGAGAGAAGCACTTTTTGACCAACAATGTGATTTTTACCTTACAATGTTGATATTGCTCAAAACTAATGGAATTCACTCCCAAATGGTGGTTTATGCTTAAATAACCCTTTTGTAAGCATAATAACACGTTTCCATTGAAATTAACAGAAATATTCACGTTTCTAGTTTTTATGTGTGCAAAATGCTTTTCAGAGCGAGAGAAGCACTTTTTGACCAACAATGTGACTCTGACCTTCAATTTTGATATTGCTCAAAACTAATGGAATTCACTCCCAAATGGTGGTTTATGCTTAAATAACCCTTTTGTAAGCATAATAACACGTTTCCATTGAAAGTAACAGAAATATTCACATGTCAAGTTTTTATGTGTGCAAAATGCTTTTCAGAGCGAGAGAAGCACTTTTTGACCAACAATGTGAATCTGACCTTTCAATTTTGATATTGCTCAAAACTAATGGAATTCACTCCCAAATGGTGGTTTATGCTTAAATAACCCTTTTGTAAGCATAATAACACGTTTCCATTGAAAGAAACAGAAATATTCACATGTCAAGTTTTTATGCGTGCAAAATGCTTTTCAGAGCGAGAGAAGCACTTTTTGACCAACAATGTGATTTTTACCTTTCAATTTTGATATTGCTCAAAACTAATGGAATTCACTCCCAAATGGTGGTTTATGCTTAAATAACCCTTTTGTAAGCATAATAACACGTTTGAATTGAAAGTAACAGAAATATTCACATGTCAAGTTTTTATGCGTGCAAAATGCTTTTCAGAGCGAGAGAAGCACTTTTTGACCAACAATGTGATTTTTACCTTACAATGTTGATATTGCTCAAAACTAATGGAATTCACTCCCAAATGGTGGTTTATGCTTAAATAACCCTTTTGTAAGCATAATAACACGTTTCCATTGAAAGAAACAGAAATATTCACATGTCAAGTTTTTATGCGTGCAAAATGCTTTTCAGAGCGAGAGAAGCACTTTTTGACCAACAATGTGATTTTTACCTTACAATGTTAATATTGCTCAAAACTAATGGAATTCACTCCCAAATGGTGGTTTATGCTTAAATAACCCTTTTGTAAGCATAATAACACGTTTCCATTGAAAGTAACAGAAATATTCACATGTCAAGTTTTTATGTGTGCAAAATGCTTTTCAGAGCGAGAGAAGCACTTTTTGACCAACAATGTGATTCTGACCTTTCAATTTTGATATTGCTCAAAACTAATGGAATTCACTCCCAAATGGTGGTTTATGCTTAAATAACCCTTTTGTAAGCATAATAACACGTTTCCATTGAAAGAAACAGAAATATTCACATGTCAAGTTTTTATGCGTGCAAAATGCTTTTCAGAGCGAGAGAAGCACTTTTTGACCAACAATGTGATTTTTACCTTTCAATTTTGATATTGCTCAAAACTAATGGAATTCACTCCCAAATGGTGGTTTATGCTTAAATAACCCTTTTGTAAGCATAATAACACGTTTGAATTGAAAGAAACAGAAATATTCACATGTCAAGTTTTTATGCGTGCAAAATGCTTTTCAGAGCGAGAGAAGCACTTTTTGACCAACAATGTGATTTTTACCTTACAATGTTGATATTGCTCAAAACTAATGGAATTCACTCCCAAATGGTGGTTTATGCTTAAATAACCCTTTTGTAAGCATAATAACACGTTTCCATTGAAAGTAACAGAAATATTCACATGTCAAGTTTTTATGCGTGCAAAATGCTTTTCAGAGCGAGAGAAGCACTTTTTGACCAACAATGTGATTTTTACCTTACAATGTTGATATTGCTCAAAACTAATGGAATTCACTCCCAAATGGTGGTTTATGCTTAAATAACCCTTTTGTAAGCATAATAACACGTTTCCATTGAAAGAAACAGAAATATTCACATGTCAAGTTTTTATGCGTGCAAAATGCTTTTCAGAGCGAGAGAAGCACTTTTTGACCAACAATGTGATTTTTACCTTACAATGTTGATATTGCTCAAAACTAATGGAATTCACTCCCAAATGGTGGTTTATGCTTAAATAACCCTTTTGTAAGCATAATAACACGTTTCCATTGAAATTAACAGAAATATTCACGTTTCAAGTTTTTATGCGTGCAAAATGCTTTTCAGAGCGAGAGAAGCACTTTTTGACCAACAATGTGATTCTGACCTTTCAATTTTGATATTGCTCAAAACTAATGGAATTCACTCCCAAATGGTGGTTTATGCTTAAATAACCCTTTTGTAAGCATAATAACACGTTTGAATTGAAAGAAACAGAAATATTCACATGTCAAGTTTTTATGCGTGCAAAATGCTTTTCAGAGCGAGAGAAGCACTTTTTGACCAACAATGTGACTCTGACCTTTCAATTTTGATATTGCTCAAAACTAATGGAATTCACTCCCAAATGGTGGTTTATGCTTAAATAACCCTTTTGTAAGCATAATAACACGTTTCCATTGAAAGAAACAGAAATATTCACATGTCAAATTTTTATGCGTGCAAAATGCTTTTCAGAGCGAGAGAAGCACTTTTTGACCAACAATGTGATTTTTACCTTACAATGTTGATATTGCTCAAAACTAATGGAATTCACTCCCAAATGGTGGTTTATGCTTAAATAACCCTTTTGTAAGCATAATAACACGTTTCCATTGAAAGTAACAGAAATATTCACATGTCAAGTTTTTATGTGTGCAAAATGCTTTTCAGAGCGAGAGAAGCACTTTTTGACCAACAATGTGATTCTGACCTTTCAATTTTGATATTGCTCAAAACTAATGGAATTCACTCCCAAATGGTGGTTTATGCTTAAATAACCCTTTTGTAAGCATAATTACACGTTTGAATTGAAAGAAACAGAAATATTCACATGTCAAGTTTTTATGCGTGCAAAATGCTTTTCAGAGCGAGAGAAGCACTTTTTGACCAACTATGTGATTTTTACCTTACAATGTTGATATTGCTCAAAACTAATGGAATTCACTCCCAAATGGTGGTTTATGCTTAAATAACCCTTTTGTAAGCATAATAACACGTTTCCATTGAAAGTAACAGAAATATTCACATGTCAAGTTTTTATGTGTGCAAAATGCTTTTCAGAGTGAGAGAAGCACTTTTTGACCAACAATGTGATTCTGACCTTTCAATTTTGATATTGCTCAAAACTAATGGAATTCACTCCCAAATGGTGGTTTATGCTTAAATAACCCTTTTGTAAGCATAATAACACGTTTCCATTGAAAGAAACAGAAATATTCACATGTCAAGTTTTTATGCGTGCAAAATGCTTTTCAGAGCGAGAGAAGCACTTTTTGACCAACAATGTGATTTTTACCTTACAATGTTGATATTGCTCAAAACTAATGGAATTCACTCCCAAATGGTGGTTTATGCTTAAATAACCCTTTTGTAAGCATAATAACACGTTTCCATTGAAAGTAACAGAAATATTCACATGTCAAGTTTTTATGCGTGCAAAATGCTTTTCAGAGCGAGAGAAGCACTTTTTGACCAACAATGTGACTCTGACCTTTCAATTTTGATATTGCTCAAAACTAATGGAATTCACTCCCAAATGGTGGTTTATGCTTAAATAACCCTTTTGTAAGCATAATAACACGTTTCCATTGAAAGTAACAGAAATATTCACATGTCAAGTTTTTATGCGTGCAAAATGCTTTTCAGAGCGAGAGAAGCACTTTTTGACCAACAATGTGACTCTGACCTTTCAATTTTGATATTGCTCAAAACTAATGGAATTCACTCCCAAATGGTGGTTTATGCTTAAATAACCCTTTTGTAAGCATAATAACACGTTTCCATTGAAAGTAACAGAAATATTCACGTTTCTAGTTTTTATGTGTGCAAAATGCTTTTCAGAGCGAGAGAAGCACTTTTTGACCAACAATGTGATTTTTACCTTACAATGTTGATATTGCTCAAAACTAATGGAATTCACTCCCAAATGGTGGTTTATGCTTAAATAACCCTTTTGTAAGCATAATAACACGTTTCCATTGAAAGTAACAGAAATATTCACGTTTCTAGTTTTTATGTGTGCAAAATGCTTTTCAGAGCGAGAGAAGCACTTTTTGACCAACAATGTGATTTTTACCTTACAATGTTGATATTGCTCAAAACTAATGGAATTCACTCCCAAATGGTGGTTTATGCTTAAATAACCCTTTTGTAAGCATAATAACACGTTTCCATTGAAAGTAACAGAAATATTCACATGTCAAGTTTTTATGCGTGCAAAATGCTTTTCAGAGCGAGAGAAGCACTTTTTGACCAACAATGTGATTCTGACCTTTCAATTTTGATATTGCTCAAAACTAATGGAATTCACTCCCAAATGGTGGTTTATGCTTAAATAACCCTTTTGTAAGCATAATAACACGTTTGAATTGAAAGAAACAGAAATATTCACATGTCAAGTTTTTATGCGTGCAAAATGCTTTTCAGAGCGAGAGAAGCACTTTTTGACCAACAATGTGACTCTGACCTTTCAATTTTGATATTGCTCAAAACTAATGGAATTCACTCCCAAATGGTGGTTTATGCTTAAATAACCCTTTTGTAAGCATAATAACACGTTTCCATTGAAAGAAACAGAAATATTCACATGTCAAATTTTTATGCGTGCAAAATGCTTTTCAGAGCGAGAGAAGCACTTTTTGACCAACAATGTGATTTTTACCTTACAATGTTGATATTGCTCAAAACTAATGGAATTCACTCCCAAATGGTGGTTTATGCTTAAATAACCCTTTTGTAAGCATAATAACACGTTTCCATTGAAAGTAACAGAAATATTCACATGTCAAGTTTTTATGTGTGCAAAATGCTTTTCAGAGCGAGAGAAGCACTTTTTGACCAACAATGTGATTCTGACCTTTCAATTTTGATATTGCTCAAAACTAATGGAATTCACTCCCAAATGGTGGTTTATGCTTAAATAACCCTTTTGTAAGCATAATTACACGTTTGAATTGAAAGAAACAGAAATATTCACATGTCAAGTTTTTATGCGTGCAAAATGCTTTTCAGAGCGAGAGAAGCACTTTTTGACCAACTATGTGATTTTTACCTTACAATGTTGATATTGCTCAAAACTAATGGAATTCACTCCCAAATGGTGGTTTATGCTTAAATAACCCTTTTGTAAGCATAATAACACGTTTCCATTGAAAGTAACAGAAATATTCACATGTCAAGTTTTTATGTGTGCAAAATGCTTTTCAGAGCGAGAGAAGCACTTTTTGACCAACAATGTGATTCTGACCTTTCAATTTTGATATTGCTCAAAACTAATGGAATTCACTCCCAAATGGTGGTTTATGCTTAAATAACCCTTTTGTAAGAATAATAACACGTTTCCATTGAAAGTAACAGAAATATTCACATGTCAAGTTTTTATGTGTGCAAAATGCTTTTCAGAGCGAGAGAAGCACTTTTTGACCAACAATGTGATTCTGACCTTTCAATTTTGATATTGCTCAAAACTAATGGAATTCACTCCCAAATGGTGGTTTACGCTTAAATAACCCTTTTGTAAGCCTAAAAACACGTTTCCATTGAAAGAAACAGAAATATTCACATGTCAAGTTTTTATGCGTGCAAAATGCTTTTCAGAGCGAGAGAAGCACTTTTTGACCAACAATGTGATTCTGACCTTTCAATTTTGATATTGCTCAAAACTAATGGAATTCACTCCCAAATGGTGGTTTATGCTTAAATAACCCTTTTGTAAGCCTAATAACACGTTTCCATTGAAAGAAACAGAAATATTCACATGTCAAGTTTTTATGCGTGCAAAATGCTTTTCAGAGCGAGAGAAGCACTTTTTGACCAACAATGTGACTCTGACCTTTCAATTTTGATATTGCTCAAAACTAATGGAATTCACTCCCAAATGGTGGTTTATGCTTAAATAACCCTTTTGTAAGCATAATAACACGTTTCCATTGAAAGTAACAGAAATATTCACATGTCAAGTTTTTATGTGTGCAAAATGCTTTTCAGAGCGAGAGAAGCACTTTTTGACCAACAATGTGATTTTTACCTTACAATGTTGATATTGCTCAAAACTAATGGAATTCACTCCCAAATGGTGGTTTATGCTTAAATAACCCTTTTGTAAGCATAATAACACGTTTCCATTGAAAGTAACAGAAATATTCACATGTCAAGTTTTTATGCGTGCAAAATGCTTTTCAGAGCGAGAGAAGCACTTTTTGACCAACAATGTGACTCTGACCTTTCAATTTTGATATTGCTCAAAACTAATGGAATTCACTCCCAAATGGTGGTTTATGCTTAAATAACCCTTTTGTAAGCATAATAACACGTTTCCATTGAAAGTAACAGAAATATTCACATGTCAAGTTTTTATGTGTGCAAAATGCTTTTCAGAGCGAGAGAAGCACTTTTTGACCAACAATGTGATTTTTACCTTACAATGTTGATATTGCTCAAAACTAATGGAATTCACTCCCAAATGGTGGTTTATGCTTAAATAACCCTTTTGTAAGCATAATAACACGTTTCCATTGAAAGTAACAGAAATATTCACGTTTCTAGTTTTTATGTGTGCAAAATGCTTTTCAGAGCGAGAGAAGCACTTTTTGACCAACAATGTGATTTTTACCTTACAATGTTGATATTGCTCAAAACTAATGGAATTCACTCCCAAATGGTGGTTTATGCTTAAATAACCCTTTTGTAAGCATAATAACACGTTTCCATTGAAAGTAACAGAAATATTCACATGTCAAGTTTTTATGTGTGCAAAATGCTTTTCAGAGTGAGAGAAGCACTTTTTGACCAACAATGTGATTCTGACCTTTCAATTTTGATATTGCTCAAAACTAATGGAATTCACTCCCAAATGGTGGTTTATGCTTAAATAACCCTTTTGTAAGCATAATAACACGTTTCCATTGAAAGAAACAGAAATATTCACATGTCAAGTTTTTATGCGTGCAAAATGCTTTTCAGAGCGAGAGAAGCACTTTTTGACCAACAATGTGATTTTTACCTTACAATGTTGATATTGCTCAAAACTAATGGAATTCACTCCCAAATGGTGGTTTATGCTTAAATAACCCTTTTGTAAGCATAATAACACGTTTCCATTGAAAGTAACAGAAATATTCACATGTCAAGTTTTTATGCGTGCAAAATGCTTTTCAGAGCGAGAGAAGCACTTTTTGACCAACAATGTGACTCTGACCTTTCAATTTTGATATTGCTCAAAACTAATGGAATTCACTCCCAAATGGTGGTTTATGCTTAAATAACCCTTTTGTAAGCATAATAACACGTTTCCATTGAAAGTAACAGAAATATTCACATGTCAAGTTTTTATGCGTGCAAAATGCTTTTCAGAGCGAGAGAAGCACTTTTTGACCAACAATGTGACTCTGACCTTTCAATTTTGATATTGCTCAAAACTAATGGAATTCACTCCCAAATGGTGGTTTATGCTTAAATAACCCTTTTGTAAGCATAATAACACGTTTCCATTGAAAGTAACAGAAATATTCACGTTTCTAGTTTTTATGTGTGCAAAATGCTTTTCAGAGCGAGAGAAGCACTTTTTGACCAACAATGTGATTTTTACCTTACAATGTTGATATTGCTCAAAACTAATGGAATTCACTCCCAAATGGTGGTTTATGCTTAAATAACCCTTTTGTAAGCATAATAACACGTTTCCATTGAAAGTAACAGAAATATTCACGTTTCTAGTTTTTATGTGTGCAAAATGCTTTTCAGAGCGAGAGAAGCACTTTTTGACCAACAATGTGATTTTTACCTTACAATGTTGATATTGCTCAAAACTAATGGAATTCACTCCCAAATGGTGGTTTATGCTTAAATAACCCTTTTGTAAGCATAATAACACGTTTCCATTGAAAGTAACAGAAATATTCACATGTCAAGTTTTTATGCGTGCAAAATGCTTTTCAGAGCGAGAGAAGCACTTTTTGACCAACAATGTGATTCTGACCTTTCAATTTTGATATTGCTCAAAACTAATGGAATTCACTCCCAAATGGTGGTTTATGCTTAAATAACCCTTTTGTAAGCATAATAACACGTTTCCATTGAAAGAAACAGAAATATTCACATGTCAAGTTTTTATGCGTGCAAAATGCTTTTCAGAGCGAGAGAAGCACTTTTTGACCAACAATGTGACTCTGACCTTTCAATTTTGATATTGCTCAAAACTAATGGAATTCACTCCCAAATGGTGGTTTATGCTTAAATAACCCTTTTGTAAGCATAATAACACGTTTCCATTGAAAGAAACAGAAATATTCACATGTCAAATTTTTATGCGTGCAAAATGCTTTTCAGAGCGAGAGAAGCACTTTTTGACCAACAATGTGATTTTTACCTTACAATGTTGATATTGCTCAAAACTAATGGAATTCACTCCCAAATGGTGGTTTATGCTTAAATAACCCTTTTGTAAGCATAATAACACGTTTCCATTGAAAGTAACAGAAATATTCACATGTCAAGTTTTTATGTGTGCAAAATGCTTTTCAGAGCGAGAGAAGCACTTTTTGACCAACAATGTGATTCTGACCTTTCAATTTTGATATTGCTCAAAACTAATGGAATTCACTCCCAAATGGTGGTTTATGCTTAAATAACCCTTTTGTAAGCATAATTACACGTTTGAATTGAAAGAAACAGAAATATTCACATGTCAAGTTTTTATGCGTGCAAAATGCTTTTCAGAGCGAGAGAAGCACTTTTTGACCAACTATGTGATTTTTACCTTACAATGTTGATATTGCTCAAAACTAATGGAATTCACTCCCAAATGGTGGTTTATGCTTAAATAACCCTTTTGTAAGCATAATAACACGTTTCCATTGAAAGTAACAGAAATATTCACATGTCAAGTTTTTATGTGTGCAAAATGCTTTTCAGAGCGAGAGAAGCACTTTTTGACCAACAATGTGATTCTGACCTTTCAATTTTGATATTGCTCAAAACTAATGGAATTCACTCCCAAATGGTGGTTTATGCTTAAATAACCCTTTTGTAAGAATAATAACACGTTTCCATTGAAAGTAACAGAAATATTCACATGTCAAGTTTTTATGTGTGCAAAATGCTTTTCAGAGCGAGAGAAGCACTTTTTGACCAACAATGTGATTCTGACCTTTCAATTTTGATATTGCTCAAAACTAATGGAATTCACTCCCAAATGGTGGTTTACGCTTAAATAACCCTTTTGTAAGCCTAAAAACACGTTTCCATTGAAAGAAACAGAAATATTCACATGTCAAGTTTTTATGCGTGCAAAATGCTTTTCAGAGCGAGAGAAGCACTTTTTGACCAACAATGTGATTCTGACCTTTCAATTTTGATATTGCTCAAAACTAATGGAATTCACTCCCAAATGGTGGTTTATGCTTAAATAACCCTTTTGTAAGCCTAATAACACGTTTCCATTGAAAGAAACAGAAATATTCACATGTCAAGTTTTTATGCGTGCAAAATGCTTTTCAGAGCGAGAGAAGCACTTTTTGACCAACAATGTGACTCTGACCTTTCAATTTTGATATTGCTCAAAACTAATGGAATTCACTCCCAAATGGTGGTTTATGCTTAAATAACCCTTTTGTAAGCATAATAACACGTTTCCATTGAAAGTAACAGAAATATTCACATGTCAAGTTTTTATGTGTGCAAAATGCTTTTCAGAGCGAGAGAAGCACTTTTTGACCAACAATGTGATTTTTACCTTACAATGTTGATATTGCTCAAAACTAATGGAATTCACTCCCAAATGGTGGTTTATGCTTAAATAACCCTTTTGTAAGCATAATAACACGTTTCCATTGAAAGTAACAGAAATATTCACATGTCAAGTTTTTATGCGTGCAAAATGCTTTTCAGAGCGAGAGAAGCACTTTTTGACCAACAATGTGACTCTGACCTTTCAATTTTGATATTGCTCAAAACTAATGGAATTCACTCCCAAATGGTGGTTTATGCTTAAATAACCCTTTTGTAAGCATAATAACACGTTTCCATTGAAAGTAACAGAAATATTCACATGTCAAGTTTTTATGTGTGCAAAATGCTTTTCAGAGCGAGAGAAGCACTTTTTGACCAACAATGTGATTTTTACCTTACAATGTTGATATTGCTCAAAACTAATGGAATTCACTCCCAAATGGTGGTTTATGCTTAAATAACCCTTTTGTAAGCATAATAACACGTTTCCATTGAAAGTAACAGAAATATTCACGTTTCTAGTTTTTATGTGTGCAAAATGCTTTTCAGAGCGAGAGAAGCACTTTTTGACCAACAATGTGATTTTTACCTTACAATGTTGATATTGCTCAAAACTAATGGAATTCACTCCCAAATGGTGGTTTATGCTTAAATAACCCTTTTGTAAGCATAATAACACGTTTCCATTGAAAGTAACAGAAATATTCACATGTCAAGTTTTTATGTGTGCAAAATGCTTTTCAGAGTGAGAGAAGCACTTTTTGACCAACAATGTGATTCTGACCTTTCAATTTTGATATTGCTCAAAACTAATGGAATTCACTCCCAAATGGTGGTTTATGCTTAAATAACCCTTTTGTAAGCATAATAACACGTTTCCATTGAAAGAAACAGAAATATTCACATGTCAAGTTTTTATGCGTGCAAAATGCTTTTCAGAGCGAGAGAAGCACTTTTTGACCAACAATGTGATTTTTACCTTACAATGTTGATATTGCTCAAAACTAATGGAATTCACTCCCAAATGGTGGTTTATGCTTAAATAACCCTTTTGTAAGCATAATAACACGTTTCCATTGAAAGTAACAGAAATATTCACATGTCAAGTTTTTATGCGTGCAAAATGCTTTTCAGAGCGAGAGAAGCACTTTTTGACCAACAATGTGACTCTGACCTTTCAATTTTGATATTGCTCAAAACTAATGGAATTCACTCCCAAATGGTGGTTTATGCTTAAATAACCCTTTTGTAAGCATAATAACACGTTTCCATTGAAAGTAACAGAAATATTCACATGTCAAGTTTTTATGCGTGCAAAATGCTTTTCAGAGCGAGAGAAGCACTTTTTGACCAACAATGTGACTCTGACCTTTCAATTTTGATATTGCTCAAAACTAATGGAATTCACTCCCAAATGGTGGTTTATGCTTAAATAACCCTTTTGTAAGCATAATAACACGTTTCCATTGAAAGTAACAGAAATATTCACGTTTCTAGTTTTTATGTGTGCAAAATGCTTTTCAGAGCGAGAGAAGCACTTTTTGACCAACAATGTGATTTTTACCTTACAATGTTGATATTGCTCAAAACTAATGGAATTCACTCCCAAATGGTGGTTTATGCTTAAATAACCCTTTTGTAAGCATAATAACACGTTTTCATTGAAAGTAACAGAAATATTCACATGTCAAGTTTTTATGTGTGCAAAATGCTTTTCAGAGTGAGAGAAGCACTTTTTGACCAACAATGTGATTCTGACCTTTCAATTTTGATATTGCTCAAAACTAATGGAATTCACTCCCAAATGGTGGTTTATGCTTAAATAACCCTTTTGTAAGCATAATAACACGTTTCCATTGAAAGAAACAGAAATATTCACATGTCAAGTTTTTATGCGTGCAAAATGCTTTTCAGAGCGAGAGAAGCACTTTTTGACCAACAATGTGATTTTTACCTTACAATGTTGATATTGCTCAAAACTAATGGAATTCACTCCCAAATGGTGGTTTATGCTTAAATAACCCTTTTGTAAGCATAATAACACGTTTCCATTGAAAGTAACAGAAATATTCACATGTCAAGTTTTTATGCGTGCAAAATGCTTTTCAGAGCGAGAGAAGCACTTTTTGACCAACAATGTGACTCTGACCTTTCAATTTTGATATTGCTCAAAACTAATGGAATTCACTCCCAAATGGTGGTTTATGCTTAAATAACCCTTTTGTAAGCATAATAACACGTTTCCATTGAAAGTAACAGAAATATTCACATGTCAAGTTTTTATGCGTGCAAAATGCTTTTCAGAGCGAGAGAAGCACTTTTTGACCAACAATGTGACTCTGACCTTTCAATTTTTGATATTGCTCAAAACTAATGGAATTCACTCCCAAATGGTGGTTTATGCTTAAATAACCCTTTTGTAAGCATAATAACACGTTTCCATTGAAAGTAACAGAAATATTCACGTTTCTAGTTTTTATGTGTGCAAAATGCTTTTCAGAGCGAGAGAAGCACTTTTTGACCAACAATGTGATTTTTACCTTACAATGTTGATATTGCTCAAAACTAATGGAATTCACTCCCAAATGGTGGTTTATGCTTAAATAACCCTTTTGTAAGCATAATAACACGTTTCCATTGAAAGTAACAGAAATATTCACGTTTCTAGTTTTTATGTGTGCAAAATGCTTTTCAGAGCGAGAGAAGCACTTTTTGACCAACAATGTGATTTTTACCTTACAATGTTGATATTGCTCAAAACTAATGGAATTCACTCCCAAATGGTGGTTTATGCTTAAATAACCCTTTTGTAAGCATAATAACACGTTTCCATTGAAAGTAACAGAAATATTCACGTTTCTAGTTTTTATGTGTGCAAAATGCTTTTCAGAGCGAGAGAAGCACTTTTTGACCAACAATGTGATTTTTACCTTACAATGTTGATATTGCTCAAAACTAATGGAATTCACTCCCAAATGGTGGTTTATGCTTAAATAACCCTTTTGTAAGCATAATAACACGTTTCCATTGAAAGTAACAGAAATATTCACATGTCAAGTTTTTATGTGTGCAAAATGCTTTTCAGAGTGAGAGAAGCACTTTTTGACCAACAATGTGATTCTGACCTTTCAATTTTGATATTGCTCAAAACTAATGGAATTCACTCCCAAATGGTGGTTTATGCTTAAATAACCCTTTTGTAAGCATAATAACACGTTTCCATTGAAAGAAACAGAAATATTCACATGTCAAGTTTTTATGCGTGCAAAATGCTTTTCAGAGCGAGAGAAGCACTTTTTGACCAACAATGTGATTTTTACCTTACAATGTTGATATTGCTCAAAACTAATGGAATTCACTCCCAAATGGTGGTTTATGCTTAAATAACCCTTTTGTAAGCATAATAACACGTTTCCATTGAAAGTAACAGAAATATTCACATGTCAAGTTTTTATGCGTGCAAAATGCTTTTCAGAGCGAGAGAAGCACTTTTTGACCAACAATGTGACTCTGACCTTTCAATTTTGATATTGCTCAAAACTAATGGAATTCACTCCCAAATGGTGGTTTATGCTTAAATAACCCTTTTGTAAGCATAATAACACGTTTCCATTGAAAGTAACAGAAATATTCACATGTCAAGTTTTTATGCGTGCAAAATGCTTTTCAGAGCGAGAGAAGCACTTTTTGACCAACAATGTGACTCTGACCTTTCAATTTTGATATTGCTCAAAACTAATGGAATTCACTCCCAAATGGTGGTTTATGCTTAAATAACCCTTTTGTAAGCATAATAACACGTTTCCATTGAAAGTAACAGAAATATTCACGTTTCTAGTTTTTATGTGTGCAAAATGCTTTTCAGAGCGAGAGAAGCACTTTTTGACCAACAATGTGATTTTTACCTTACAATGTTGATATTGCTCAAAACTAATGGAATTCACTCCCAAATGGTGGTTTATGCTTAAATAACCCTTTTGTAAGCATAATAACACGTTTTCATTGAAAGTAACAGAAATATTCACATGTCAAGTTTTTATGTGTGCAAAATGCTTTTCAGAGTGAGAGAAGCACTTTTTGACCAACAATGTGATTCTGACCTTTCAATTTTGATATTGCTCAAAACTAATGGAATTCACTCCCAAATGGTGGTTTATGCTTAAATAACCCTTTTGTAAGCATAATAACACGTTTCCATTGAAAGAAACAGAAATATTCACATGTCAAGTTTTTATGCGTGCAAAATGCTTTTCAGAGCGAGAGAAGCACTTTTTGACCAACAATGTGATTTTTACCTTACAATGTTGATATTGCTCAAAACTAATGGAATTCACTCCCAAATGGTGGTTTATGCTTAAATAACCCTTTTGTAAGCATAATAACACGTTTCCATTGAAAGTAACAGAAATATTCACATGTCAAGTTTTTATGCGTGCAAAATGCTTTTCAGAGCGAGAGAAGCACTTTTTGACCAACAATGTGACTCTGACCTTTCAATTTTGATATTGCTCAAAACTAATGGAATTCACTCCCAAATGGTGGTTTATGCTTAAATAACCCTTTTGTAAGCATAATAACACGTTTCCATTGAAAGTAACAGAAATATTCACATGTCAAGTTTTTATGCGTGCAAAATGCTTTTCAGAGCGAGAGAAGCACTTTTTGACCAACAATGTGACTCTGACCTTTCAATTTTGATATTGCTCAAAACTAATGGAATTCACTCCCAAATGGTGGTTTATGCTTAAATAACCCTTTTGTAAGCATAATAACACGTTTCCATTGAAAGTAACAGAAATATTCACGTTTCTAGTTTTTATGTGTGCAAAATGCTTTTCAGAGCGAGAGAAGCACTTTTTGACCAACAATGTGATTTTTACCTTACAATGTTGATATTGCTCAAAACTAATGGAATTCACTCCCAAATGGTGGTTTATGCTTAAATAACCCTTTTGTAAGCATAATAACACGTTTCCATTGAAAGTAACAGAAATATTCACGTTTCTAGTTTTTATGTGTGCAAAATGCTTTTCAGAGCGAGAGAAGCACTTTTTGACCAACAATGTGATTTTTACCTTACAATGTTGATATTGCTCAAAACTAATGGAATTCACTCCCAAATGGTGGTTTATGCTTAAATAACCCTTTTGTAAGCATAATAACACGTTTCCATTGAAAGTAACAGAAATATTCACATGTCAAGTTTTTATGCGTGCAAAATGCTTTTCAGAGCGAGAGAAGCACTTTTTGACCAACAATGTGATTCTGACCTTTCAATTTTGATATTGCTCAAAACTAATGGAATTCACTCCCAAATGGTGGTTTATGCTTAAATAACCCTTTTGTAAGCATAATAACACGTTTGAATTGAAAGAAACAGAAATATTCACATGTCAAGTTTTTATGCGTGCAAAATGCTTTTCAGAGCGAGAGAAGCACTTTTTGACCAACAATGTGACTCTGACCTTTCAATTTTGATATTGCTCAAAACTAATGGAATTCACTCCCAAATGGTGGTTTATGCTTAAATAACCCTTTTGTAAGCATAATAACACGTTTCCATTGAAAGAAACAGAAATATTCACGTCAAATTTTTATGCGTGCAAAATGCTTTTCAGAGCGAGAGAAGCACTTTTTGACCAACAATGTGATTTTTACCTTACAATGTTGATATTGCTCAAAACTAATGGAATTCACTCCCAAATGGTGGTTTATGCTTAAATAACCCTTTTGTAAGCATAATAACACGTTTCCATTGAAAGTAACAGAAATATTCACATGTCAAGTTTTTATGCGTGCAAAATGCTTTTCAGAGCGAGAGAAGCACTTTTTGACCAACAATGTGACTCTGACCTTTCAATTTTGATATTGCTCAAAACTAATGGAATTCACTCCCAAATGGTGGTTTATGCTTAAATAACCCTTTTGTAAGCATAATAACACGTTTCCATTGAAAGTAACAGAAATATTCACGTTTCTAGTTTTTATGTGTGCAAAATGCTTTTCAGAGCGAGAGAAGCACTTTTTGACCAACAATGTGATTTTTACCTTACAATGTTGATATTGCTCAAAACTAATGGAATTCACTCCCAAATGGTGGTTTATGCTTAAATAACCCTTTTGTAAGCATAATAACACGTTTCCATTGAAAGTAACAGAAATATTCACGTTTCTAGTTTTTATGTGTGCAAAATGCTTTTCAGAGCGAGAGAAGCACTTTTTGACCAACAATGTGATTTTTACCTTACAATGTTGATATTGCTCAAAACTAATGGAATTCACTCCCAAATGGTGGTTTATGCTTAAATAACCCTTTTGTAAGCATAATAACACGTTTCCATTGAAAGTAACAGAAATATTCACATGTCAAGTTTTTATGCGTGCAAAATGCTTTTCAGAGCGAGAGAAGCACTTTTTGACCAACAATGTGATTCTGACCTTTCAATTTTGATATTGCTCAAAACTAATGGAATTCACTCCCAAATGGTGGTTTATGCTTAAATAACCCTTTTGTAAGCATAATAACACGTTTGAATTGAAAGAAACAGAAATATTCACATGTCAAGTTTTTATGCGTGCAAAATGCTTTTCAGAGCGAGAGAAGCACTTTTTGACCAACAATGTGACTCTGACCTTTCAATTTTGATATTGCTCAAAACTAATGGAATTCACTCCCAAATGGTGGTTTATGCTTAAATAACCCTTTTGTAAGCATAATAACACGTTTCCATTGAAAGAAACAGAAATATTCACATGTCAAATTTTTATGCGTGCAAAATGCTTTTCAGAGCGAGAGAAGCACTTTTTGACCAACAATGTGATTTTTACCTTACAATGTTGATATTGCTCAAAACTAATGGAATTCACTCCCAAATGGTGGTTTATGCTTAAATAACCCTTTTGTAAGCATAATAACACGTTTCCATTGAAAGTAACAGAAATATTCACATGTCAAGTTTTTATGTGTGCAAAATGCTTTTCAGAGCGAGAGAAGCACTTTTTGACCAACAATGTGATTCTGACCTTTCAATTTTGATATTGCTCAAAACTAATGGAATTCACTCCCAAATGGTGGTTTATGCTTAAATAACCCTTTTGTAAGCATAATTACACGTTTGAATTGAAAGAAACAGAAATATTCACATGTCAAGTTTTTATGCGTGCAAAATGCTTTTCAGAGCGAGAGAAGCACTTTTTGACCAACAATGTGACTCTGACCTTTCAATTTTGATATTGCTCAAAACTAATGGAATTCACTCCCAAATGGTGGTTTATGCTTAAATAACCCTTTTGTAAGCATAATAACACGTTTCCATTGAAAGTAACAGAAATATTCACATGTCAAGTTTTTATGCGTGCAAAATGCTTTTCAGAGCGAGAGAAGCACTTTTTGACCAACAATGTGACTCTGACCTTTCAATTTTGATATTGCTCAAAACTAATGGAATTCACTCCCAAATGGTGGTTTATGCTTAAATAACCCTTTTGTAAGCATAATAACACGTTTCCATTGAAAGTAACAGAAATATTCACGTTTCTAGTTTTTATGTGTGCAAAATGCTTTTCAGAGCGAGAGAAGCACTTTTTGACCAACAATGTGATTTTTACCTTACAATGTTGATATTGCTCAAAACTAATGGAATTCACTCCCAAATGGTGGTTTATGCTTAAATAACCCTTTTGTAAGCATAATAACACGTTTCCATTGAAAGTAACAGAAATATTCACGTTTCTAGTTTTTATGTGTGCAAAATGCTTTTCAGAGCGAGAGAAGCACTTTTTGACCAACAATGTGATTTTTACCTTACAATGTTGATATTGCTCAAAACTAATGGAATTCACTCCCAAATGGTGGTTTATGCTTAAATAACCCTTTTGTAAGCATAATAACACGTTTCCATTGAAAGTAACAGAAATATTCACATGTCAAGTTTTTATGCGTGCAAAATGCTTTTCAGAGCGAGAGAAGCACTTTTTGACCAACAATGTGATTCTGACCTTTCAATTTTGATATTGCTCAAAACTAATGGAATTCACTCCCAAATGGTGGTTTATGCTTAAATAACCCTTTTGTAAGCATAATAACACGTTTGAATTGAAAGAAACAGAAATATTCACATGTCAAGTTTTTATGCGTGCAAAATGCTTTTCAGAGCGAGAGAAGCACTTTTTGACCAACAATGTGACTCTGACCTTTCAATTTTGATATTGCTCAA
The DNA here is from genome assembly GCF_949987615.1 of Pollachius pollachius. Lineage (NCBI taxonomy): Eukaryota > Metazoa > Chordata > Actinopteri > Gadiformes > Gadidae > Pollachius > Pollachius pollachius. The sequence goes on from NW_027641611.1 coordinate 184,986, forward strand.
AACTAATGGAATTCACTCCCAAATGGTGGTTTATGCTTAAATAACCCTTTTGTAAGCATAATAACACGTTTCCATTGAAAGAAACAGAAATATTCACGTCAAATTTTTATGCGTGCAAAATGCTTTTCAGAGCGAGAGAAGCACTTTTTGACCAACAATGTGATTTTTACCTTACAATGTTGATATTGCTCAAAACTAATGGAATTCACTCCCAAATGGTGGTTTATGCTTAAATAACCCTTTTGTAAGCATAATAACACGTTTCCATTGAAAGTAACAGAAATATTCACATGTCAAGTTTTTATGCGTGCAAAATGCTTTTCAGAGCGAGAGAAGCACTTTTTGACCAACAATGTGACTCTGACCTTTCAATTTTGATATTGCTCAAAACTAATGGAATTCACTCCCAAATGGTGGTTTATGCTTAAATAACCCTTTTGTAAGCATAATAACACGTTTCCATTGAAAGTAACAGAAATATTCACGTTTCTAGTTTTTATGTGTGCAAAATGCTTTTCAGAGCGAGAGAAGCACTTTTTGACCAACAATGTGATTTTTACCTTACAATGTTGATATTGCTCAAAACTAATGGAATTCACTCCCAAATGGTGGTTTATGCTTAAATAACCCTTTTGTAAGCATAATAACACGTTTCCATTGAAAGTAACAGAAATATTCACGTTTCTAGTTTTTATGTGTGCAAAATGCTTTTCAGAGCGAGAGAAGCACTTTTTGACCAACAATGTGATTTTTACCTTACAATGTTGATATTGCTCAAAACTAATGGAATTCACTCCCAAATGGTGGTTTATGCTTAAATAACCCTTTTGTAAGCATAATAACACGTTTCCATTGAAAGTAACAGAAATATTCACATGTCAAGTTTTTATGCGTGCAAAATGCTTTTCAGAGCGAGAGAAGCACTTTTTGACCAACAATGTGATTCTGACCTTTCAATTTTGATATTGCTCAAAACTAATGGAATTCACTCCCAAATGGTGGTTTATGCTTAAATAACCCTTTTGTAAGCATAATAACACGTTTGAATTGAAAGAAACAGAAATATTCACATGTCAAGTTTTTATGCGTGCAAAATGCTTTTCAGAGCGAGAGAAGCACTTTTTGACCAACAATGTGACTCTGACCTTTCAATTTTGATATTGCTCAAAACTAATGGAATTCACTCCCAAATGGTGGTTTATGCTTAAATAACCCTTTTGTAAGCATAATAACACGTTTCCATTGAAAGAAACAGAAATATTCACATGTCAAATTTTTATGCGTGCAAAATGCTTTTCAGAGCGAGAGAAGCACTTTTTGACCAACAATGTGATTTTTACCTTACAATGTTGATATTGCTCAAAACTAATGGAATTCACTCCCAAATGGTGGTTTATGCTTAAATAACCCTTTTGTAAGCATAATAACACGTTTCCATTGAAAGTAACAGAAATATTCACATGTCAAGTTTTTATGTGTGCAAAATGCTTTTCAGAGCGAGAGAAGCACTTTTTGACCAACAATGTGATTCTGACCTTTCAATTTTGATATTGCTCAAAACTAATGGAATTCACTCCCAAATGGTGGTTTATGCTTAAATAACCCTTTTGTAAGCATAATTACACGTTTGAATTGAAAGAAACAGAAATATTCACATGTCAAGTTTTTATGCGTGCAAAATGCTTTTCAGAGCGAGAGAAGCACTTTTTGACCAACTATGTGATTTTTACCTTACAATGTTGATATTGCTCAAAACTAATGGAATTCACTCCCAAATGGTGGTTTATGCTTAAATAACCCTTTTGTAAGCATAATAACACGTTTCCATTGAAAGTAACAGAAATATTCACATGTCAAGTTTTTATGTGTGCAAAATGCTTTTCAGAGCGAGAGAAGCACTTTTTGACCAACAATGTGATTCTGACCTTTCAATTTTGATATTGCTCAAAACTAATGGAATTCACTCCCAAATGGTGGTTTATGCTTAAATAACCCTTTTGTAAGAATAATAACACGTTTCCATTGAAAGTAACAGAAATATTCACATGTCAAGTTTTTATGTGTGCAAAATGCTTTTCAGAGCGAGAGAAGCACTTTTTGACCAACAATGTGATTCTGACCTTTCAATTTTGATATTGCTCAAAACTAATGGAATTCACTCCCAAATGGTGGTTTACGCTTAAATAACCCTTTTGTAAGCCTAAAAACACGTTTCCATTGAAAGAAACAGAAATATTCACATGTCAAGTTTTTATGCGTGCAAAATGCTTTTCAGAGCGAGAGAAGCACTTTTTGACCAACAATGTGATTCTGACCTTTCAATTTTGATATTGCTCAAAACTAATGGAATTCACTCCCAAATGGTGGTTTATGCTTAAATAACCCTTTTGTAAGCATAATAACACGTTTGAATTGAAAGAAACAGAAATATTCACATGTCAAGTTTTTATGCGTGCAAAATGCTTTTCAGAGCGAGAGAAGCACTTTTTGACCAACAATGTGACTCTGACCTTTCAATTTTGATATTGCTCAAAACTAATGGAATTCACTCCCAAATGGTGGTTTATGCTTAAATAACCCTTTTGTAAGCATAATAACACGTTTCCATTGAAAGAAACAGAAATATTCACGTCAAATTTTTATGCGTGCAAAATGCTTTTCAGAGCGAGAGAAGCACTTTTTGACCAACAATGTGATTTTTACCTTACAATGTTGATATTGCTCAAAACTAATGGAATTCACTCCCAAATGGTGGTTTATGCTTAAATAACCCTTTTGTAAGCATAATAACACGTTTCCATTGAAAGTAACAGAAATATTCACATGTCAAGTTTTTATGCGTGCAAAATGCTTTTCAGAGCGAGAGAAGCACTTTTTGACCAACAATGTGACTCTGACCTTTCAATTTTGATATTGCTCAAAACTAATGGAATTCACTCCCAAATGGTGGTTTATGCTTAAATAACCCTTTTGTAAGCATAATAACACGTTTCCATTGAAAGTAACAGAAATATTCACGTTTCTAGTTTTTATGTGTGCAAAATGCTTTTCAGAGCGAGAGAAGCACTTTTTGACCAACAATGTGATTTTTACCTTACAATGTTGATATTGCTCAAAACTAATGGAATTCACTCCCAAATGGTGGTTTATGCTTAAATAACCCTTTTGTAAGCATAATAACACGTTTCCATTGAAAGTAACAGAAATATTCACGTTTCTAGTTTTTATGTGTGCAAAATGCTTTTCAGAGCGAGAGAAGCACTTTTTGACCAACAATGTGATTTTTACCTTACAATGTTGATATTGCTCAAAACTAATGGAATTCACTCCCAAATGGTGGTTTATGCTTAAATAACCCTTTTGTAAGCATAATAACACGTTTCCATTGAAAGTAACAGAAATATTCACATGTCAAGTTTTTATGCGTGCAAAATGCTTTTCAGAGCGAGAGAAGCACTTTTTGACCAACAATGTGATTCTGACCTTTCAATTTTGATATTGCTCAAAACTAATGGAATTCACTCCCAAATGGTGGTTTATGCTTAAATAACCCTTTTGTAAGCATAATAACACGTTTGAATTGAAAGAAACAGAAATATTCACATGTCAAGTTTTTATGCGTGCAAAATGCTTTTCAGAGCGAGAGAAGCACTTTTTGACCAACAATGTGACTCTGACCTTTCAATTTTGATATTGCTCAAAACTAATGGAATTCACTCCCAAATGGTGGTTTATGCTTAAATAACCCTTTTGTAAGCATAATAACACGTTTCCATTGAAAGAAACAGAAATATTCACATGTCAAATTTTTATGCGTGCAAAATGCTTTTCAGAGCGAGAGAAGCACTTTTTGACCAACAATGTGATTTTTACCTTACAATGTTGATATTGCTCAAAACTAATGGAATTCACTCCCAAATGGTGGTTTATGCTTAAATAACCCTTTTGTAAGCATAATAACACGTTTCCATTGAAAGTAACAGAAATATTCACATGTCAAGTTTTTATGTGTGCAAAATGCTTTTCAGAGCGAGAGAAGCACTTTTTGACCAACAATGTGATTCTGACCTTTCAATTTTGATATTGCTCAAAACTAATGGAATTCACTCCCAAATGGTGGTTTATGCTTAAATAACCCTTTTGTAAGCATAATTACACGTTTGAATTGAAAGAAACAGAAATATTCACATGTCAAGTTTTTATGCGTGCAAAATGCTTTTCAGAGCGAGAGAAGCACTTTTTGACCAACTATGTGATTTTTACCTTACAATGTTGATATTGCTCAAAACTAATGGAATTCACTCCCAAATGGTGGTTTATGCTTAAATAACCCTTTTGTAAGCATAATAACACGTTTCCATTGAAAGTAACAGAAATATTCACATGTCAAGTTTTTATGTGTGCAAAATGCTTTTCAGAGCGAGAGAAGCACTTTTTGACCAACAATGTGATTCTGACCTTTCAATTTTGATATTGCTCAAAACTAATGGAATTCACTCCCAAATGGTGGTTTATGCTTAAATAACCCTTTTGTAAGAATAATAACACGTTTCCATTGAAAGTAACAGAAATATTCACATGTCAAGTTTTTATGTGTGCAAAATGCTTTTCAGAGCGAGAGAAGCACTTTTTGACCAACAATGTGATTCTGACCTTTCAATTTTGATATTGCTCAAAACTAATGGAATTCACTCCCAAATGGTGGTTTACGCTTAAATAACCCTTTTGTAAGCCTAAAAACACGTTTCCATTGAAAGAAACAGAAATATTCACATGTCAAGTTTTTATGCGTGCAAAATGCTTTTCAGAGCGAGAGAAGCACTTTTTGACCAACAATGTGATTCTGACCTTTCAATTTTGATATTGCTCAAAACTAATGGAATTCACTCCCAAATGGTGGTTTATGCTTAAATAACCCTTTTGTAAGCCTAATAACACGTTTCCATTGAAAGAAACAGAAATATTCACATGTCAAGTTTTTATGCGTGCAAAATGCTTTTCAGAGCGAGAGAAGCACTTTTTGACCAACAATGTGACTCTGACCTTTCAATTTTGATATTGCTCAAAACTAATGGAATTCACTCCCAAATGGTGGTTTATGCTTAAATAACCCTTTTGTAAGCATAATAACACGTTTCCATTGAAAGTAACAGAAATATTCACATGTCAAGTTTTTATGTGTGCAAAATGCTTTTCAGAGCGAGAGAAGCACTTTTTGACCAACAATGTGATTTTTACCTTACAATGTTGATATTGCTCAAAACTAATGGAATTCACTCCCAAATGGTGGTTTATGCTTAAATAACCCTTTTGTAAGCATAATAACACGTTTCCATTGAAAGTAACAGAAATATTCACATGTCAAGTTTTTATGCGTGCAAAATGCTTTTCAGAGCGAGAGAAGCACTTTTTGACCAACAATGTGACTCTGACCTTTCAATTTTGATATTGCTCAAAACTAATGGAATTCACTCCCAAATGGTGGTTTATGCTTAAATAACCCTTTTGTAAGCATAATAACACGTTTCCATTGAAAGTAACAGAAATATTCACATGTCAAGTTTTTATGTGTGCAAAATGCTTTTCAGAGCGAGAGAAGCACTTTTTGACCAACAATGTGATTTTTACCTTACAATGTTGATATTGCTCAAAACTAATGGAATTCACTCCCAAATGGTGGTTTATGCTTAAATAACCCTTTTGTAAGCATAATAACACGTTTCCATTGAAAGTAACAGAAATATTCACGTTTCTAGTTTTTATGTGTGCAAAATGCTTTTCAGAGCGAGAGAAGCACTTTTTGACCAACAATGTGATTTTTACCTTACAATGTTGATATTGCTCAAAACTAATGGAATTCACTCCCAAATGGTGGTTTATGCTTAAATAACCCTTTTGTAAGCATAATAACACGTTTCCATTGAAAGTAACAGAAATATTCACATGTCAAGTTTTTATGTGTGCAAAATGCTTTTCAGAGTGAGAGAAGCACTTTTTGACCAACAATGTGATTCTGACCTTTCAATTTTGATATTGCTCAAAACTAATGGAATTCACTCCCAAATGGTGGTTTATGCTTAAATAACCCTTTTGTAAGCATAATAACACGTTTCCATTGAAAGAAACAGAAATATTCACATGTCAAGTTTTTATGCGTGCAAAATGCTTTTCAGAGCGAGAGAAGCACTTTTTGACCAACAATGTGATTTTTACCTTACAATGTTGATATTGCTCAAAACTAATGGAATTCACTCCCAAATGGTGGTTTATGCTTAAATAACCCTTTTGTAAGCATAATAACACGTTTCCATTGAAAGTAACAGAAATATTCACATGTCAAGTTTTTATGCGTGCAAAATGCTTTTCAGAGCGAGAGAAGCACTTTTTGACCAACAATGTGACTCTGACCTTTCAATTTTGATATTGCTCAAAACTAATGGAATTCACTCCCAAATGGTGGTTTATGCTTAAATAACCCTTTTGTAAGCATAATAACACGTTTCCATTGAAAGTAACAGAAATATTCACATGTCAAGTTTTTATGCGTGCAAAATGCTTTTCAGAGCGAGAGAAGCACTTTTTGACCAACAATGTGACTCTGACCTTTCAATTTTGATATTGCTCAAAACTAATGGAATTCACTCCCAAATGGTGGTTTATGCTTAAATAACCCTTTTGTAAGCATAATAACACGTTTCCATTGAAAGTAACAGAAATATTCACGTTTCTAGTTTTTATGTGTGCAAAATGCTTTTCAGAGCGAGAGAAGCACTTTTTGACCAACAATGTGATTTTTACCTTACAATGTTGATATTGCTCAAAACTAATGGAATTCACTCCCAAATGGTGGTTTATGCTTAAATAACCCTTTTGTAAGCATAATAACACGTTTCCATTGAAAGTAACAGAAATATTCACGTTTCTAGTTTTTATGTGTGCAAAATGCTTTTCAGAGCGAGAGAAGCACTTTTTGACCAACAATGTGATTTTTACCTTACAATGTTGATATTGCTCAAAACTAATGGAATTCACTCCCAAATGGTGGTTTATGCTTAAATAACCCTTTTGTAAGCATAATAACACGTTTCCATTGAAAGTAACAGAAATATTCACATGTCAAGTTTTTATGCGTGCAAAATGCTTTTCAGAGCGAGAGAAGCACTTTTTGACCAACAATGTGATTCTGACCTTTCAATTTTGATATTGCTCAAAACTAATGGAATTCACTCCCAAATGGTGGTTTATGCTTAAATAACCCTTTTGTAAGCATAATAACACGTTTCCATTGAAAGAAACAGAAATATTCACATGTCAAGTTTTTATGCGTGCAAAATGCTTTTCAGAGCGAGAGAAGCACTTTTTGACCAACAATGTGACTCTGACCTTTCAATTTTGATATTGCTCAAAACTAATGGAATTCACTCCCAAATGGTGGTTTATGCTTAAATAACCCTTTTGTAAGCATAATAACACGTTTCCATTGAAAGAAACAGAAATATTCACATGTCAAATTTTTATGCGTGCAAAATGCTTTTCAGAGCGAGAGAAGCACTTTTTGACCAACAATGTGATTTTTACCTTACAATGTTGATATTGCTCAAAACTAATGGAATTCACTCCCAAATGGTGGTTTATGCTTAAATAACCCTTTTGTAAGCATAATAACACGTTTCCATTGAAAGTAACAGAAATATTCACATGTCAAGTTTTTATGTGTGCAAAATGCTTTTCAGAGCGAGAGAAGCACTTTTTGACCAACAATGTGATTCTGACCTTTCAATTTTGATATTGCTCAAAACTAATGGAATTCACTCCCAAATGGTGGTTTATGCTTAAATAACCCTTTTGTAAGCATAATTACACGTTTGAATTGAAAGAAACAGAAATATTCACATGTCAAGTTTTTATGCGTGCAAAATGCTTTTCAGAGCGAGAGAAGCACTTTTTGACCAACTATGTGATTTTTACCTTACAATGTTGATATTGCTCAAAACTAATGGAATTCACTCCCAAATGGTGGTTTATGCTTAAATAACCCTTTTGTAAGCATAATAACACGTTTCCATTGAAAGTAACAGAAATATTCACATGTCAAGTTTTTATGTGTGCAAAATGCTTTTCAGAGCGAGAGAAGCACTTTTTGACCAACAATGTGATTCTGACCTTTCAATTTTGATATTGCTCAAAACTAATGGAATTCACTCCCAAATGGTGGTTTATGCTTAAATAACCCTTTTGTAAGAATAATAACACGTTTCCATTGAAAGTAACAGAAATATTCACATGTCAAGTTTTTATGTGTGCAAAATGCTTTTCAGAGCGAGAGAAGCACTTTTTGACCAACAATGTGATTCTGACCTTTCAATTTTGATATTGCTCAAAACTAATGGAATTCACTCCCAAATGGTGGTTTACGCTTAAATAACCCTTTTGTAAGCCTAAAAACACGTTTCCATTGAAAGAAACAGAAATATTCACATGTCAAGTTTTTATGCGTGCAAAATGCTTTTCAGAGCGAGAGAAGCACTTTTTGACCAACAATGTGATTCTGACCTTTCAATTTTGATATTGCTCAAAACTAATGGAATTCACTCCCAAATGGTGGTTTATGCTTAAATAACCCTTTTGTAAGCCTAATAACACGTTTCCATTGAAAGAAACAGAAATATTCACATGTCAAGTTTTTATGCGTGCAAAATGCTTTTCAGAGCGAGAGAAGCACTTTTTGACCAACAATGTGACTCTGACCTTTCAATTTTGATATTGCTCAAAACTAATGGAATTCACTCCCAAATGGTGGTTTATGCTTAAATAACCCTTTTGTAAGCATAATAACACGTTTCCATTGAAAGTAACAGAAATATTCACATGTCAAGTTTTTATGTGTGCAAAATGCTTTTCAGAGCGAGAGAAGCACTTTTTGACCAACAATGTGATTTTTACCTTACAATGTTGATATTGCTCAAAACTAATGGAATTCACTCCCAAATGGTGGTTTATGCTTAAATAACCCTTTTGTAAGCATAATAACACGTTTCCATTGAAAGTAACAGAAATATTCACATGTCAAGTTTTTATGCGTGCAAAATGCTTTTCAGAGCGAGAGAAGCACTTTTTGACCAACAATGTGACTCTGACCTTTCAATTTTGATATTGCTCAAAACTAATGGAATTCACTCCCAAATGGTGGTTTATGCTTAAATAACCCTTTTGTAAGCATAATAACACGTTTCCATTGAAAGTAACAGAAATATTCACATGTCAAGTTTTTATGTGTGCAAAATGCTTTTCAGAGCGAGAGAAGCACTTTTTGACCAACAATGTGATTTTTACCTTACAATGTTGATATTGCTCAAAACTAATGGAATTCACTCCCAAATGGTGGTTTATGCTTAAATAACCCTTTTGTAAGCATAATAACACGTTTCCATTGAAAGTAACAGAAATATTCACGTTTCTAGTTTTTATGTGTGCAAAATGCTTTTCAGAGCGAGAGAAGCACTTTTTGACCAACAATGTGATTTTTACCTTACAATGTTGATATTGCTCAAAACTAATGGAATTCACTCCCAAATGGTGGTTTATGCTTAAATAACCCTTTTGTAAGCATAATAACACGTTTCCATTGAAAGTAACAGAAATATTCACATGTCAAGTTTTTATGTGTGCAAAATGCTTTTCAGAGTGAGAGAAGCACTTTTTGACCAACAATGTGATTCTGACCTTTCAATTTTGATATTGCTCAAAACTAATGGAATTCACTCCCAAATGGTGGTTTATGCTTAAATAACCCTTTTGTAAGCATAATAACACGTTTCCATTGAAAGAAACAGAAATATTCACATGTCAAGTTTTTATGCGTGCAAAATGCTTTTCAGAGCGAGAGAAGCACTTTTTGACCAACAATGTGATTTTTACCTTACAATGTTGATATTGCTCAAAACTAATGGAATTCACTCCCAAATGGTGGTTTATGCTTAAATAACCCTTTTGTAAGCATAATAACACGTTTCCATTGAAAGTAACAGAAATATTCACATGTCAAGTTTTTATGCGTGCAAAATGCTTTTCAGAGCGAGAGAAGCACTTTTTGACCAACAATGTGACTCTGACCTTTCAATTTTGATATTGCTCAAAACTAATGGAATTCACTCCCAAATGGTGGTTTATGCTTAAATAACCCTTTTGTAAGCATAATAACACGTTTCCATTGAAAGTAACAGAAATATTCACATGTCAAGTTTTTATGCGTGCAAAATGCTTTTCAGAGCGAGAGAAGCACTTTTTGACCAACAATGTGACTCTGACCTTTCAATTTTGATATTGCTCAAAACTAATGGAATTCACTCCCAAATGGTGGTTTATGCTTAAATAACCCTTTTGTAAGCATAATAACACGTTTCCATTGAAAGTAACAGAAATATTCACGTTTCTAGTTTTTATGTGTGCAAAATGCTTTTCAGAGCGAGAGAAGCACTTTTTGACCAACAATGTGATTTTTACCTTACAATGTTGATATTGCTCAAAACTAATGGAATTCACTCCCAAATGGTGGTTTATGCTTAAATAACCCTTTTGTAAGCATAATAACACGTTTCCATTGAAAGTAACAGAAATATTCACGTTTCTAGTTTTTATGTGTGCAAAATGCTTTTCAGAGCGAGAGAAGCACTTTTTGACCAACAATGTGATTTTTACCTTACAATGTTGATATTGCTCAAAACTAATGGAATTCACTCCCAAATGGTGGTTTATGCTTAAATAACCCTTTTGTAAGCATAATAACACGTTTCCATTGAAAGTAACAGAAATATTCACATGTCAAGTTTTTATGCGTGCAAAATGCTTTTCAGAGCGAGAGAAGCACTTTTTGACCAACAATGTGATTCTGACCTTTCAATTTTGATATTGCTCAAAACTAATGGAATTCACTCCCAAATGGTGGTTTATGCTTAAATAACCCTTTTGTAAGCATAATAACACGTTTGAATTGAAAGAAACAGAAATATTCACATGTCAAGTTTTTATGCGTGCAAAATGCTTTTCAGAGCGAGAGAAGCACTTTTTGACCAACAATGTGACTCTGACCTTTCAATTTTGATATTGCTCAAAACTAATGGAATTCACTCCCAAATGGTGGTTTATGCTTAAATAACCCTTTTGTAAGCATAATAACACGTTTCCATTGAAAGAAACAGAAATATTCACATGTCAAATTTTTATGCGTGCAAAATGCTTTTCAGAGCGAGAGAAGCACTTTTTGACCAACAATGTGATTTTTACCTTACAATGTTGATATTGCTCAAAACTAATGGAATTCACTCCCAAATGGTGGTTTATGCTTAAATAACCCTTTTGTAAGCATAATAACACGTTTCCATTGAAAGTAACAGAAATATTCACATGTCAAGTTTTTATGTGTGCAAAATGCTTTTCAGAGCGAGAGAAGCACTTTTTGACCAACAATGTGATTCTGACCTTTCAATTTTGATATTGCTCAAAACTAATGGAATTCACTCCCAAATGGTGGTTTATGCTTAAATAACCCTTTTGTAAGCATAATTACACGTTTGAATTGAAAGAAACAGAAATATTCACATGTCAAGTTTTTATGCGTGCAAAATGCTTTTCAGAGCGAGAGAAGCACTTTTTGACCAACTATGTGATTTTTACCTTACAATGTTGATATTGCTCAAAACTAATGGAATTCACTCCCAAATGGTGGTTTATGCTTAAATAACCCTTTTGTAAGCATAATAACACGTTTCCATTGAAAGTAACAGAAATATTCACATGTCAAGTTTTTATGTGTGCAAAATGCTTTTCAGAGCGAGAGAAGCACTTTTTGACCAACAATGTGATTCTGACCTTTCAATTTTGATATTGCTCAAAACTAATGGAATTCACTCCCAAATGGTGGTTTATGCTTAAATAACCCTTTTGTAAGAATAATAACACGTTTCCATTGAAAGTAACAGAAATATTCACATGTCAAGTTTTTATGTGTGCAAAATGCTTTTCAGAGCGAGAGAAGCACTTTTTGACCAACAATGTGATTCTGACCTTTCAATTTTGATATTGCTCAAAACTAATGGAATTCACTCCCAAATGGTGGTTTACGCTTAAATAACCCTTTTGTAAGCCTAAAAACACGTTTCCATTGAAAGAAACAGAAATATTCACATGTCAAGTTTTTATGCGTGCAAAATGCTTTTCAGAGCGAGAGAAGCACTTTTTGACCAACAATGTGATTCTGACCTTTCAATTTTGATATTGCTCAAAACTAATGGAATTCACTCCCAAATGGTGGTTTATGCTTAAATAACCCTTTTGTAAGCCTAATAACACGTTTCCATTGAAAGAAACAGAAATATTCACATGTCAAGTTTTTATGCGTGCAAAATGCTTTTCAGAGCGAGAGAAGCACTTTTTGACCAACAATGTGACTCTGACCTTTCAATTTTGATATTGCTCAAAACTAATGGAATTCACTCCCAAATGGTGGTTTATGCTTAAATAACCCTTTTGTAAGCATAATAACACGTTTCCATTGAAAGTAACAGAAATATTCACATGTCAAGTTTTTATGTGTGCAAAATGCTTTTCAGAGCGAGAGAAGCACTTTTTGACCAACAATGTGATTTTTACCTTACAATGTTGATATTGCTCAAAACTAATGGAATTCACTCCCAAATGGTGGTTTATGCTTAAATAACCCTTTTGTAAGCATAATAACACGTTTCCATTGAAAGTAACAGAAATATTCACATGTCAAGTTTTTATGCGTGCAAAATGCTTTTCAGAGCGAGAGAAGCACTTTTTGACCAACAATGTGACTCTGACCTTTCAATTTTGATATTGCTCAAAACTAATGGAATTCACTCCCAAATGGTGGTTTATGCTTAAATAACCCTTTTGTAAGCATAATAACACGTTTCCATTGAAAGTAACAGAAATATTCACATGTCAAGTTTTTATGTGTGCAAAATGCTTTCAGAGCGAGAGAAGCACTTTTTGACCAACAATGTGATTTTTACCTTACAATGTTGATATTGCTCAAAACTAATGGAATTCACTCCCAAATGGTGGTTTATGCTTAAATAACCCTTTTGTAAGCATAATAACACGTTTCCATTGAAAGTAACAGAAATATTCACGTTTCTAGTTTTTATGTGTGCAAAATGCTTTTCAGAGCGAGAGAAGCACTTTTTGACCAACAATGTGATTTTTACCTTACAATGTTGATATTGCTCAAAACTAATGGAATTCACTCCCAAATGGTGGTTTATGCTTAAATAACCCTTTTGTAAGCATAATAACACGTTTCCATTGAAAGTAACAGAAATATTCACATGTCAAGTTTTTATGTGTGCAAAATGCTTTTCAGAGTGAGAGAAGCACTTTTTGACCAACAATGTGATTCTGACCTTTCAATTTTGATATTGCTCAAAACTAATGGAATTCACTCCCAAATGGTGGTTTATGCTTAAATAACCCTTTTGTAAGCATAATAACACGTTTCCATTGAAAGAAACAGAAATATTCACATGTCAAGTTTTTATGCGTGCAAAATGCTTTTCAGAGCGAGAGAAGCACTTTTTGACCAACAATGTGATTTTTACCTTACAATGTTGATATTGCTCAAAACTAATGGAATTCACTCCCAAATGGTGGTTTATGCTTAAATAACCCTTTTGTAAGCATAATAACACGTTTCCATTGAAAGTAACAGAAATATTCACATGTCAAGTTTTTATGCGTGCAAAATGCTTTTCAGAGCGAGAGAAGCACTTTTTGACCAACAATGTGACTCTGACCTTTCAATTTTGATATTGCTCAAAACTAATGGAATTCACTCCCAAATGGTGGTTTATGCTTAAATAACCCTTTTGTAAGCATAATAACACGTTTCCATTGAAAGTAACAGAAATATTCACATGTCAAGTTTTTATGCGTGCAAAATGCTTTTCAGAGCGAGAGAAGCACTTTTTGACCAACAATGTGACTCTGACCTTTCAATTTTGATATTGCTCAAAACTAATGGAATTCACTCCCAAATGGTGGTTTATGCTTAAATAACCCTTTTGTAAGCATAATAACACGTTTCCATTGAAAGTAACAGAAATATTCACGTTTCTAGTTTTTATGTGTGCAAAATGCTTTTCAGAGCGAGAGAAGCACTTTTTGACCAACAATGTGATTTTTACCTTACAATGTTGATATTGCTCAAAACTAATGGAATTCACTCCCAAATGGTGGTTTATGCTTAAATAACCCTTTTGTAAGCATAATAACACGTTTTCATTGAAAGTAACAGAAATATTCACATGTCAAGTTTTTATGTGTGCAAAATGCTTTTCAGAGTGAGAGAAGCACTTTTTGACCAACAATGTGATTCTGACCTTTCAATTTTGATATTGCTCAAAACTAATGGAATTCACTCCCAAATGGTGGTTTATGCTTAAATAACCCTTTTGTAAGCATAATAACACGTTTCCATTGAAAGAAACAGAAATATTCACATGTCAAGTTTTTATGCGTGCAAAATGCTTTTCAGAGCGAGAGAAGCACTTTTTGACCAACAATGTGATTTTTACCTTACAATGTTGATATTGCTCAAAACTAATGGAATTCACTCCCAAATGGTGGTTTATGCTTAAATAACCCTTTTGTAAGCATAATAACACGTTTCCATTGAAAGTAACAGAAATATTCACATGTCAAGTTTTTATGCGTGCAAAATGCTTTTCAGAGCGAGAGAAGCACTTTTTGACCAACAATGTGACTCTGACCTTTCAATTTTGATATTGCTCAAAACTAATGGAATTCACTCCCAAATGGTGGTTTATGCTTAAATAACCCTTTTGTAAGCATAATAACACGTTTCCATTGAAAGTAACAGAAATATTCACATGTCAAGTTTTTATGCGTGCAAAATGCTTTTCAGAGCGAGAGAAGCACTTTTTGACCAACAATGTGACTCTGACCTTTCAATTTTGATATTGCTCAAAACTAATGGAATTCACTCCCAAATGGTGGTTTATGCTTAAATAACCCTTTTGTAAGCATAATAACACGTTTCCATTGAAAGTAACAGAAATATTCACGTTTCTAGTTTTTATGTGTGCAAAATGCTTTTCAGAGCGAGAGAAGCACTTTTTGACCAACAATGTGATTTTTACCTTACAATGTTGATATTGCTCAAAACTAATGGAATTCACTCCCAAATGGTGGTTTATGCTTAAATAACCCTTTTGTAAGCATAATAACACGTTTCCATTGAAAGTAACAGAAATATTCACGTTTCTAGTTTTTATGTGTGCAAAATGCTTTTCAGAGCGAGAGAAGCACTTTTTGACCAACAATGTGATTTTTACCTTACAATGTTGATATTGCTCAAAACTAATGGAATTCACTCCCAAATGGTGGTTTATGCTTAAATAACCCTTTTGTAAGCATAATAACACGTTTCCATTGAAAGTAACAGAAATATTCAC
>NW_027641610.1:0-5000 GCF_949987615.1 Pollachius pollachius
CCCATGCCGCCATCTACTCCATGCGGCCTGACGTGCGCTGTGCCATCCACGTGCACACTCCTGCCACCCGCCGCCGTGAGTCACCGCTCGACAACAACAACACAAAGTAGTTGGGGGCGCTAAGGAGATTTCGCTAGGCTTTGTATGTGTGTGTGTGTGTGTGTGTGTAGTGGTGTGGGTGTGTGTGTGACTGTGGGTGTTATGTTTACTGCTGACAGTGCATCACACACCTTTTGACCTAAATTTCTAATGAGAGTAAACAGTGTGAAAGTGCTAATCCTAAAAACCTTCCACATTACTACTATTAAGACGGCTTTAAGCTCAGAGAGCTATCGAACGTAAGCGCTTCAAACGGCTTCCGTTCCCCTCAGTGCGTTCCTCGTTCTGAACGTCACGAATGAACGGCTCTTCGGAGAGATCTAGAACAGGCCGGACTCCCAGGAACCCTCTCTCTCTGTGCCATTCGATTTACATTCACCTTTACATTTACATTGAGGGCACTTAGCAGACGCTTTTATCCAAAGCCACTTACAATAAGTACATTTGTCAGAAGAAGGAGAAACAATATATCCCTGTCGGTGCCAAGCACTAACAAATCACGCCCGTGTATACAACAAAGCTAGCTAGGATAAGATGCTACACAACTCGGTGCTATTCCTAAGTGCCAGGATGTGGAACATACAATAAGTGTGTACACTAAGTGCCATGACACCACAAGACATGGGCTAGATCCCGCACTATCTACACCTCTCAACCGTAAAAGTGGTGCGGCGCCCTCACTAACGGTTCGCCTCTCTCCCCCCCCCAGGTGTCGTCCATGAAGTGTGGCATCCTGCCCATCTCCCAGGAGTCTCTGCTGCTGGGAGACATTGCCTACTACAACTACCAGGGCAGCCTGGACGACCCTGAGGAGCGCAGGGAGCTGCAGAAGGCCCTGGGGCCCTCCGCCAAGGTGTGTGTGTGTGTGTGTGTGTGTGTGTGTGTGTGTGTGTACGTCTTTGTGTGTGTTTGTCATAGTTCCATGGAGCAGGCAAGAAAAAATCCTTTGAACTCTTTTGGCTCGATATGAAGGCGAAAACAAAGTTTGGTCGATAGATCTATGTCTGACTCCTGCTCTTGACAAAGAAAACGTGACTCAGATACGTTTAAAACTTTGATAAGGGAAGCCAAGTAGTTTCATTTCTGGTGAAACTAGTTGCTAAGTAAGTGTGTGTGTGTGTGTGCGTGTGCGCACGCGTGTGTGTGCGTACGTGCGTGCTTTCACAGGTGCTAGTGCTCAGGAACCACGGTGTGGTGGCTCTCGGGGAGACCATCGAAGAGGCCTTTAACTTCATCTACAACGTCGTCTATGCCTGTGAGATCCAGGTACCCATGCACTCACACACACGCATGCACACGCAGACACACACACGCAGGCAAACACAGGCACAGACCCAAACACATGCACACACACGTCCCTGTCCCGAGGTGCTCTTGGTACACCCGTTGCTTTGAATCACACTTTTCCCTGATGAAACAGCCGAGCGATATAGACAGACATTTTTCCCCTAATCTGTTGTGGTTCCCACTGCCAGATGCTCTCCTAAGCCATTTCCTCTAATGCCCCCCCACCCCCCTCCCCTTCTTCGCTCTGTTTCAACAACAAAACTTGACCACATCTCAACCTGCTTCATTTAGAGGAAGCTTATTGTTGCAGTAGGATGGTTGGTAGCCATTTTGGATGAAGCCATTCGTCCTGCAAAGGCTGTGGCCTCAAAGATGCAATTAACGCAGACTTTTGATGCCAAATAGTATGACAATGCAGTGGTGAGAAACAAGTGTCAGAACCGGAACCACACTGGTTTCAAAAGTCAGATCAGGTCGTGCTACTTCTGGGGGGCCCTCCATTGGCCCCTGTGTGGCTGGGCTGAAGGAGAAAGGAGAGGTTGTGTGTGTCACCCATACCTCTGCCTTGTATCTACGCCCATACGCAGCCATGTATCTACACCCAGTGCCGTAACAAGGGCCCTTTATTTGGAGCCCGGTCCGCCAATTATTGAGTTTCACTTTATTTCTCCTTCCTATTGACCAAAGCTTCTCTCGACTCATACATACAGACCTTGTCTATCTCTCACTCACTCTCTCCAGGGCTGTTCCTCTCTCTCTCACCACTAAATTTGCATTGGTGTTGTATTGCAGCATGGCCAAAGCAGTTCAGGTGTATTATTTTACCGAAATCTTAAAAAAAAAAGAACGATCTTGTGCTCTTTGTCTCCATCTTGTGGTCGTGCAGGTGAATGCCATCTCATGTGCTGGCAGTATAGAGAACCTGAGTATTCTGGACAGAGAGGCGTACAAGGCACGAACGTTCGATGTTGGATGCTCCGCCGACGTGGCGATGGGGGCTGAGTTCAAGTACAAGCTCGGTGAGCTGGAGTTTGAGTCCCTGATGAGGATGTTGGATAACCTGGTAAGCCACACACACACAGACACACACACACACACACACACACACACACACACACACACACACACACACCTTTCTTTCTCTCTATCTCGCTATCTTTGGCCCGCTCTCTCTCTATCTCTAACTCAATTCAACTCAAGAGCTTTTTTGGCATGGAAAATAAACATTTACATTGCCAAAGTAGTTAAAGTTTTATAAAGGCAAATGCAAAAAAGGACTACAAAATGGTAAAAAAAAATTAAAACTAGGTGTATGTACAAAAGATGAGCTTATGGTCAGGAATGAGCAAACTATTTCCAGGAACTGGGCAACAGACAACAGGGTATTTACCTTACTATCGCGTAGCCATTATATATATATATATAGTATATGTATACGAAATATATATGAAAGGCGATGTACTCTAGAGAGGCATGAGATGAATGAATGACAGATGAAAGAGGGCGAGAGGAGTGGGTAGAACGGAGAGCCCTAACTGTTAGTGTTTGCTTTCTCATCCTCCTCCTGCCCCTTTCTCCCCCCCCCCCTCCTTATCCTCCTCCTCCCCTCCCTCCTCCTGCCACCTGCCTCTTCCTCATCCTCTTCCTCCCCCTGTTTCTTCCTCTGCCTCACCCTCCTCCTCCTCCTCCTCCTCACTCCTCACCCTCCCTCCTCTTCCTCATCCTCACCCTCCTCCCCCTCCTCCCCCCCTCCTTTTCCTCACCCCCTTCCTCCCCTTCCCCCTCCCCCCCTCCTCCTCACCCCCCTCCCCTTCCTCACCCCCTTCCTCCCCCTCCCCCTCCCCCCCCTCCTCCTCACCCTCCCCCTCTTCCTCACCCCTTTCCTCCCCGTCCTCCTCCTCCCCCCGTCCTCCTCCTCCCCCCCTTCCTCCCCCTCCCTCCTCCTCCTTCAGGGCTACAGGACGGGCCACGCCTACCGCCACCCCATCATGCGGGACAAGCCGCGGCACAAGAGCGAGGTGGAGATCCCCGCCACGGTGTCGGCCTTCCAGTTCGAGGAGGAGCAGGACGGCGAGGGGGGCGGGGCCACGCGGCTGCCCTTCAAGTTCATGCAGCAGCGGCAGCAGCGTGAGAAGACGCGCTGGCTCAACTCGCCCAACAGCTACACCAAGGTGCAGGTGGAGGGCAGCGACGACCGCCACTACAGCCGCACCACCACGGTGGGTGGGGGGTACGGGGGGCTGTGTGTGTGTGTGTGTGCGTGTGCGTAGTTTGTTTGTGTGTGTGTGTGTATAATTGTTTTTTATGCGTTTGTGTGCATGTATTTTGATGTTTTATGGGTGTGTTTTTAGTTTAGTTTGATTTTTTTGTGTGTGTGTGTGTGTGTGTGTGTGTGAGAGACAAGAAAAGCGTTCCGACCCAACGCTATGCCTTGAGCGCCCTCCTGTGGCTGAATAGTGTAATTCATTCTAACACAATTTTTTCTTACTGGCATTATGCTAACCTTCTGGATCTTCATCCAAACATTATCACGTTGGTTCATTGTCAACGAGGGAAGAGATTATTGATCAATTTTAAGGTTAATAAAAAAATACACATAAATAATTTACCTTAATTGCTGAGAGGTTGTTCTTAAATTTAATACAATCACCAATCAAACTGCTTAACTGTAATTTAACCAAGGCTTATGTGCTAGGGTAGAGTTGAAATCCACAATGGGAGTAGTACTTCTTCGTTTTTTTTTCTCCAAAATAAGATCCACGGTCTTGTACCAATGATTTCTTTCTTTTGATTTTCGTCGTTTTCATATTCGTAATCTAATTAAATGAAAATGAGCTATGCCCACTTTAAACATCAGACAGACTGGATGAGTAGAACCATTGGAACTAAAAAAAACACCACTTCCAGAAACCAGAGGGTCTGAGTGACCACGTCGCCACCAGGTCTATCGGACAGGGCACTCAGGGCACGTTGTGCTTCCTGCTACACTCGCCACGAACGAGGAAGGATGAACCAATCACAGACCTGTGCTCACCACTAACGACGACAGATGAACCAATCCCAGGCCTGCACCTGCCGCTAACGAGGACAGACGAACCAATCATAGTCCTGCACTCACCACTAACAAGGACAGACAAACCAATCACAGGCCTGCATTGCCACTAACGAGGACAGACAAACATATCACAGGCCTGCACTCACCACTAACGAGGACAGATGAATCAATCACAGGCCTGCACTCACCACTAACGAGGACATATGAACCGATCCCAGACCTGCACTCGCCAGTAGCGAGGACAGACATACCCATCACAGGCTTGCACTCACCATTAACGAGAACAGATGAACTAATCATTGTCCTGCACTCACCACTAACGAGGACCGATGAACTGATCCCAGGCCCCCTTATACTGACTGCTGTCTGTCATTCTGTGTGTTTCCTGTGCAGTGGATGAAGGCTGAGGAGACGGGCACGCCCATCCGGATCGAGGACGCCAACCAGTTTGTGCCCCTCAATACGGACCCCAGCGAGGTGCAGCAGAAGAGGAACAAGGTGAGGAACACCCTCCATCACTCCCTCTTTTTCTTGTGAGTGGGCCAAGCGCAAATTGCGA
>NW_027641610.1:10000-20000 GCF_949987615.1 Pollachius pollachius
CATGCATTTGGTGGACGATGAGGCAGGGACTACATATCCGCGTCTCGCTGTTCGCTGAAGGGACCGTCGCCCCCTGTGACACCCCTGATCACAGCCTGGGAGCCACGCCCGATCCCCCAACCATCTGACCCGGAGAGGAGCCAAGACGTCTGTGCATGTTTTGCATGCCTGGTCCCCGGGAGATCTGAGGAGGCCCGGTCGCACACCGGCCTGCCACCAACACACACGAAACACAAAACACAACGCACATAAAGCCTAACAGATCTTTTTGGTCTTCTGTGAATGCAGCCGTGCATGATGGCATGTTCCTAACATTTGTGTGCTACCACTAATCTGTTAACCCTCCCTTCCTCCCTCCCTCCCCCGCCCTGCCCCACCCTCGCCACACATGCACCATCCAACACACACACACACACACACACACCAACACTTCACCTCCACCCCCGCTCTCTGCCACCATACCACCCACCCCACCCGCAAACACATTCACACACAATGTGAAAATCCACACTGATCCAAACTCTTGTACCACATTCTGATTCACCCGCCCACATACACATCAACACCCTGCCCCCCGCCCCTCACACACACACACACGCACCTTCCTACCCACACACACACACACACGCCCCCCCCCCCCCCCCCAACCGTACCTCCCTGCAGATGGCGAGCACGAGCTAACATCCGACGACGGTTCCACCCTCTCTCAGTCTCTCTCGGTGTCTCTCAACCAGACGCCGCAAGGCACGCCGGCCAAGCAAGGTATCCCAGAACGAGAAGAGCTCCCCCCCCGCCATGTCCTCGCTCCTCTGTGTGCGAGTGCACGTGCGCATGTGTGTGTGTGTGCTTTCTAGAAAACACGCGGTGTGTATGTGAGTGTATGAGCGAGCGGGCCGGGGAGGGGATTGAATTGCCGCGAGCGCGCTTCAGTGCGATGTCACGACTGATGTTACGCTACTAAGACCCGGCCGGCTCGGGCCCAACTGGGCTCTCTGTTTTCCACTGTGGGCCATTCATTGTGCGGCTGACATTTGAGGATGGTAACGGAAGGCAGCGGAGGGAGGGAAGGAGGCCAGTGTGTTTCCCTTTGAGCCGCTCTGCACGACATTTCTGCTTGTATCGACCGACCCACGGCGTGTTTTTCTCTTAGAGTCTGAGTCCCAGCACGCATCACAGCGAGGCGTCTATAAAGAGAAACACTGCAGAGATAAAGGCTTAGTTATGGTTTCACGTCGACACAACGCAAGGGGGTTTACGGCCCCATAACGTCCTTGCGGACCCTCCTTTGCATCCCGACGCAGAACCGTAAACCCGACGCGGAACCAAAACAGGTTTGAGACTGCGTCGAAGCGTCTGGGTGGTCGTTGCGTTGCGTCGACGTGGAAGCATAACTAAGCCTTTAGACACTGCAGGGGGTCAGAGGGTCAGGGGAGCTGTCCTTTACTCTGATACGCTGGTTCGAGGGACTCATCTCAGTACTCCAACTTTGCACCAAAAAACCAGGGCGATTGTTTGTTGCGAATCCCTCCCTCCCCCCCCCCCCCAATCTTGGTTTGACCTCGGCGTCGGGGCATTGTGCTCCAGAAGACCCCTCAGCATTCCTGGTTAGGGGAGCTGTGCCACGCAGTAACAGGATGCTCGGGGCCTCTTCTCTGTGTTGTTCTACCGCCGCAACATGCTTACGTCAACAGAGAAGGGCGCCCGTCATACAAAGATGAGAGGGGAAGTGAGTGCATTGCGGTCGTGCTCACATGACCTAGTTTCTTCCCCTGGGGGGGGGGTGACTGGAGGACAGTGTGTGAGCAGGGTCAACAGGGTTCAGAGACCCTCCCTTGTCCTGAGACTCACTGTCCTTAAACAGGATAGTGTAGTTTACTGCAGGTTATCCTGAGCAAGGGGTGTTCAGTATACAGTTCAGTTTACATATTATTATTATTAGTAGTAGTAGTAATATTTATATGACCAGCAAGCATCCTTATTTCACCGTTAATATCTGAGTTGGAGTCCTGTGCTAGAGGCACCACATTTAGAGCAAGGGATTGTGGGAGATTATTCTGAGCTATGGGTGTTAAGTATAAAGTTCAGTTTACATTTAATTATTATTATTATTAGTAATCTTTATATGATCAACAAACATCCTTATTTCACCCTTATTATCTGTATTGGAGTCCTGTACTAGAGGCACCACATGTAAAGCAAGGCATTGTGGGGGAAGCTCAGCGCTGCCAGCAGAGAGTGGACTTCCTACCGGGCTCTCTGGACGCCACCAAGATGACTAGCATACGGTGTTCCCACCGTATGCTAGTCGCTACAATTCTGCCTCCGTTCTTTGTAAAAACCTGCAGCATTTGGCACCGAGTTATGATGAACGAGTTATTATGATTTTGAACTCTTTAATCTACTGTTTTTAAGGGAGTTAAAAAATTTTGCCAAACGGCAGGGGTTTCAAAATTAATTACAAAGTGACTTTCAGATTTGCTTGTTGGATCAGCGCCACTGATTAACCCTCCAACTAACTAGCGGCGCCCAGGGAGTTGTGGTGTTTTACACATTCATCGTTTCAATTAGCTAACCAACCAATCCATGGGTCCATCGATCAGTTTCTGATATTCTGTTGGTCAGCATTGTAACGACCATCGAAAAGAACAAATTAACCATAGGATAGTCGTGGTTAGGAGAAGACATAAAGAAGGACAAAACCTACTGGGTTCAATTCCCATGTGTACGATGCTTGACCCCTACCCCCACCCCCTTAACAAGAGTATCTGAATTCACTGCATTTCACCGGATGAAGAACCTCAGAGTATTTACATTTACATTTAGGGCATTTAGCAGACGCTTTTATCCAAAGCGACTTAATAAGCACCTTTGTCATAAGAAAGGTACAGTAAGGATGTTCATGGAACCACAACAATCGCTTAGGTTAACCCATTCCCCGTGCTCAACATAGATAGCTAGGATAAGATGCTACACAACTAAGTACTATAACTGAATACGACATACAATAAGTACGTACATTGAGTGCCAGGACGTACAACATACAACAAGTACTGCAAAGAGCAGTGCTGTCTGACACCTCTAACCATCTCCTCCTCTCCCCCTCCGCCCCCCCCAGAGCACAACGACAGCGGCCTGCTCAACGGCAACGGGCGGAGCGGCGGCGGCGGCGGCGGCGGCGGCGGCGGCGGCGGGGGCGCGGACGAGGAGCTGTCCCGGCGCGTCAGTCAGCTGACCACCAGCGTGGAGAGCGTGACGCTGACGCTGCGGCCCGGCGACAAGATCGAGGAGCTGGGGCTCTCCCCGGAGAGCTCGCCCTCCAAGTCGCCCAACGGCAAGAAGAAGAAGAAGTTCCGCACGCCGTCCTTCCTGAAGAAGAACAAGAAGAAGGACAAGCTGGAGGCCTGAGGAGGCCGCGCCCGCTCCTCCCTGTCCCGCCGCAAGGGGCGGGGCCCGCTGAGGCCCCGCCCCCTCGCCACAGAGGAAGAGGCAGGGTTTGGCAGCAGTGGCGGCGGCGAAGGGGTTCTCCCTATCTGTTCGTTTGGGTTTGTTTCCGTATGGTTTTGTTCATGTTTGTTTTCACTGTCGATATCGTTTTTTTTTGTTTTCCTTTCGTCCATTTTTTGTTCCGGATTTTAATAGATTATCTTTTTTTATTTTCTAACAGAACATGTCCGTGCTATATGGTAGGCCGAGGAAGATATATACAATTGGATGAATACCAAAAAATAATAGAAAACCCTGCGTTGACGTGCAGAGTTGTGCCGGAAGGGGTCGGGTACAACCTGGCGACGGTGAGATGGCTTTGGTCCGCTGCACACTGGATGCCGGTGCAGAGTAGTGTCAGCTGATACCGGGGCCCTCCGCGCCGATCCTGAATTACTGGCTCGCCCTGTGCTGCACTTCCCCCTTGGCTAGGGATGGCATTCAAAACAGCCCTGTGTGTCTCTGGCGCCATGACAACCCCGAGTCGAGGCCGACGTTTGGGCTCCGCTTATGCAGTCGCGTGTGTGTAGGTAAACTGGAACGAGGCGCACGGAAATGACCCTCACACTGGAAAGAGAAATGTGTTTTTTCTGTTAAGGTTTTTGTTTTGTTGGCAGTTCAGCTCTGGCGGAGTTTGCGTTGCGTGTTCTTATCTCTAGCAAGCTCTTTTTTTTATTATCTTTCAACCCACTTCTCTCACTCTTTCCCCTCGCTCTCTTCAAAGAGCCTCATCGCTGTCTAATTGCAGTCCAGAAGGCACTGGCAGAAGCCCTCGGCTCATTGTGGACTAAATCCAATGCTGCAGTTTCAGTTGTCGTGCTTCTGTTCTTCTTATTCTTAGCTAGGCCAGGAATGCTCGCTCCTTTCCTTGCCAGAAAACGATACAAAAAAAGACAGAAATGTTTCTGTGAGTGGAGGTTCTGACCCTTGGAAGAGAGACTTACCACCTTACTTCTATGTAGCATTCAATGTATTCTTTTGTTACTTGCTTTTTTTGCCAAACTAAAAAACAGAGTAAGGAAAAAACAAACACACAATCACGTTTTAGTGAAGCCTCACTTGTTCATGTCATACTTTTTAGCCGGGCGAGAACGCAAACGTCATCTCTGGAAACTTGCATCTCGGTTTGTTTTGCTTTGACTTTCTAAAATTGAACGTGGAACTCCTGAGTTGGTCATCTCTATTTTCTACTCATTTCTATACTTTTACAGAGAATACAAATATTAAGCATGTTTTCTTTTGTGCAAGAAGTCGTTTTTTTATTTACTTAATACATTCTGTAGTGTTGCCTGGTTTCTCAAATTATACGAGTCTTCATATTACTAAAAAAAACTGCTATATAACACAACTATATGAAAACTGGATATGTTGGCTATAGTTTTGTACCTATATATTTTATTGTGCTGCACTTTTTGTAATATTTAACACATAGTAGTGGGTTTTACTAAGAGTAGGGTCTAGAGTCTTGTCGAGGCTTGTGCAAAAGACAGACGAGTGAGGCGTTGGGTATTCGAACGACTCGAGAAGGAAGGTGTGTTTAATCGAGGGGGAGAGAGAGAGAAAACAGGAACTCAAAGTCACACACGGGTTATTACTGCCCTTCCAAACAGGGGATACGAACGGTTCAGTGATAACGGAAACCGAAAGCGGGCCTTTAGACGCCCTCTCATCACGTCCTTCGCATCACGGTCTTCCCCAGGCATTTGGTATGCTTGTGTCGCTTCTAAAGCCATATTGTCATCGTTTTCTCCCTCAGACGTTTTAACCATGAAACAAGGCGGGCTATTATGGTCTGCTTGATCAGCGACAAGTATGAAGTTTCCTTTCCTCCCTCCTTTCCCCCCTCTCCCCCCAAACATGAACACGCAGCAGATACACTCATGGCCGTGTGCATTTCTGTATTTTGCTGAGTTCTCCTCTTTTAAACTGGAAGTGAGCGAGGGATCTAGGGCACACTATGTTGTCATCAATATCCTAACACGACGAAAAAGAGAACAAAATACCCCACATACCTTAAAGCAATTGCATTGTGACCCAGTTTATCCCCCAAAGCCAAAGTGTACCACATGTTCCCTCTCCAACCGATCCAAACGTCCCAGCTAGCGATGTGAATCCTGTTGGATTATTGCGAGGTGTGTGTGTGTACCTCTAAAACCTACAACTGGAAGGGCTGATCTCAGTACACCTAAAGGAAGGAGATGACGGTTAAAGGGAAGTGATTTTGGGAGTTTAGCGATGCGGTGGTTAGTGGCACATTTAGGCACAAATGTTTAAATCTTTCAAACTGTCCTTTTATTTCATTTATCCTTTTGGAAAAATTGTCATCTTCTGTTTTGTAATGCAGTTCGGCTTTCTTTATTTGAGCTTCTTACGACTTTTTAACATCTAAATTTTTGACCCTGATGAACTGAATCTGAATGACATTGTTTTTATTTGTTTCTGCTTTCCGACCATTTGCACCTTGTTTTATTCATGCCTCCCATCCACTTTTTTTTTTTTCATTTTGAGAGGATTAATGAGTTTGGCTTTGGCGTACCGAATGAGCCAAGTTATTTCAAGACCTGTGAAAATTAACGGTATTCTAATGGAGTTGCTTTTAGGTGTACTGCTAATCAGTGTAAATTCACAAATAAAACTATTTTATGAAAACCGAAGCTCAATTTCAGTGTTTGTCAAAGAAAAACACAAACAAAATCCCACCGCAAGATATTCCACAATCCGCATTCATAAACATCAACCTCATTCCCAAACTCTTAATTTGAGCATAACCCGTTCACATGCATTTATCATTTTTGCTTCACAGACATAACCTACCACAAACAGATTTGAAAAATATGTTTCTAGTTGATTGTTAATGCCCATTCAAGTGGTTATCTAATTACTAGATAGAAAGACCAAAGTACAGTGCCCATGGGGTATAATCAAAACCACGGGGACAATAGTGCATGCGCTGTGGAGAAATCCACAACAGCACTCATTTCAAACAATGGCTGCACCCTGACCTGTCTATCAGCCCTAAGGGTTAATCTTTAAGCATTTTGCTGACTATAATATGAGTATCAGTGTGCCTACAAGTTCAAAATTGGGATAAAAGTCAACGAGGTGTAGAGCTGAGCGCTAATGGTGACTGTAAAAGTGTTTTAAATCCTTTGTTTAAGGAAGTGTTGTCAGATGGCCTGTGAAATTTTTACCTGCAATGACACCTAGTCATGCTCTGATAAGATTTGCACAGCGAGGCGGGGGGGTGCAGAGAGGTTGAACACACAGTAAAAACCATGTTGAGTGACACTTAGTACAATAAGGGTACATAAATGACCATTCATTTACGTTAGTTAATAGTTAACTATTGGTCTAGTAATCATTTACTAATGGTGTTCATGTCAACTAAGGTAATGGTGTTACTTAAGGTAATTACTCATAACATATTTGATAGCCCAACCCCTATGCTAATGCTACCATTTAATGCTTATACTGCATTAACTGACGTTAATTTATGGTTAAATAATGTACACTTATACTGTAGTGTTACCAACTGTTGACCTTATCATGTCACGTTGTCGACCAAACCGATTCCTCCATTCTGCATCGCAGTTTGTAGTGCAGAGTGTATGGTTTAGCATCAGAGTATGAACGTTAGTTTATCTATTATTTTGACATGATAGTGATGGCTCCATTTGCTGCTGCCCAAGTTGTAACACTTGGTGTAATCTGCCCGGATCACATGGAGCCTCTTATGGTAAATGATGAGGATGTAAGTTCTGTCCCCATCTGGAGAGAAACCAATTATAGACCTCGAGCAAAGATGGCGCTGCCTCTGTTGCAGGGAGAACATTGCCTGTTCTAGTGAAGATTCAGGCCACTGGGGAAATATATGCGCACGGTGTGTTTGTAAGTGTATTAATGTGTGCAACCACTGTGCCTTGTCTGCATTTATCCTCACAAAAAAATATGCAAGTGCTATATTGTGATACGTAAGTAGGCTAGTCTAGTGTGTCTGTGTGTGTGTGTGTGTGTGTGTTTCTCTGAAAGGTCATCAAATCGCCACTATTATCTATTTACGCCCCACCTGTTGCCCCAACATTGCATTTAAAGTATCACGACTGGATTTCCAATCTTTATTTTATAACTGAAAGTATGAGTTAGTTTAGTTTGACAACCAAATCCACATTTTCACCATGGTTTATATGCAACAAAGCTGTGTGTGTGTGTTTGTGTGTGTGTGGGTGTTGTCTTTCCAAAACACTTTCCAGCACACCTGGGAACCTTAGTGGTTGTGAATACGTTTCCATTGATTTTTGAACTTACTTGAGTGCCAAATAAATAAAAAATTCAAAATGCTTAGACAATCAAAAGCATTTTGATCTGTTCATTATATTAACCTGGTACAGAATAGTCTTCTCTATAACCCCACTGTAGACATCAGCCATCTATTTTTCAGTCAGGTAAAATGTAACACTATATAAATAAATATATATATATATATATATATACATATATATATACTTGCAAATTATATCGAACCCTAAGTAACATGATTATGCAAATGTAAATAAATAATAGTTTCCTCTCTTTGTTGTCAACACTTCTCCTGTTCATTAATCATCTATTCCTCCTGTCCTGATGTTCATGTTGATACAAAGCACTTTATTTTACATGTTTTACGGATATGAACAATAAAATCCTCAAATTAAACTATAAATGTTGGCTTTATTTGCCCCCTAAATATGAAGCCCACAGGTTCGGCTTGGATACAAAACTAATAAAGTATGAGAAGGTATATTCTTCTGCGAATTAGTTTCAGCAGAAGCAGCCTGTTGATGAACAGTATTGAAGACTTCCTGTTCCAGTATCAGGTGGAACTGAGACGTGAAGTCATGCGTGTGTGGAAGATTCACTCGCTTCAAACCTTTTCATTCTCTTTCAACTCTTTATCTCTGTTTTTTCTTCTCCCTGCCTCTTCTCTCTTCTCAAGTTGTTTCCTCTTCTCTCCTCTCTTCACTTCCCTTCCTTCCTCCCTCCTCCTCTCCTCTCTCTCCTTCCTCCTCTCTCCCCCTCTTTCCTATCTCGTGACCGCCCTTCCTCTCCCCTCCCGTCCTTTCCCCTTTCTCCTCCTCTCCCTTCCCATCTCCTCCTTTCCTTTGCCCCTTCCCCTCCTCTCCTCTTTCTTCTCCTCCCTCCCCTCCTCTGTCCTCCTATCCTCTGCTCCTCTCTCCCCTCTGCTCCTCTCTCCCCTCTGCTCCTCTCTCCCCTCCCCTCCTCTACCCTCCTCTCCTCTTCTCCTCCCCCCCTCCTCTGCTCCTCTCTCCCCTCTGCTCCTCTCTCCCATCTGCTCCTCTCTCGCCGCTGCTCCTCTCTCCCCTCTGCTCCTCTCTCCCCTCCCCTCCTCTGTCCTCTCTCCCCTCTGCTCCTCCCTCCCCTGCCCTCCTCTATCCTCCTCTTCTCCCCCCCCCTCCTCTCCCCTTCCTTCCCCTCCTCCTCCTCTCTCCAGACGGAACCATGCTGGGACTGTCACAACAATGGGCTTCCCTGTGTCCAGATGGATGATTCCATGGGCTGGGTGTGATTGGGACTCATGGTCTGTTCCAGCATGGCAGGGAGGGGGTGTGGTGGCCAAACCCCTGTGCCCCATATGCACCCACACATTTTACTGGTGGGAGGCCTAATGCCCACCATTTAGCTGTCTAATGGTGTGCCCAGATGCCCTGGAGTGTGAGTGGGGGAGAGGGGCGAATAAGGGACATGTAAACCAATCCCGGTGGGTCTGAAAAAAACCCCAACAAACCCCCCATGGGACTGTCTACACACACACACAAATAGAAACAAACAAGCATGCACACACGCACAGGGACTTACACACGTGTGTGCACACACATATACACACACACACACATGTGCACACACATGCACATACGCGCATGTGCGCAAACACACACACACACACAAACACTCTCATCCATTTCCAGAAGATGAGTGCAAGCCAGCAAGAATGTATAAACTCCATATATTCCGACAACACGGCATAAATCCAATGCCCAGATCCCACACAACACCACACCCAACGTTTTTTATAGCATTCAACTGTCAGTTTGAGACTTGAGAGCTACAATGATTGATATGGAGGAATGTTCTTCCAACGGCCGGTATGTTAATACCAACTGGCACATCCATTCAACTGAATGGCGGTTATCTTTTATAAACAGGAGAAAATGCACAATATTAGAACAAATATTTTTTTAAATAATAATTACTCCCAAATTCAGCTTGCCTTTGATTGGTCACTCTTCCAAATTATTGTATGTTTACTGAAATAATATCTTCCAGCACCTAGAACACATGTTCAGTACTGTAGTTACTTTTTAATAAAAGTTAGTTTTCGCTGCACTTGATACTTGAATCAACGAGACAAAACCCAATCAGTGTCTGAACGAGAAATACGGCTGTAGCAATTACTCAAAATCATTCCATGAAATGCTCTGATTTATCTGAAAGCGTGGGGAGCTTTTCCATTCATAGGAAT
>NW_027641610.1:30000-31690 GCF_949987615.1 Pollachius pollachius
TGTGTGTGTGTGTGTGTGTGTGTGTGTGTGTGTGTGTGTGTGTGTGTGCTTATGCCTGCATGTCTGTCTCCACATATGTGCATGCAAATATGAGTGCATGTATTTGTGTGTGTGAGTGTCATCTTGACTATGTAAGGGCATATGTGTGTGTTTATGTGTGTGTGTGTGTGTATGTGTGTGTGTGTGTGTGTGTGTGTGTGTGTGTGTGTGAGTGTGTGTAAGTGTGTGTGTGTGTGTGTGTGTGTGTATGTGTATGTCAGTATGTGAGTATGTGTGTGTGTCTGTCTGTTTGTGCCCGTATTTATGTGTGTGTGTGCGTGCTTGCACGTGTGGGTGTGTACATGATTGACTCTGCGTCTGTGTCCATGTCAACCGCAGTCTGGCTGCTTTCCTTTCAGATAAACAGGGCCCCATTACCCTCCAGTCATCCACCCCCGGCCTCGCCAATCCACACTCTCCCCTCCCCAAGCGGCAGGGAGGGAGAGTGGGTGTGTGTGAGTGTGTGGGGCGGGGGGGGACGGCGTGGCATGGAGACTCTGAGAGCAGGTCGGTTCTGGCCCACGCAGTGTCATGGCGTGATTCATAGTCGAATCACAGCGCTCAACATCTGGGGAAGAAAGGAACCAGAAGAGTGGAGGAAAAGTTTGGTTGCCGGTAGAATTAGCAGAGCATTCTCGACAAGAAAAATAAATAGATGTAAGGAGGTCGGAGGAAACATTTGTTTATTGCTTTGAATATGTTCTCCTTACAATTTCCTTTTCGTGCATTTCCCTTGTAGGGAAATGGCCTTTCTCTAAACATGAAGCTGTTTACTGTTTGCTGTTGGAGAAAACACATTCCTTAGTTTCCATCTTATCTTGGTGTGAGACGTAACTATGATTAGGTTCACTTTGTCATATGAAACACATTTTTCGTGAGAATGATCCCAGAACACGTTTATTTTTTCCGGGAAGGAGAGGGGGGTTACTTTATTTCACGGTAAGCAGGAATGTATAAACATGTTTAGTCCTAGCCTGAGGCAATAATGGCTAACCTAGTTTTGAAGTCAATAATGTAGAATCTCCTGCGCAGTCAAAAACCAGACAAGGCTGGCTCTCAGAAGGAAGGCTGACAACTCTGTGGAATGTTACTTTCCAGGATTCAAAAACAGCCCTTGGCTAATATTAAGGGGAGGCAGAATCACTAGACTCCTAGACGATATGGGCAACACACACACACACACACACACACACACACACACACACACACACACACACACACACACACAAACACACAAGCATATTCATTCTATTAACATTCAATATCAAACAGAAACACACACCACACACACAAACACACACACAAACACACACACGCACACACACACACACTCATTATATTATCATTCAATATCAAACACACACACACACACCACACACACACACAAACACACACACACACAGACACACACACACACAAACAAACACACACACTCATTCTATTAACATTCAATATCACACACACACACACACACACACCACACATACACAAACACGCACACACACACAAACAAACACACACACTCATTCTATTAACATTCAATATCAAACACACACACACACACACACAGACCCCCCCCCCCCCCCCCCCCCCCCACACACACACACACACACACACACACACACACACACTCACACTCATTATATTTACA
>NW_027641609.1:0-82000 GCF_949987615.1 Pollachius pollachius
CCATTCTACGTCAACCTTAGATATAAAAGTATTCTTTAAAAAGACAGACACACACGCCCTCCTGTTTAAAAGTAGCTTCCACCCGAAACATACATATGAGGGGTTAGTTAAATCCCAAATATTAAGATTCCACAGAATATGCACTAAAGGTAATGACTTTAAAGAAGCCACTCGTGCACTATTCCAAGCCCTTAGGACCAGGGGATATTCTAGATCCTTCCTCAGAAACTGTTTTAAAACATACCTAAACAGAAAGGTGAGGAACCAGACCAATTCCATCCCACTAATAACAACATACACATCTATAGGAACAACACTTGGTAACATGCTAAAAGCTAACTTCAATAATCTTCTGTGCCAACATATACCATTCAAGGATAACAAAGTAATCTTGGCATATAGGAGAAACAAGAATCTAAAGGATATCCTGGTCCGAGCTAGGCTATCACCCCTTGTTAACATGGAGGAACCTAGAGAACCCAACGCACAGTTTGTTAAATTACAATTTGTTAAAAATCAAATAAACCACTCATGGTTTCAAATAACCCAACAATTCACTTCTATCTCATACAACTGTGTTTACCTAATTCACTGTTCCCTTTGTTCCATCCAATTTGTGGGGGAGACGGGCATCACATTGGCAACACGTATGAGACAACACAACATAGACATTAATAACAATAGATACCCGGACTTACCACTAATCCAACACTTTAGAACTCATGGTTTAGATGCCATGAAAATGGCTGGCCTGCAAGGGAATATTACCTGGACCCTGGACCAGAGGAGAAAGCGAGAGGACCATTGGATACTAAAACTAGAAGCTATTCCAATACGCCCACACATACCCAATCTTAACTTAAGACCCCAATAATACCCAACCTAAAAGCCTAAACCTTAACCCTAACCATAACCCGGTTAATACTAATCCCAATCCCAAAACTACTAAATATAACCAATCCCACATTAAAACATAACCTAAACCTTAACAACAATCAATTATAACCCAACATTAATACTTACCATAAAACCGCTTCTACTATAACCCATACCATTCTATAAACCTAACCATAACCCAGTATCTCTTATACCTGACCCTAACCCTATACGCCTCTTAACTTAAGACCCCAATAATAACCAACCTAAAAAAAACCTAAACCTTAACCCTAACCATAACCCGGTGAATACTAATCCCAATCCCAAAACTACTAAACATAACCAATCCCACATTAACACATAACCTAAACCTTAACAACAACCAATTATAACCCAACATTAATACTTACCACATTAGCACATAACCTAAACCTTAACGACAACCAATTATAACCCAACATTAATACTTACCATAAAACCGCTTCTACTATAACCCATACCATTCTATAAACCTAACCATAACCCAGTATCTCTTTTACCTGACCCTAACCCTATACGCCTCTTCACTTAAGACTCTGATAATAACCAACCTAAAAACCTAAACCTTAACCCTAACCATAACCCGGTGAATACTAATCCCAATCCCAAAACTACTAAACATAACCAATCCCACATTAACACATAACCTAAACCTTAACAACAACCAATTATAACCCAACATTAATACTTACCATAAAACCGCTTCTACTATAACCCATACCATTCTATAAACCTAACCATAACCCAGTATCTCTTATACCTAACCCTAACCCTATACGCCTACACATACCCAATCCTAACCCAGATTTAGCAATAACAAACCTTAAAACCCAATCCTTACTTTAACCATAACCCAGTCTACATTAAACAACATTGTAAAGAGTTTAATGGTTTGATGATGTTTTTTATTTTTCATTTTTTATTTTCTATAAATAAAGTCCAGTTGGACCCCACTGTATTCCATGATTGTTGTTTATATTACCACCTGTTTAAATAAACAATGTTTTCATGTACCGCCGGGTTTCATACCCTAGATGGCGCCATCATACCACAGCAGCTATTGACGTACACGGATCGTAATTCGTACGGTTATATAAAAATAAATGTAAATACTTACCGATGTATATTGTTATAATGGACCTTGAAGGACACTTGCCCATATTATGCATTTTGTGCTGTTTATTTGTATTCTAGTATTGAATTTTGTAATAATGTCATCTCCGGAGAACACGGGAAGTTGTTCCTCCCGGGAGGTCACGCGGAAAAAGCTATTACCTATATGTAATGATCTTGTGATGTCATTCCTGAAGAAGACTCCATTAGGTCGAAACGTCGTATCTTTTGTAAAGTGTAATAAATATCTTATAATCTGAATACAAGGAATTTTATCATTATTATTATTAGGTAATAGTTTATTTTTATTTAGGACAAATACAGAACGTTTTTTTTGGATCTTTTTCATCGCTCCAACACGATGAGCGAGTGGACCGAGGTGCGCTACAACAGACGTCGTGGTCGTTTCCACTCGCCACGAGGTAGGCCCCAATATCCTCGAGCGGAGGAATGGCATTATCCACGGAGCAGAGAGGAATACCGATTATCACCACCGAGAGGCCGACGTCCCGATACACCACCGAGGAATTACCTGCAATATGGAGCCAGACGTGCCGACCCACCACCGAGGACCTGGCGTTCACCATCACCACCCAGATATCGACGGCCTTCCCCGCGGCCCAGGGAGAGAGATGACCTATACCCACCCAGAGAGAGACCTACCTACTCACCACCACCCCGGGTCCAACGTCCCCGCTCACCACGCGGATTCAGGCGTCCCCCTTCACCGTCGAGAGACTACCGTCCCAACCTCAGATCCGGGGGTCGGGACCGCTGGAGGCCCGAGGGCCGGATGGACCGTGCATCCCCTCTCCGTTACCGGAGAGATTACCCTCAGAAACTAAGCTGGCCAGTGCCTCCACCGAGGGCCCCTCGGCGCAACGACCCCAGGATCAACACTAGATCCTATGCGGACGTCACTCGTGGTCCGGACCGGGACCTGGACGGACACGAAATCAAACGAATTCCCGCAGATCCAGAATTAAAGGAATTGGTGACGGTCCTATACGCCTTTATAAAGGCGATACACCACCTACACAATGTATCATCGATCGACGAGGGGTCTGCACCCCGCACAATCTCCAGAATGGTGGACACACTGTCCACCATGATTAAACCTGCTGCCCCCACGCCGACAACACGCCTCTTGATTGAGGGAGCGGCCAGAGAATGGGGCCACACAGTATGTACCATCCTCAAGCAGCACTACGAGGACGACATTGAGGCGAGGTTGGAGGGTTTCTCCAACCTTCTGCCGGACAACTGGAAAGACGCGTTCAAGATCGCGACCCGATGGGCCCGCAGAAACCTGCCGCGTCTCACCGGAGAAACCATCGCTGCAGCAGAGGCCCAACTTACAGCCAGAGCGGAGGAGGAGATGGACCCCATACTATCACGTGAAACCCGACCGCCACCGAGCCGCCCACAACCCGGACAAGCACAGACCCCGGCGGCATCAACCCGACGACGGGAGACGCAAGCCGCCCCCCCCATGGAGAGGAGAGGTCCTAGGAGGGCCAGGAACGCACCACGTGATCAACCATCAGAGGACGCCGGTGGACCACCTGACCCAGAACATCAACTGGCAGCGGAGACACCGGGACCTTCCGCCCCCCCTTCCCCCAACCACGCCCCTACTACACCTGTCTACAGGGGCAGCCTTTCCCTGTTCACAGACTCGTCAGACTCAGAAGGCCAGTCCGATGGCGAACACACCGACGACCACCAACCGGGACCCCATCAGACCTACCGGGTAACAGCTCATCCCCACACATCACGTAAACTAACAGATTGGGAGTTAAAAGTAAATAAGAAATGGCTTGTAATGGGAGACTCGAACCTAACACGCATTCCTAACCATAACCATCCCGATCTTCAGATTGATAGTTTCCCGGGGGCCCACTTTCGCCACGCCCAGACTCTGTTGGAAAAAACGATTCCAGTGGAGGGAGTAACGGTAGAAAAAATTATTCTGGCGTTCGGAATCAACAGTAGAGCCAATAAATCTAGAGAAACTACATTTAAAAGTGTACAGGCGGCCATCAGAGCGGCCGACAGAAGCTTCCCGGAAGCAGAAATCTATGTACAACAGGTTAACTTTAATAAGGCCCTCCCCCTAGAGGAACGGGATAATTTGATGATCCTTAACGCACTTATGGCTGATACCATGCATACCATACCCCTTCTCCCGGGGAAACTATTCTCCACTTTGTCCGATAATGTCCATTGGACACCAGCCACCGGCAAGGCCTTTTTAGACCACTGGATGGCGTCATTAAACCCCTTGTCCCCCTAAGCCCAACACACACGGGGGTCAAACATTTACCGTTCAGAGTAGGACAAACTGTAATCAATTTATCCAAAACTTTTACCCTATCGGAGGCACAATCCACCCTATTGAATAAAGGCTTATCATTTATCTCCACATGTACTTTGGGACGGGACATTAAAAAACAGTATAAATGCGACTTGCAAAATTACCACAGGAGAATTAAACTAATAGACTTCTTTAAAAACAAAGCCGACATGGCAAAACCATTCATCAACCCCTCAGACTGGACACCACCTCCAGATACTGTTCCCATACATATACGCAAACTAATAACTATAGACAAACAAACTGTTAATGACAACTATAAAACAATGAGAGAGGCATCTAATACGTCACCCGGTGAAAGGGAGGCCTTGAAGCAACTACAAAACAATACATCCATAATTATAAAGCCGGCAGATAAAGGGTCATCGGTAGTAATACTTAGCAGGGACCAATACATATTCGAGGTTGAACGTCAATTAAATGATCACACTTATTA
This sequence comes from Pollachius pollachius, assembly GCF_949987615.1. Taxonomy (NCBI): domain Eukaryota; kingdom Metazoa; phylum Chordata; class Actinopteri; order Gadiformes; family Gadidae; genus Pollachius; species Pollachius pollachius. Next base: position 4,842 of record NW_027641609.1, read on the forward strand.
TCGCAAATTAGATAACCCCATCTATTTAGAAACAATTAAACCGGTTACCCTCATTATAGACTCCCTCCTCAGCAGTAAATTCATAAATGAAAAACAACGCAAATATCTTATTGGGGAGGACGAACCCAGACCCAGACGTTTTTACGTACTACCAAAGATCCACAAAGATCCTGCAACATGGACAGTACCATTTGAAATCCCCCCTGGCAGACCGATTGTCTCTGACTGTGGCAGCGAGACATACTATACCGCTGAATTCTTGGATTACTTCCTGAACCCCCTCTCTACCAAACACCCATCCTATATCAAAGATACATACCATTTTGTAGAAACAATCAAATCACTAACAGTACCACCTGAATGCCTTTTATTTTCCCTGGACGTCAAAAGTCTCTACACTAACATCCCCATACCTGAGGGCATCCAATGTATAAAAAATACTTTAGAAAAATTCCCAGATCCTACACGACCGGACAGACAAATATTACAACTACTAGATATTAACTTAACCAGAAATGACTTCGTATTTAATGACAAGTTTTATCTACAAGTCAAGGGGACAGCTATGGGTAAGAAATTCGCCCCTGCGTATGCGAATATATATATGGCCCAATGGGAGGAGGAGGTTTTCTCCAAATGTCGTATTAAACCATTCAAATACTTCCGCTACTTGGATGACATATGGGGTATATGGCCTGGATCTCAAACAGAATTCCTACAATTCATGTCCACTTTAAATTCCCATAACCCATCGATCCAAGTCACCCATGAAGTAAATAATACTACTATAGATTTTCTGGATACTACAACCTACAAAGGCCCAGATTTCCATTCTACGTCAACCTTAGATATAAAAGTATTCTTTAAAAAGACAGACACACACGCCCTCCTGTTTAAAAGTAGCTTCCACCCGAAACATACATATGAGGGGTTAGTTAAATCCCAAATATTAAGATTCCACAGAATATGCACTAAAGGTAATGACTTTAAAGAAGCCACTCGTGCACTATTCCAAGCCCTTAGGACCAGGGGATATTCTAGATCCTTCCTCAGAAACTGTTTTAAAACATACCTAAACAGAAAGGTGAGGAACCAGACCAATTCCATCCCACTAATAACAACATACACATCTATAGGAACAACACTTGGTAACATGCTAAAAGCTAACTTCAATAATCTTCTGTGCCAACATATACCATTCAAGGATAACAAAGTAATCTTGGCATATAGGAGAAACAAGAATCTAAAGGATATCCTGGTCCGAGCTAGGCTATCACCCCTTGTTAACATGGAGGAACCTAGAGAACCCAACGCACAGTTTGTTAAATTACAATTTGTTAAAAATCAAATAAACCACTCATGGTTTCAAATAACCCAACAATTCACTTCTATCTCATACAACTGTGTTTACCTAATTCACTGTTCCCTTTGTTCCATCCAATTTGTGGGGGAGACGGGCATCACATTGGCAACACGTATGAGACAACACAACATAGACATTAATAACAATAGATACCCGGACTTACCACTAATCCAACACTTTAGAACTCATGGTTTAGATGCCATGAAAATGGCTGGCCTGCAAGGGAATATTACCTGGACCCTGGACCAGAGGAGAAAGCGAGAGGACCATTGGATACTAAAACTAGAAGCTATTCCAATACGCCCACACATACCCAATCTTAACTTAAGACCCCAATAATACCCAACCTAAAAGCCTAAACCTTAACCCTAACCATAACCCGGTTAATACTAATCCCAATCCCAAAACTACTAAATATAACCAATCCCACATTAAAACATAACCTAAACCTTAACAACAATCAATTATAACCCAACATTAATACTTACCATAAAACCGCTTCTACTATAACCCATACCATTCTATAAACCTAACCATAACCCAGTATCTCTTATACCTGACCCTAACCCTATACGCCTCTTAACTTAAGACCCCAATAATAACCAACCTAAAAAAAACCTAAACCTTAACCCTAACCATAACCCGGTGAATACTAATCCCAATCCCAAAACTACTAAACATAACCAATCCCACATTAACACATAACCTAAACCTTAACAACAACCAATTATAACCCAACATTAATACTTACCACATTAGCACATAACCTAAACCTTAACGACAACCAATTATAACCCAACATTAATACTTACCATAAAACCGCTTCTACTATAACCCATACCATTCTATAAACCTAACCATAACCCAGTATCTCTTTTACCTGACCCTAACCCTATACGCCTCTTCACTTAAGACTCTGATAATAACCAACCTAAAAACCTAAACCTTAACCCTAACCATAACCCGGTGAATACTAATCCCAATCCCAAAACTACTAAACATAACCAATCCCACATTAACACATAACCTAAACCTTAACAACAACCAATTATAACCCAACATTAATACTTACCATAAAACCGCTTCTACTATAACCCATACCATTCTATAAACCTAACCATAACCCAGTATCTCTTATACCTAACCCTAACCCTATACGCCTACACATACCCAATCCTAACCCAGATTTAGCAATAACAAACCTTAAAACCCAATCCTTACTTTAACCATAACCCAGTCTACATTAAACAACATTGTAAAGAGTTTAATGGTTTGATGATGTTTTTTATTTTTCATTTTTTATTTTCTATAAATAAAGTCCAGTTGGACCCCACTGTATTCCATGATTGTTGTTTATATTACCACCTGTTTAAATAAACAATGTTTTCATGTACCGCCGGGTTTCATACCCTAGATGGCGCCATCATACCACAGCAGCTATTGACGTACACGGATCGTAATTCGTACGGTTATATAAAAATAAATGTAAATACTTACCGATGTATATTGTTATAATGGACCTTGAAGGACACTTGCCCATATTATGCATTTTGTGCTGTTTATTTGTATTCTAGTATTGAATTTTGTAATAATGTCATCTCCGGAGAACACGGGAAGTTGTTCCTCCCGGGAGGTCACGCGGAAAAAGCTATTACCTATATGTAATGATCTTGTGATGTCATTCCTGAAGAAGACTCCATTAGGTCGAAACGTCGTATCTTTTGTAAAGTGTAATAAATATCTTATAATCTGAATACAAGGAATTTTATCATTATTATTATTAGGTAATAGTTTATTTTTATTTAGGACAAATACAGAACGTTTTTTTTGGATCTTTTTCATCGCTCCAACACGATGAGCGAGTGGACCGAGGTGCGCTACAACAGACGTCGTGGTCGTTTCCACTCGCCACGAGGTAGGCCCCAATATCCTCGAGCGGAGGAATGGCATTATCCACGGAGCAGAGAGGAATACCGATTATCACCACCGAGAGGCCGACGTCCCGATACACCACCGAGGAATTACCTGCAATATGGAGCCAGACGTGCCGACCCACCACCGAGGACCTGGCGTTCACCATCACCACCCAGATATCGACGGCCTTCCCCGCGGCCCAGGGAGAGAGATGACCTATACCCACCCAGAGAGAGACCTACCTACTCACCACCACCCCGGGTCCAACGTCCCCGCTCACCACGCGGATTCAGGCGTCCCCCTTCACCGTCGAGAGACTACCGTCCCAACCTCAGATCCGGGGGTCGGGACCGCTGGAGGCCCGAGGGCCGGATGGACCGTGCATCCCCTCTCCGTTACCGGAGAGATTACCCTCAGAAACTAAGCTGGCCAGTGCCTCCACCGAGGGCCCCTCGGCGCAACGACCCCAGGATCAACACTAGATCCTATGCGGACGTCACTCGTGGTCCGGACCGGGACCTGGACGGACACGAAATCAAACGAATTCCCGCAGATCCAGAATTAAAGGAATTGGTGACGGTCCTATACGCCTTTATAAAGGCGATACACCACCTACACAATGTATCATCGATCGACGAGGGGTCTGCACCCCGCACAATCTCCAGAATGGTGGACACACTGTCCACCATGATTAAACCTGCTGCCCCCACGCCGACAACACGCCTCTTGATTGAGGGAGCGGCCAGAGAATGGGGCCACACAGTATGTACCATCCTCAAGCAGCACTACGAGGACGACATTGAGGCGAGGTTGGAGGGTTTCTCCAACCTTCTGCCGGACAACTGGAAAGACGCGTTCAAGATCGCGACCCGATGGGCCCGCAGAAACCTGCCGCGTCTCACCGGAGAAACCATCGCTGCAGCAGAGGCCCAACTTACAGCCAGAGCGGAGGAGGAGATGGACCCCATACTATCACGTGAAACCCGACCGCCACCGAGCCGCCCACAACCCGGACAAGCACAGACCCCGGCGGCATCAACCCGACGACGGGAGACGCAAGCCGCCCCCCCCATGGAGAGGAGAGGTCCTAGGAGGGCCAGGAACGCACCACGTGATCAACCATCAGAGGACGCCGGTGGACCACCTGACCCAGAACATCAACTGGCAGCGGAGACACCGGGACCTTCCGCCCCCCCTTCCCCCAACCACGCCCCTACTACACCTGTCTACAGGGGCAGCCTTTCCCTGTTCACAGACTCGTCAGACTCAGAAGGCCAGTCCGATGGCGAACACACCGACGACCACCAACCGGGACCCCATCAGACCTACCGGGTAACAGCTCATCCCCACACATCACGTAAACTAACAGATTGGGAGTTAAAAGTAAATAAGAAATGGCTTGTAATGGGAGACTCGAACCTAACACGCATTCCTAACCATAACCATCCCGATCTTCAGATTGATAGTTTCCCGGGGGCCCACTTTCGCCACGCCCAGACTCTGTTGGAAAAAACGATTCCAGTGGAGGGAGTAACGGTAGAAAAAATTATTCTGGCGTTCGGAATCAACAGTAGAGCCAATAAATCTAGAGAAACTACATTTAAAAGTGTACAGGCGGCCATCAGAGCGGCCGACAGAAGCTTCCCGGAAGCAGAAATCTATGTACAACAGGTTAACTTTAATAAGGCCCTCCCCCTAGAGGAACGGGATAATTTGATGATCCTTAACGCACTTATGGCTGATACCATGCATACCATACCCCTTCTCCCGGGGAAACTATTCTCCACTTTGTCCGATAATGTCCATTGGACACCAGCCACCGGCAAGGCCTTTTTAGACCACTGGATGGCGTCATTAAACCCCTTGTCCCCCTAAGCCCAACACACACGGGGGTCAAACATTTACCGTTCAGAGTAGGACAAACTGTAATCAATTTATCCAAAACTTTTACCCTATCGGAGGCACAATCCACCCTATTGAATAAAGGCTTATCATTTATCTCCACATGTACTTTGGGACGGGACATTAAAAAACAGTATAAATGCGACTTGCAAAATTACCACAGGAGAATTAAACTAATAGACTTCTTTAAAAACAAAGCCGACATGGCAAAACCATTCATCAACCCCTCAGACTGGACACCACCTCCAGATACTGTTCCCATACATATACGCAAACTAATAACTATAGACAAACAAACTGTTAATGACAACTATAAAACAATGAGAGAGGCATCTAATACGTCACCCGGTGAAAGGGAGGCCTTGAAGCAACTACAAAACAATACATCCATAATTATAAAGCCGGCAGATAAAGGGTCATCGGTAGTAATACTTAGCAGGGACCAATACATATTCGAGGTTGAACGTCAATTAAATGATCACACTTATTATCGCAAATTAGATAACCCCATCTATTTAGAAACAATTAAACCGGTTACCCTCATTATAGACTCCCTCCTCAGCAGTAAATTCATAAATGAAAAACAACGCAAATATCTTATTGGGGAGGACGAACCCAGACCCAGACGTTTTTACGTACTACCAAAGATCCACAAAGATCCTGCAACATGGACAGTACCATTTGAAATCCCCCCTGGCAGACCGATTGTCTCTGACTGTGGCAGCGAGACATACTATACCGCTGAATTCTTGGATTACTTCCTGAACCCCCTCTCTACCAAACACCCATCCTATATCAAAGATACATACCATTTTGTAGAAACAATCAAATCACTAACAGTACCACCTGAATGCCTTTTATTTTCCCTGGACGTCAAAAGTCTCTACACTAACATCCCCATACCTGAGGGCATCCAATGTATAAAAAATACTTTAGAAAAATTCCCAGATCCTACACGACCGGACAGACAAATATTACAACTACTAGATATTAACTTAACCAGAAATGACTTCGTATTTAATGACAAGTTTTATCTACAAGTCAAGGGGACAGCTATGGGTAAGAAATTCGCCCCTGCGTATGCGAATATATATATGGCCCAATGGGAGGAGGAGGTTTTCTCCAAATGTCGTATTAAACCATTCAAATACTTCCGCTACTTGGATGACATATGGGGTATATGGCCTGGATCTCAAACAGAATTCCTACAATTCATGTCCACTTTAAATTCCCATAACCCATCGATCCAAGTCACCCATGAAGTAAATAATACTACTATAGATTTTCTGGATACTACAACCTACAAAGGCCCAGATTTCCATTCTACGTCAACCTTAGATATAAAAGTATTCTTTAAAAAGACAGACACACACGCCCTCCTGTTTAAAAGTAGCTTCCACCCGAAACATACATATGAGGGGTTAGTTAAATCCCAAATATTAAGATTCCACAGAATATGCACTAAAGGTAATGACTTTAAAGAAGCCACTCGTGCACTATTCCAAGCCCTTAGGACCAGGGGATATTCTAGATCCTTCCTCAGAAACTGTTTTAAAACATACCTAAACAGAAAGGTGAGGAACCAGACCAATTCCATCCCACTAATAACAACATACACATCTATAGGAACAACACTTGGTAACATGCTAAAAGCTAACTTCAATAATCTTCTGTGCCAACATATACCATTCAAGGATAACAAAGTAATCTTGGCATATAGGAGAAACAAGAATCTAAAGGATATCCTGGTCCGAGCTAGGCTATCACCCCTTGTTAACATGGAGGAACCTAGAGAACCCAACGCACAGTTTGTTAAATTACAATTTGTTAAAAATCAAATAAACCACTCATGGTTTCAAATAACCCAACAATTCACTTCTATCTCATACAACTGTGTTTACCTAATTCACTGTTCCCTTTGTTCCATCCAATTTGTGGGGGAGACGGGCATCACATTGGCAACACGTATGAGACAACACAACATAGACATTAATAACAATAGATACCCGGACTTACCACTAATCCAACACTTTAGAACTCATGGTTTAGATGCCATGAAAATGGCTGGCCTGCAAGGGAATATTACCTGGACCCTGGACCAGAGGAGAAAGCGAGAGGACCATTGGATACTAAAACTAGAAGCTATTCCAATACGCCCACACATACCCAATCTTAACTTAAGACCCCAATAATACCCAACCTAAAAGCCTAAACCTTAACCCTAACCATAACCCGGTTAATACTAATCCCAATCCCAAAACTACTAAATATAACCAATCCCACATTAAAACATAACCTAAACCTTAACAACAATCAATTATAACCCAACATTAATACTTACCATAAAACCGCTTCTACTATAACCCATACCATTCTATAAACCTAACCATAACCCAGTATCTCTTATACCTGACCCTAACCCTATACGCCTCTTAACTTAAGACCCCAATAATAACCAACCTAAAAAAAACCTAAACCTTAACCCTAACCATAACCCGGTGAATACTAATCCCAATCCCAAAACTACTAAACATAACCAATCCCACATTAACACATAACCTAAACCTTAACAACAACCAATTATAACCCAACATTAATACTTACCACATTAGCACATAACCTAAACCTTAACGACAACCAATTATAACCCAACATTAATACTTACCATAAAACCGCTTCTACTATAACCCATACCATTCTATAAACCTAACCATAACCCAGTATCTCTTTTACCTGACCCTAACCCTATACGCCTCTTCACTTAAGACTCTGATAATAACCAACCTAAAAACCTAAACCTTAACCCTAACCATAACCCGGTGAATACTAATCCCAATCCCAAAACTACTAAACATAACCAATCCCACATTAACACATAACCTAAACCTTAACAACAACCAATTATAACCCAACATTAATACTTACCATAAAACCGCTTCTACTATAACCCATACCATTCTATAAACCTAACCATAACCCAGTATCTCTTATACCTAACCCTAACCCTATACGCCTACACATACCCAATCCTAACCCAGATTTAGCAATAACAAACCTTAAAACCCAATCCTTACTTTAACCATAACCCAGTCTACATTAAACAACATTGTAAAGAGTTTAATGGTTTGATGATGTTTTTTATTTTTCATTTTTTATTTTCTATAAATAAAGTCCAGTTGGACCCCACTGTATTCCATGATTGTTGTTTATATTACCACCTGTTTAAATAAACAATGTTTTCATGTACCGCCGGGTTTCATACCCTAGATGGCGCCATCATACCACAGCAGCTATTGACGTACACGGATCGTAATTCGTACGGTTATATAAAAATAAATGTAAATACTTACCGATGTATATTGTTATAATGGACCTTGAAGGACACTTGCCCATATTATGCATTTTGTGCTGTTTATTTGTATTCTAGTATTGAATTTTGTAATAATGTCATCTCCGGAGAACACGGGAAGTTGTTCCTCCCGGGAGGTCACGCGGAAAAAGCTATTACCTATATGTAATGATCTTGTGATGTCATTCCTGAAGAAGACTCCATTAGGTCGAAACGTCGTATCTTTTGTAAAGTGTAATAAATATCTTATAATCTGAATACAAGGAATTTTATCATTATTATTATTAGGTAATAGTTTATTTTTATTTAGGACAAATACAGAACGTTTTTTTTGGATCTTTTTCATCGCTCCAACACGATGAGCGAGTGGACCGAGGTGCGCTACAACAGACGTCGTGGTCGTTTCCACTCGCCACGAGGTAGGCCCCAATATCCTCGAGCGGAGGAATGGCATTATCCACGGAGCAGAGAGGAATACCGATTATCACCACCGAGAGGCCGACGTCCCGATACACCACCGAGGAATTACCTGCAATATGGAGCCAGACGTGCCGACCCACCACCGAGGACCTGGCGTTCACCATCACCACCCAGATATCGACGGCCTTCCCCGCGGCCCAGGGAGAGAGATGACCTATACCCACCCAGAGAGAGACCTACCTACTCACCACCACCCCGGGTCCAACGTCCCCGCTCACCACGCGGATTCAGGCGTCCCCCTTCACCGTCGAGAGACTACCGTCCCAACCTCAGATCCGGGGGTCGGGACCGCTGGAGGCCCGAGGGCCGGATGGACCGTGCATCCCCTCTCCGTTACCGGAGAGATTACCCTCAGAAACTAAGCTGGCCAGTGCCTCCACCGAGGGCCCCTCGGCGCAACGACCCCAGGATCAACACTAGATCCTATGCGGACGTCACTCGTGGTCCGGACCGGGACCTGGACGGACACGAAATCAAACGAATTCCCGCAGATCCAGAATTAAAGGAATTGGTGACGGTCCTATACGCCTTTATAAAGGCGATACACCACCTACACAATGTATCATCGATCGACGAGGGGTCTGCACCCCGCACAATCTCCAGAATGGTGGACACACTGTCCACCATGATTAAACCTGCTGCCCCCACGCCGACAACACGCCTCTTGATTGAGGGAGCGGCCAGAGAATGGGGCCACACAGTATGTACCATCCTCAAGCAGCACTACGAGGACGACATTGAGGCGAGGTTGGAGGGTTTCTCCAACCTTCTGCCGGACAACTGGAAAGACGCGTTCAAGATCGCGACCCGATGGGCCCGCAGAAACCTGCCGCGTCTCACCGGAGAAACCATCGCTGCAGCAGAGGCCCAACTTACAGCCAGAGCGGAGGAGGAGATGGACCCCATACTATCACGTGAAACCCGACCGCCACCGAGCCGCCCACAACCCGGACAAGCACAGACCCCGGCGGCATCAACCCGACGACGGGAGACGCAAGCCGCCCCCCCCATGGAGAGGAGAGGTCCTAGGAGGGCCAGGAACGCACCACGTGATCAACCATCAGAGGACGCCGGTGGACCACCTGACCCAGAACATCAACTGGCAGCGGAGACACCGGGACCTTCCGCCCCCCCTTCCCCCAACCACGCCCCTACTACACCTGTCTACAGGGGCAGCCTTTCCCTGTTCACAGACTCGTCAGACTCAGAAGGCCAGTCCGATGGCGAACACACCGACGACCACCAACCGGGACCCCATCAGACCTACCGGGTAACAGCTCATCCCCACACATCACGTAAACTAACAGATTGGGAGTTAAAAGTAAATAAGAAATGGCTTGTAATGGGAGACTCGAACCTAACACGCATTCCTAACCATAACCATCCCGATCTTCAGATTGATAGTTTCCCGGGGGCCCACTTTCGCCACGCCCAGACTCTGTTGGAAAAAACGATTCCAGTGGAGGGAGTAACGGTAGAAAAAATTATTCTGGCGTTCGGAATCAACAGTAGAGCCAATAAATCTAGAGAAACTACATTTAAAAGTGTACAGGCGGCCATCAGAGCGGCCGACAGAAGCTTCCCGGAAGCAGAAATCTATGTACAACAGGTTAACTTTAATAAGGCCCTCCCCCTAGAGGAACGGGATAATTTGATGATCCTTAACGCACTTATGGCTGATACCATGCATACCATACCCCTTCTCCCGGGGAAACTATTCTCCACTTTGTCCGATAATGTCCATTGGACACCAGCCACCGGCAAGGCCTTTTTAGACCACTGGATGGCGTCATTAAACCCCTTGTCCCCCTAAGCCCAACACACACGGGGGTCAAACATTTACCGTTCAGAGTAGGACAAACTGTAATCAATTTATCCAAAACTTTTACCCTATCGGAGGCACAATCCACCCTATTGAATAAAGGCTTATCATTTATCTCCACATGTACTTTGGGACGGGACATTAAAAAACAGTATAAATGCGACTTGCAAAATTACCACAGGAGAATTAAACTAATAGACTTCTTTAAAAACAAAGCCGACATGGCAAAACCATTCATCAACCCCTCAGACTGGACACCACCTCCAGATACTGTTCCCATACATATACGCAAACTAATAACTATAGACAAACAAACTGTTAATGACAACTATAAAACAATGAGAGAGGCATCTAATACGTCACCCGGTGAAAGGGAGGCCTTGAAGCAACTACAAAACAATACATCCATAATTATAAAGCCGGCAGATAAAGGGTCATCGGTAGTAATACTTAGCAGGGACCAATACATATTCGAGGTTGAACGTCAATTAAATGATCACACTTATTATCGCAAATTAGATAACCCCATCTATTTAGAAACAATTAAACCGGTTACCCTCATTATAGACTCCCTCCTCAGCAGTAAATTCATAAATGAAAAACAACGCAAATATCTTATTGGGGAGGACGAACCCAGACCCAGACGTTTTTACGTACTACCAAAGATCCACAAAGATCCTGCAACATGGACAGTACCATTTGAAATCCCCCCTGGCAGACCGATTGTCTCTGACTGTGGCAGCGAGACATACTATACCGCTGAATTCTTGGATTACTTCCTGAACCCCCTCTCTACCAAACACCCATCCTATATCAAAGATACATACCATTTTGTAGAAACAATCAAATCACTAACAGTACCACCTGAATGCCTTTTATTTTCCCTGGACGTCAAAAGTCTCTACACTAACATCCCCATACCTGAGGGCATCCAATGTATAAAAAATACTTTAGAAAAATTCCCAGATCCTACACGACCGGACAGACAAATATTACAACTACTAGATATTAACTTAACCAGAAATGACTTCGTATTTAATGACAAGTTTTATCTACAAGTCAAGGGGACAGCTATGGGTAAGAAATTCGCCCCTGCGTATGCGAATATATATATGGCCCAATGGGAGGAGGAGGTTTTCTCCAAATGTCGTATTAAACCATTCAAATACTTCCGCTACTTGGATGACATATGGGGTATATGGCCTGGATCTCAAACAGAATTCCTACAATTCATGTCCACTTTAAATTCCCATAACCCATCGATCCAAGTCACCCATGAAGTAAATAATACTACTATAGATTTTCTGGATACTACAACCTACAAAGGCCCAGATTTCCATTCTACGTCAACCTTAGATATAAAAGTATTCTTTAAAAAGACAGACACACACGCCCTCCTGTTTAAAAGTAGCTTCCACCCGAAACATACATATGAGGGGTTAGTTAAATCCCAAATATTAAGATTCCACAGAATATGCACTAAAGGTAATGACTTTAAAGAAGCCACTCGTGCACTATTCCAAGCCCTTAGGACCAGGGGATATTCTAGATCCTTCCTCAGAAACTGTTTTAAAACATACCTAAACAGAAAGGTGAGGAACCAGACCAATTCCATCCCACTAATAACAACATACACATCTATAGGAACAACACTTGGTAACATGCTAAAAGCTAACTTCAATAATCTTCTGTGCCAACATATACCATTCAAGGATAACAAAGTAATCTTGGCATATAGGAGAAACAAGAATCTAAAGGATATCCTGGTCCGAGCTAGGCTATCACCCCTTGTTAACATGGAGGAACCTAGAGAACCCAACGCACAGTTTGTTAAATTACAATTTGTTAAAAATCAAATAAACCACTCATGGTTTCAAATAACCCAACAATTCACTTCTATCTCATACAACTGTGTTTACCTAATTCACTGTTCCCTTTGTTCCATCCAATTTGTGGGGGAGACGGGCATCACATTGGCAACACGTATGAGACAACACAACATAGACATTAATAACAATAGATACCCGGACTTACCACTAATCCAACACTTTAGAACTCATGGTTTAGATGCCATGAAAATGGCTGGCCTGCAAGGGAATATTACCTGGACCCTGGACCAGAGGAGAAAGCGAGAGGACCATTGGATACTAAAACTAGAAGCTATTCCAATACGCCCACACATACCCAATCTTAACTTAAGACCCCAATAATACCCAACCTAAAAGCCTAAACCTTAACCCTAACCATAACCCGGTTAATACTAATCCCAATCCCAAAACTACTAAATATAACCAATCCCACATTAAAACATAACCTAAACCTTAACAACAATCAATTATAACCCAACATTAATACTTACCATAAAACCGCTTCTACTATAACCCATACCATTCTATAAACCTAACCATAACCCAGTATCTCTTATACCTGACCCTAACCCTATACGCCTCTTAACTTAAGACCCCAATAATAACCAACCTAAAAAAAACCTAAACCTTAACCCTAACCATAACCCGGTGAATACTAATCCCAATCCCAAAACTACTAAACATAACCAATCCCACATTAACACATAACCTAAACCTTAACAACAACCAATTATAACCCAACATTAATACTTACCACATTAGCACATAACCTAAACCTTAACGACAACCAATTATAACCCAACATTAATACTTACCATAAAACCGCTTCTACTATAACCCATACCATTCTATAAACCTAACCATAACCCAGTATCTCTTTTACCTGACCCTAACCCTATACGCCTCTTCACTTAAGACTCTGATAATAACCAACCTAAAAACCTAAACCTTAACCCTAACCATAACCCGGTGAATACTAATCCCAATCCCAAAACTACTAAACATAACCAATCCCACATTAACACATAACCTAAACCTTAACAACAACCAATTATAACCCAACATTAATACTTACCATAAAACCGCTTCTACTATAACCCATACCATTCTATAAACCTAACCATAACCCAGTATCTCTTATACCTAACCCTAACCCTATACGCCTACACATACCCAATCCTAACCCAGATTTAGCAATAACAAACCTTAAAACCCAATCCTTACTTTAACCATAACCCAGTCTACATTAAACAACATTGTAAAGAGTTTAATGGTTTGATGATGTTTTTTATTTTTCATTTTTTATTTTCTATAAATAAAGTCCAGTTGGACCCCACTGTATTCCATGATTGTTGTTTATATTACCACCTGTTTAAATAAACAATGTTTTCATGTACCGCCGGGTTTCATACCCTAGATGGCGCCATCATACCACAGCAGCTATTGACGTACACGGATCGTAATTCGTACGGTTATATAAAAATAAATGTAAATACTTACCGATGTATATTGTTATAATGGACCTTGAAGGACACTTGCCCATATTATGCATTTTGTGCTGTTTATTTGTATTCTAGTATTGAATTTTGTAATAATGTCATCTCCGGAGAACACGGGAAGTTGTTCCTCCCGGGAGGTCACGCGGAAAAAGCTATTACCTATATGTAATGATCTTGTGATGTCATTCCTGAAGAAGACTCCATTAGGTCGAAACGTCGTATCTTTTGTAAAGTGTAATAAATATCTTATAATCTGAATACAAGGAATTTTATCATTATTATTATTAGGTAATAGTTTATTTTTATTTAGGACAAATACAGAACGTTTTTTTTGGATCTTTTTCATCGCTCCAACACGATGAGCGAGTGGACCGAGGTGCGCTACAACAGACGTCGTGGTCGTTTCCACTCGCCACGAGGTAGGCCCCAATATCCTCGAGCGGAGGAATGGCATTATCCACGGAGCAGAGAGGAATACCGATTATCACCACCGAGAGGCCGACGTCCCGATACACCACCGAGGAATTACCTGCAATATGGAGCCAGACGTGCCGACCCACCACCGAGGACCTGGCGTTCACCATCACCACCCAGATATCGACGGCCTTCCCCGCGGCCCAGGGAGAGAGATGACCTATACCCACCCAGAGAGAGACCTACCTACTCACCACCACCCCGGGTCCAACGTCCCCGCTCACCACGCGGATTCAGGCGTCCCCCTTCACCGTCGAGAGACTACCGTCCCAACCTCAGATCCGGGGGTCGGGACCGCTGGAGGCCCGAGGGCCGGATGGACCGTGCATCCCCTCTCCGTTACCGGAGAGATTACCCGCAGAAACTAAGCTGGCCAGTGCCTCCACCGAGGGCCCCTCGGCGCAACGACCCCAGGATCAACACTAGATCCTATGCGGACGTCACTCGTGGTCCGGACCGGGACCTGGACGGACACGAAATCAAACGAATTCCCGCAGATCCAGAATTAAAGGAATTGGTGACGGTCCTATACGCCTTTATAAAGGCGATACACCACCTACACAATGTATCATCGATCGACGAGGGGTCTGCACCCCGCACAATCTCCAGAATGGTGGACACACTGTCCACCATGATTAAACCTGCTGCCCCCACGCCGACAACACGCCTCTTGATTGAGGGAGCGGCCAGAGAATGGGGCCACACAGTATGTACCATCCTCAAGCAGCACTACGAGGACGACATTGAGGCGAGGTTGGAGGGTTTCTCCAACCTTCTGCCGGACAACTGGAAAGACGCGTTCAAGATCGCGACCCGATGGGCCCGCAGAAACCTGCCGCGTCTCACCGGAGAAACCATCGCTGCAGCAGAGGCCCAACTTACAGCCAGAGCGGAGGAGGAGATGGACCCCATACTATCACGTGAAACCCGACCGCCACCGAGCCGCCCACAACCCGGACAAGCACAGACCCCGGCGGCATCAACCCGACGACGGGAGACGCAAGCCGCCCCCCCCATGGAGAGGAGAGGTCCTAGGAGGGCCAGGAACGCACCACGTGATCAACCATCAGAGGACGCCGGTGGACCACCTGACCCAGAACATCAACTGGCAGCGGAGACACCGGGACCTTCCGCCCCCCCTTCCCCCAACCACGCCCCTACTACACCTGTCTACAGGGGCAGCCTTTCCCTGTTCACAGACTCGTCAGACTCAGAAGGCCAGTCCGATGGCGAACACACCGACGACCACCAACCGGGACCCCATCAGACCTACCGGGTAACAGCTCATCCCCACACATCACGTAAACTAACAGATTGGGAGTTAAAAGTAAATAAGAAATGGCTTGTAATGGGAGACTCGAACCTAACACGCATTCCTAACCATAACCATCCCGATCTTCAGATTGATAGTTTCCCGGGGGCCCACTTTCGCCACGCCCAGACTCTGTTGGAAAAAACGATTCCAGTGGAGGGAGTAACGGTAGAAAAAATTATTCTGGCGTTCGGAATCAACAGTAGAGCCAATAAATCTAGAGAAACTACATTTAAAAGTGTACAGGCGGCCATCAGAGCGGCCGACAGAAGCTTCCCGGAAGCAGAAATCTATGTACAACAGGTTAACTTTAATAAGGCCCTCCCCCTAGAGGAACGGGATAATTTGATGATCCTTAACGCACTTATGGCTGATACCATGCATACCATACCCCTTCTCCCGGGGAAACTATTCTCCACTTTGTCCGATAATGTCCATTGGACACCAGCCACCGGCAAGGCCTTTTTAGACCACTGGATGGCGTCATTAAACCCCTTGTCCCCCTAAGCCCAACACACACGGGGGTCAAACATTTACCGTTCAGAGTAGGACAAACTGTAATCAATTTATCCAAAACTTTTACCCTATCGGAGGCACAATCCACCCTATTGAATAAAGGCTTATCATTTATCTCCACATGTACTTTGGGACGGGACATTAAAAAACAGTATAAATGCGACTTGCAAAATTACCACAGGAGAATTAAACTAATAGACTTCTTTAAAAACAAAGCCGACATGGCAAAACCATTCATCAACCCCTCAGACTGGACACCACCTCCAGATACTGTTCCCATACATATACGCAAACTAATAACTATAGACAAACAAACTGTTAATGACAACTATAAAACAATGAGAGAGGCATCTAATACGTCACCCGGTGAAAGGGAGGCCTTGAAGCAACTACAAAACAATACATCCATAATTATAAAGCCGGCAGATAAAGGGTCATCGGTAGTAATACTTAGCAGGGACCAATACATATTCGAGGTTGAACGTCAATTAAATGATCACACTTATTATCGCAAATTAGATAACCCCATCTATTTAGAAACAATTAAACCGGTTACCCTCATTATAGACTCCCTCCTCAGCAGTAAATTCATAAATGAAAAACAACGCAAATATCTTATTGGGGAGGACGAACCCAGACCCAGACGTTTTTACGTACTACCAAAGATCCACAAAGATCCTGCAACATGGACAGTACCATTTGAAATCCCCCCTGGCAGACCGATTGTCTCTGACTGTGGCAGCGAGACATACTATACCGCTGAATTCTTGGATTACTTCCTGAACCCCCTCTCTACCAAACACCCATCCTATATCAAAGATACATACCATTTTGTAGAAACAATCAAATCACTAACAGTACCACCTGAATGCCTTTTATTTTCCCTGGACGTCAAAAGTCTCTACACTAACATCCCCATACCTGAGGGCATCCAATGTATAAAAAATACTTTAGAAAAATTCCCAGATCCTACACGACCGGACAGACAAATATTACAACTACTAGATATTAACTTAACCAGAAATGACTTCGTATTTAATGACAAGTTTTATCTACAAGTCAAGGGGACAGCTATGGGTAAGAAATTCGCCCCTGCGTATGCGAATATATATATGGCCCAATGGGAGGAGGAGGTTTTCTCCAAATGTCGTATTAAACCATTCAAATACTTCCGCTACTTGGATGACATATGGGGTATATGGCCTGGATCTCAAACAGAATTCCTACAATTCATGTCCACTTTAAATTCCCATAACCCATCGATCCAAGTCACCCATGAAGTAAATAATACTACTATAGATTTTCTGGATACTACAACCTACAAAGGCCCAGATTTCCATTCTACGTCAACCTTAGATATAAAAGTATTCTTTAAAAAGACAGACACACACGCCCTCCTGTTTAAAAGTAGCTTCCACCCGAAACATACATATGAGGGGTTAGTTAAATCCCAAATATTAAGATTCCACAGAATATGCACTAAAGGTAATGACTTTAAAGAAGCCACTCGTGCACTATTCCAAGCCCTTAGGACCAGGGGATATTCTAGATCCTTCCTCAGAAACTGTTTTAAAACATACCTAAACAGAAAGGTGAGGAACCAGACCAATTCCATCCCACTAATAACAACATACACATCTATAGGAACAACACTTGGTAACATGCTAAAAGCTAACTTCAATAATCTTCTGTGCCAACATATACCATTCAAGGATAACAAAGTAATCTTGGCATATAGGAGAAACAAGAATCTAAAGGATATCCTGGTCCGAGCTAGGCTATCACCCCTTGTTAACATGGAGGAACCTAGAGAACCCAACGCACAGTTTGTTAAATTACAATTTGTTAAAAATCAAATAAACCACTCATGGTTTCAAATAACCCAACAATTCACTTCTATCTCATACAACTGTGTTTACCTAATTCACTGTTCCCTTTGTTCCATCCAATTTGTGGGGGAGACGGGCATCACATTGGCAACACGTATGAGACAACACAACATAGACATTAATAACAATAGATACCCGGACTTACCACTAATCCAACACTTTAGAACTCATGGTTTAGATGCCATGAAAATGGCTGGCCTGCAAGGGAATATTACCTGGACCCTGGACCAGAGGAGAAAGCGAGAGGACCATTGGATACTAAAACTAGAAGCTATTCCAATACGCCCACACATACCCAATCTTAACTTAAGACCCCAATAATACCCAACCTAAAAGCCTAAACCTTAACCCTAACCATAACCCGGTTAATACTAATCCCAATCCCAAAACTACTAAATATAACCAATCCCACATTAAAACATAACCTAAACCTTAACAACAATCAATTATAACCCAACATTAATACTTACCATAAAACCGCTTCTACTATAACCCATACCATTCTATAAACCTAACCATAACCCAGTATCTCTTATACCTGACCCTAACCCTATACGCCTCTTAACTTAAGACCCCAATAATAACCAACCTAAAAAAAACCTAAACCTTAACCCTAACCATAACCCGGTGAATACTAATCCCAATCCCAAAACTACTAAACATAACCAATCCCACATTAACACATAACCTAAACCTTAACAACAACCAATTATAACCCAACATTAATACTTACCACATTAGCACATAACCTAAACCTTAACGACAACCAATTATAACCCAACATTAATACTTACCATAAAACCGCTTCTACTATAACCCATACCATTCTATAAACCTAACCATAACCCAGTATCTCTTTTACCTGACCCTAACCCTATACGCCTCTTCACTTAAGACTCTGATAATAACCAACCTAAAAACCTAAACCTTAACCCTAACCATAACCCGGTGAATACTAATCCCAATCCCAAAACTACTAAACATAACCAATCCCACATTAACACATAACCTAAACCTTAACAACAACCAATTATAACCCAACATTAATACTTACCATAAAACCGCTTCTACTATAACCCATACCATTCTATAAACCTAACCATAACCCAGTATCTCTTATACCTAACCCTAACCCTATACGCCTACACATACCCAATCCTAACCCAGATTTAGCAATAACAAACCTTAAAACCCAATCCTTACTTTAACCATAACCCAGTCTACATTAAACAACATTGTAAAGAGTTTAATGGTTTGATGATGTTTTTTATTTTTCATTTTTTATTTTCTATAAATAAAGTCCAGTTGGACCCCACTGTATTCCATGATTGTTGTTTATATTACCACCTGTTTAAATAAACAATGTTTTCATGTACCGCCGGGTTTCATACCCTAGATGGCGCCATCATACCACAGCAGCTATTGACGTACACGGATCGTAATTCGTACGGTTATATAAAAATAAATGTAAATACTTACCGATGTATATTGTTATAATGGACCTTGAAGGACACTTGCCCATATTATGCATTTTGTGCTGTTTATTTGTATTCTAGTATTGAATTTTGTAATAATGTCATCTCCGGAGAACACGGGAAGTTGTTCCTCCCGGGAGGTCACGCGGAAAAAGCTATTACCTATATGTAATGATCTTGTGATGTCATTCCTGAAGAAGACTCCATTAGGTCGAAACGTCGTATCTTTTGTAAAGTGTAATAAATATCTTATAATCTGAATACAAGGAATTTTATCATTATTATTATTAGGTAATAGTTTATTTTTATTTAGGACAAATACAGAACGTTTTTTTTGGATCTTTTTCATCGCTCCAACACGATGAGCGAGTGGACCGAGGTGCGCTACAACAGACGTCGTGGTCGTTTCCACTCGCCACGAGGTAGGCCCCAATATCCTCGAGCGGAGGAATGGCATTATCCACGGAGCAGAGAGGAATACCGATTATCACCACCGAGAGGCCGACGTCCCGATACACCACCGAGGAATTACCTGCAATATGGAGCCAGACGTGCCGACCCACCACCGAGGACCTGGCGTTCACCATCACCACCCAGATATCGACGGCCTTCCCCGCGGCCCAGGGAGAGAGATGACCTATACCCACCCAGAGAGAGACCTACCTACTCACCACCACCCCGGGTCCAACGTCCCCGCTCACCACGCGGATTCAGGCGTCCCCCTTCACCGTCGAGAGACTACCGTCCCAACCTCAGATCCGGGGGTCGGGACCGCTGGAGGCCCGAGGGCCGGATGGACCGTGCATCCCCTCTCCGTTACCGGAGAGATTACCCTCAGAAACTAAGCTGGCCAGTGCCTCCACCGAGGGCCCCTCGGCGCAACGACCCCAGGATCAACACTAGATCCTATGCGGACGTCACTCGTGGTCCGGACCGGGACCTGGACGGACACGAAATCAAACGAATTCCCGCAGATCCAGAATTAAAGGAATTGGTGACGGTCCTATACGCCTTTATAAAGGCGATACACCACCTACACAATGTATCATCGATCGACGAGGGGTCTGCACCCCGCACAATCTCCAGAATGGTGGACACACTGTCCACCATGATTAAACCTGCTGCCCCCACGCCGACAACACGCCTCTTGATTGAGGGAGCGGCCAGAGAATGGGGCCACACAGTATGTACCATCCTCAAGCAGCACTACGAGGACGACATTGAGGCGAGGTTGGAGGGTTTCTCCAACCTTCTGCCGGACAACTGGAAAGACGCGTTCAAGATCGCGACCCGATGGGCCCGCAGAAACCTGCCGCGTCTCACCGGAGAAACCATCGCTGCAGCAGAGGCCCAACTTACAGCCAGAGCGGAGGAGGAGATGGACCCCATACTATCACGTGAAACCCGACCGCCACCGAGCCGCCCACAACCCGGACAAGCACAGACCCCGGCGGCATCAACCCGACGACGGGAGACGCAAGCCGCCCCCCCCATGGAGAGGAGAGGTCCTAGGAGGGCCAGGAACGCACCACGTGATCAACCATCAGAGGACGCCGGTGGACCACCTGACCCAGAACATCAACTGGCAGCGGAGACACCGGGACCTTCCGCCCCCCCTTCCCCCAACCACGCCCCTACTACACCTGTCTACAGGGGCAGCCTTTCCCTGTTCACAGACTCGTCAGACTCAGAAGGCCAGTCCGATGGCGAACACACCGACGACCACCAACCGGGACCCCATCAGACCTACCGGGTAACAGCTCATCCCCACACATCACGTAAACTAACAGATTGGGAGTTAAAAGTAAATAAGAAATGGCTTGTAATGGGAGACTCGAACCTAACACGCATTCCTAACCATAACCATCCCGATCTTCAGATTGATAGTTTCCCGGGGGCCCACTTTCGCCACGCCCAGACTCTGTTGGAAAAAACGATTCCAGTGGAGGGAGTAACGGTAGAAAAAATTATTCTGGCGTTCGGAATCAACAGTAGAGCCAATAAATCTAGAGAAACTACATTTAAAAGTGTACAGGCGGCCATCAGAGCGGCCGACAGAAGCTTCCCGGAAGCAGAAATCTATGTACAACAGGTTAACTTTAATAAGGCCCTCCCCCTAGAGGAACGGGATAATTTGATGATCCTTAACGCACTTATGGCTGATACCATGCATACCATACCCCTTCTCCCGGGGAAACTATTCTCCACTTTGTCCGATAATGTCCATTGGACACCAGCCACCGGCAAGGCCTTTTTAGACCACTGGATGGCGTCATTAAACCCCTTGTCCCCCTAAGCCCAACACACACGGGGGTCAAACATTTACCGTTCAGAGTAGGACAAACTGTAATCAATTTATCCAAAACTTTTACCCTATCGGAGGCACAATCCACCCTATTGAATAAAGGCTTATCATTTATCTCCACATGTACTTTGGGACGGGACATTAAAAAACAGTATAAATGCGACTTGCAAAATTACCACAGGAGAATTAAACTAATAGACTTCTTTAAAAACAAAGCCGACATGGCAAAACCATTCATCAACCCCTCAGACTGGACACCACCTCCAGATACTGTTCCCATACATATACGCAAACTAATAACTATAGACAAACAAACTGTTAATGACAACTATAAAACAATGAGAGAGGCATCTAATACGTCACCCGGTGAAAGGGAGGCCTTGAAGCAACTACAAAACAATACATCCATAATTATAAAGCCGGCAGATAAAGGGTCATCGGTAGTAATACTTAGCAGGGACCAATACATATTCGAGGTTGAACGTCAATTAAATGATCACACTTATTATCGCAAATTAGATAACCCCATCTATTTAGAAACAATTAAACCGGTTACCCTCATTATAGACTCCCTCCTCAGCAGTAAATTCATAAATGAAAAACAACGCAAATATCTTATTGGGGAGGACGAACCCAGACCCAGACGTTTTTACGTACTACCAAAGATCCACAAAGATCCTGCAACATGGACAGTACCATTTGAAATCCCCCCTGGCAGACCGATTGTCTCTGACTGTGGCAGCGAGACATACTATACCGCTGAATTCTTGGATTACTTCCTGAACCCCCTCTCTACCAAACACCCATCCTATATCAAAGATACATACCATTTTGTAGAAACAATCAAATCACTAACAGTACCACCTGAATGCCTTTTATTTTCCCTGGACGTCAAAAGTCTCTACACTAACATCCCCATACCTGAGGGCATCCAATGTATAAAAAATACTTTAGAAAAATTCCCAGATCCTACACGACCGGACAGACAAATATTACAACTACTAGATATTAACTTAACCAGAAATGACTTCGTATTTAATGACAAGTTTTATCTACAAGTCAAGGGGACAGCTATGGGTAAGAAATTCGCCCCTGCGTATGCGAATATATATATGGCCCAATGGGAGGAGGAGGTTTTCTCCAAATGTCGTATTAAACCATTCAAATACTTCCGCTACTTGGATGACATATGGGGTATATGGCCTGGATCTCAAACAGAATTCCTACAATTCATGTCCACTTTAAATTCCCATAACCCATCGATCCAAGTCACCCATGAAGTAAATAATACTACTATAGATTTTCTGGATACTACAACCTACAAAGGCCCAGATTTCCATTCTACGTCAACCTTAGATATAAAAGTATTCTTTAAAAAGACAGACACACACGCCCTCCTGTTTAAAAGTAGCTTCCACCCGAAACATACATATGAGGGGTTAGTTAAATCCCAAATATTAAGATTCCACAGAATATGCACTAAAGGTAATGACTTTAAAGAAGCCACTCGTGCACTATTCCAAGCCCTTAGGACCAGGGGATATTCTAGATCCTTCCTCAGAAACTGTTTTAAAACATACCTAAACAGAAAGGTGAGGAACCAGACCAATTCCATCCCACTAATAACAACATACACATCTATAGGAACAACACTTGGTAACATGCTAAAAGCTAACTTCAATAATCTTCTGTGCCAACATATACCATTCAAGGATAACAAAGTAATCTTGGCATATAGGAGAAACAAGAATCTAAAGGATATCCTGGTCCGAGCTAGGCTATCACCCCTTGTTAACATGGAGGAACCTAGAGAACCCAACGCACAGTTTGTTAAATTACAATTTGTTAAAAATCAAATAAACCACTCATGGTTTCAAATAACCCAACAATTCACTTCTATCTCATACAACTGTGTTTACCTAATTCACTGTTCCCTTTGTTCCATCCAATTTGTGGGGGAGACGGGCATCACATTGGCAACACGTATGAGACAACACAACATAGACATTAATAACAATAGATACCCGGACTTACCACTAATCCAACACTTTAGAACTCATGGTTTAGATGCCATGAAAATGGCTGGCCTGCAAGGGAATATTACCTGGACCCTGGACCAGAGGAGAAAGCGAGAGGACCATTGGATACTAAAACTAGAAGCTATTCCAATACGCCCACACATACCCAATCTTAACTTAAGACCCCAATAATACCCAACCTAAAAGCCTAAACCTTAACCCTAACCATAACCCGGTTAATACTAATCCCAATCCCAAAACTACTAAATATAACCAATCCCACATTAAAACATAACCTAAACCTTAACAACAATCAATTATAACCCAACATTAATACTTACCATAAAACCGCTTCTACTATAACCCATACCATTCTATAAACCTAACCATAACCCAGTATCTCTTATACCTGACCCTAACCCTATACGCCTCTTAACTTAAGACCCCAATAATAACCAACCTAAAAAAAACCTAAACCTTAACCCTAACCATAACCCGGTGAATACTAATCCCAATCCCAAAACTACTAAACATAACCAATCCCACATTAACACATAACCTAAACCTTAACAACAACCAATTATAACCCAACATTAATACTTACCACATTAGCACATAACCTAAACCTTAACGACAACCAATTATAACCCAACATTAATACTTACCATAAAACCGCTTCTACTATAACCCATACCATTCTATAAACCTAACCATAACCCAGTATCTCTTTTACCTGACCCTAACCCTATACGCCTCTTCACTTAAGACTCTGATAATAACCAACCTAAAAACCTAAACCTTAACCCTAACCATAACCCGGTGAATACTAATCCCAATCCCAAAACTACTAAACATAACCAATCCCACATTAACACATAACCTAAACCTTAACAACAACCAATTATAACCCAACATTAATACTTACCATAAAACCGCTTCTACTATAACCCATACCATTCTATAAACCTAACCATAACCCAGTATCTCTTATACCTAACCCTAACCCTATACGCCTACACATACCCAATCCTAACCCAGATTTAGCAATAACAAACCTTAAAACCCAATCCTTACTTTAACCATAACCCAGTCTACATTAAACAACATTGTAAAGAGTTTAATGGTTTGATGATGTTTTTTATTTTTCATTTTTTATTTTCTATAAATAAAGTCCAGTTGGACCCCACTGTATTCCATGATTGTTGTTTATATTACCACCTGTTTAAATAAACAATGTTTTCATGTACCGCCGGGTTTCATACCCTAGATGGCGCCATCATACCACAGCAGCTATTGACGTACACGGATCGTAATTCGTACGGTTATATAAAAATAAATGTAAATACTTACCGATGTATATTGTTATAATGGACCTTGAAGGACACTTGCCCATATTATGCATTTTGTGCTGTTTATTTGTATTCTAGTATTGAATTTTGTAATAATGTCATCTCCGGAGAACACGGGAAGTTGTTCCTCCCGGGAGGTCACGCGGAAAAAGCTATTACCTATATGTAATGATCTTGTGATGTCATTCCTGAAGAAGACTCCATTAGGTCGAAACGTCGTATCTTTTGTAAAGTGTAATAAATATCTTATAATCTGAATACAAGGAATTTTATCATTATTATTATTAGGTAATAGTTTATTTTTATTTAGGACAAATACAGAACGTTTTTCATATAGGAGAAACAAGAATCTAAAGGATATCCTGGTCCGAGCTATGCTATCACCCCTGGTTAACATGGAGGAACCTAGAGAACCCAACGCACAGTTTGTTAAATTACAATTTGTTAAAAATCAAATAAACCACTCATGGTTTCAAATAACCCAACAATTCACTTCTATCTCATACAACTGTGTTTACCTAATTCACTGTTCCCTTTGTTCCATCCAATTTGTGGGGGAGACGGGCATCACATTGGCAACACGTATGAGACAACACAACATAGACATTAATAACAATAGATACCCGGACTTACCACTAATCCAACACTTTAGAACTCATGGTTTAGATGCCATGAAAATGGCTGGCCTGCAAGGGAATATTACCTGGACCCTGGACCAGAGGAGAAAGCGAGAGGACCATTGGATACTAAAACTAGAAGCTATTCCAATACGCCCACACATACCCAATCTTAACTTAAGACCCCAATAATACCCAACCTAAAAGCCTAAACCTTAACCCTAACCATAACCCGGTGAATACTAATCCCAATCCCAAAACTACTAAATATAACCAATCCCACATTAAAACATAACCTAAACCTTAACAACAACCAATTATAACCCAACATTAATACTTACCATAAAACCGCTTCTACTATAACCCATACCATTCTATAAACCTAACCATAACCCAGTATCTCTTATACCTGACCCTAACCCTATACGCCTCTTAATTTAAGACCCCAATAATAACCAACCTAAAAAAAACCTAAACCTTAACCCTAACCATAACCCGGTGAATACTAATCCCAATCCCAAAACTACTAAACATAACCAATCCCACATTAACACATAACCTAAACCTTAACAACAACCAATTATAACCCAACATTAATACTTACCACATTAACACATAACCTAAACCTTAACAACAACCAATTATAACCCAACATTAATACTTACCATAAAACCGCTTCTACTATAACCCATACCATTCTATAAACCTAACCATAACCCAGTATCTCTTATACCTGACCCTAACCCTATACGCCTCTTCACTTAAGACTCTGATAATAACCAACCTAAAAACCTAAACCTTAACCCTAACCATAACCCGGTGAATACTAATCCCAATCCCAAAACTACTAAACATAACCAATCCCACATTAACACATAACCTTAACCTTAACAACAACCAATTATAACCCAACATTAATACTTACCATAAAACCGCTTCTACTATAACCCATACCATTCTATAAACCTAACCATAACCCAGTATCTCTTATACCTAACCCTAACCCTATACGCCTACACATACCCAATCCTAACCCAGATGTAGCAATAACAAACCTTAAAACCCAATCCTTACTTTAACCATAACCCAGTCTACATTAAACAACATTGTAAAGAGTTTAATGGTTTGATGATGTTTTTTATTTTTCGTTTTTTATTTTCTATAAATAAACTCCAGTTGGACCCCACTGTATTCCATGATTGTTGTTTATATTACCACCTGTTTCAATAAACAATGTTCTCATGTACCGCCGGGTTTCATACCCTAGATGGCGCCATCATACCACAGCAGCTATTGACGTACACGGATCGTAATTCGTACGGTTATATAAAAATAAAAATAAATGTAAATACTTACCGATGTATATTGTTATAATGGACCTTGAAGGACACTTGCCCATATTATGCATTTTGTGCTGTTTATTTGTATTCTAGTATTGTATTTTGTAATAATGTCATCTCCGGAGAACACGGGAAGTTGTTCCTCCCGGGAGGTCACGCGGAAAAAGCTATTACCTATATGTAATGATCTTGTGATGTCATTCCTGAAGAAGACTCCATTAGGTCGAAACGTCGTATCTTTTGTAAAGTGTAATAAATATCTTATAATCTGAATACAAGGAATTTTATCATTATTATTATTAGGTAATAGTTTATTTTTATTTAGGACAAATACAGAACGTTTTTTTGGATCTTTTTCATCGCTCCAACACGATGAGCGAGTGGACCGAGGTGCGCTACAACAGACGTCGTGGTCGTTTCCACTCGCCACGAGGTAGGCCCCAATATCCTCGAGCGGAGGAATGGCATTATCCACGGAGCAGAGAGGAATACCGATTATCACCACCGAGAGGCCGACGTCCCGATACACCACCGAGGAATTACCTGCAATATGGAGCCAGACGTGCCGACCCACCACCGAGGACCTGGCGTTCACCATCACCACCCAGATATCGACGGCCTTCCCCGCGGCCCAGGGAGAGAGATGACCTATACCCACCCAGAGAGAGACCTACCTACTCACCACCCAGGTTCCAACGTCCCCGCTCACCACGCGGATTCAGGCGTCCCCCTTCACCGTCGAGAGACTACCGTCCCAACCTCAGATCCGGGGGTCGGGACCGCTGGAGGCCCGAGGGCCGGATGGACCGTGCATCCCCTCTCCGTTACCGGAGAGATTACCCTCAGAAACTAAGCTGGCCAGTGCCTCCACCGAGGGCCCCTCGGCGCAACGACCCCAGGATCAACACTAGATCCTATGCGGACGTCACTCGTGGTCCGGACCGGGACCTGGACGGACACGAAATCAAACGAATTCCCGCAGATCCAGAATTAAAGGAATTGGTGACGGTCCTATACGCCTTTATAAAGGCGATACACCACTTACACAATGTATCATCGATCGACGAGGGGTCTGCACCCCGCACAATCTCCAGAATGGTGGACACACTGTCCACCATGATTAAACCTGCTGCCCCCACGCCGACAACACGCCTCTTGATTGAGGGAGCGGCCAGAGAATGGGGCCACACAGTATGTACCATCCTCAAGCAGCACTACGAGGACGACATTGAGGCGAGGTTGGAGGGTTTCTCCAACCTTCTGCCGGACAACTGGAAAGACGCGTTCAAGATCGCGACCCGATGGGCCCGCAGAAACCTGCCGCGTCTCACCGGAGAAACCATCGCTGCAGCAGAGGCCCAACTTACAGCCAGAGCGGAGGAGGAGATGGACCCCATACTATCACGTGAAACCCGACCGCCACCGAGCCGCCCACAACCCGGACAAGCACAGACCCCGGCGGCATCAACCCGACGACGGGAGACGCAAGCCGCCCCCCCCATGGAGAGGAGAGGTCCTAGGAGGGCCAGGAACGCACCACGTGATCAACCATCAGGGGACGCCGGTGGACCACCTGACCCAGAACATCAACTGGCAGCGGAGACACCGGGACCTTCCGCCCCCCCTTCCCCCAACCACGCCCCTACTACACCTGTCTACAGGGGCAGCCTTTCCCTGTTCACAGACTCGTCAGACTCAGAAGGCCAGTCCGATGGCGAACACACCGACGACCACCAACCGGGACCCCATCAGACCTACCGGGTAACAGCTCATCCCCACACATCACGTAAACTAACAGATTGGGAGTTAAAAGTAAATAAGAAATGGCTTGTAATGGGAGACTCGAACCTAACACGCATTCCTAACCATAACCATCCCGATCTTCAGATTGATAGTTTCCCGGGGGCCCACTTTCGCCACGCCCAGACTCTGTTGGAAAAAACGATTCCAGTGGAGGGAGTAACGGTAGAAAAAATTATTCTGGCGTTCGGAATCAACAGTAGAGCCAATAAATCTAGAGAAACTACATTTAAAAGTGTACAGGCGGCCATCAGAGCGGCCGACAGAAGCTTCCCGGAAGCAGAAATCTATGTACAACAGGTTAACTTTAATAAGGCCCTCCCCCTAGAGGAACGGGATAATTTGATGATCCTTAACGCACTTATGGCTGATACCATGCATACCATACCCCTTCTCCCGGGGAAACTATTCTCCACTTTGTCCGATAATGTCCATTGGACACCAGCCACCGGCAAGGCCTTTTTAGACCACTGGATGGCGTCATTAAACCCCTTGTCCCCCTAAGCCCAACACACACGGGGGTCAAACATTTACCGTTCAGAGTAGGACAAACTGTAATCAATTTATCCAAAACTTTTACCCTATCGGAGGCACAATCCACCCTATTGAATAAAGGCTTATCATTTATCTCCACATGTACTTTGGGACGGGACATTAAAAAACAGTATAAATGCGACTTGCAAAATTACCACAGGAGAATTAAACTAATAGACTTCTTTAAAAACAAAGCCGACATGGCAAAACCATTCATCAACCCCTCAGACTGGACACCACCTCCAGATACTGTTCCCATACATATACGCAAACTAATAACTATAGACAAACAAACTGTTAATGACAACTATAAAACAATGAGAGAGGCATCTAATACGTCACCCGGTGAAAGGGAGGCCTTGAAGCAACTACAAAACAATACATCCATAATTATAAAGCCGGCAGATAAAGGGTCATCGGTAGTAATACTTAGCAGGGACCAATACATATTCGAGGTTGAACGTCAATTAAATGATCACACTTATTATCGCAAATTAGATAACCCCATCTATTTAGAAACAATTAAACCGGTTACCCTCATTATAGACTCCCTCCTCAGCAGTAAATTCATAAATGAAAAACAACGCAAATATCTTATTGGGGAGGACGAACCCAGACCCAGACGTTTTTACGTACTACCAAAGATCCACAAAGATCCTGCAACATGGACAGTACCATTTGAAATCCCCCCTGGCAGACCGATTGTCTCTGACTGTGGCAGCGAGACATACTATACCGCTGAATTCTTGGATTACTTCCTGAACCCCCTCTCTACCAAACACCCATCCTATATCAAAGATACATACCATTTTGTAGAAACAATCAAATCACTAACAGTACCACCTGAATGCCTTTTATTTTCCCTGGACGTCAAAAGTCTCTACACTAACATCCCCATACCTGAGGGCATCCAATGTATAAAAAATACTTTAGAAAAATTCCCAGATCCTACACGACCGGACAGACAAATATTACAACTACTAGATATTAACTTAACCAGAAATGACTTCGTATTTAATGACAAGTTTTATCTACAAGTCAAGGGGACAGCTATGGGTAAGAAATTCGCCCCTGCGTATGCGAATATATATATGGCCCAATGGGAGGAGGAGGTTTTCTCCAAATGTCGTATTAAACCATTCAAATACTTCCGCTACTTGGATGACATATGGGGTATATGGCCTGGATCTCAAACAGAATTCCTACAATTCATGTCCACTTTAAATTCCCATAACCCATCGATCCAAGTCACCCATGAAGTAAATAATACTACAATAGATTTTCTGGATACTACAACCTACAAAGGCCCAGATTTCCATTCTACGTCAACCTTAGATATAAAAGTATTCTTTAAAAAGACAGACACACACGCCCTCCTGTTTAAAAGTAGCTTCCACCCGAAACATACATATGAGGGGTTAGTTAAATCCCAAATATTAAGATTCCACAGAATATGCACTAAAGGTAATGACTTTAAAGAAGCCACTCGTGCACTATTCCAAGCCCTTAGGACCAGGGGATATTCTAGATCCTTCCTCAGAAACTGTTTTAAAACATACCTAAACAGAAAGGTGAGGAACCAGACCAATTCCATCCCACTAATAACAACATACACATCTATAGGAACAACACTGGGTAACATGCTAAAAGCTAACTTCAATAATCTTCTGTGCCAACATATACCATTCAAGGATAACAAAGTAATCTTGGCATATAGGAGAAACAAGAATCTAAAGGATATCCTGGTCCGAGCTATGCTATCACCCCTGGTTAACATGGAGGAACCTAGAGAACCCAACGCACAGTTTGTTAAATTACAATTTGTTAAAAATCAAATAAACCACTCATGGTTTCAAATAACCCAACAATTCACTTCTATCTCATACAACTGTGTTTACCTAATTCACTGTTCCCTTTGTTCCATCCAATTTGTGGGGGAGACGGGCATCACATTGGCAACACGTATGAGACAACACAACATAGACATTAATAACAATAGATACCCGGACTTACCACTAATCCAACACTTTAGAACTCATGGTTTAGATGCCATGAAAATGGCTGGCCTGCAAGGGAATATTACCTGGACCCTGGACCAGAGGAGAAAGCGAGAGGACCATTGGATACTAAAACTAGAAGCTATTCCAATACGCCCACACATACCCAATCTTAACTTAAGACCCCAATAATACCCAACCTAAAAGCCTAAACCTTAACCCTAACCATAACCCGGTGAATACTAATCCCAATCCCAAAACTACTAAATATAACCAATCCCACATTAAAACATAACCTAAACCTTAACAACAACCAATTATAACCCAACATTAATACTTACCATAAAACCGCTTCTACTATAACCCATACCATTCTATAAACCTAACCATAACCCAGTATCTCTTATACCTGACCCTAACCCTATACGCCTCTTAATTTAAGACCCCAATAATAACCAACCTAAAAAAAACCTAAACCTTAACCCTAACCATAACCCGGTGAATACTAATCCCAATCCCAAAACTACTAAACATAACCAATCCCACATTAACACATAACCTAAACCTTAACAACAACCAATTATAACCCAACATTAATACTTACCACATTAACACATAACCTAAACCTTAACAACAACCAATTATAACCCAACATTAATACTTACCATAAAACCGCTTCTACTATAACCCATACCATTCTATAAACCTAACCATAACCCAGTATCTCTTATACCTGACCCTAACCCTATACGCCTCTTCACTTAAGACTCTGATAATAACCAACCTAAAAACCTAAACCTTAACCCTAACCATAACCCGGTGAATACTAATCCCAATCCCAAAACTACTAAACATAACCAATCCCACATTAACACATAACCTTAACCTTAACAACAACCAATTATAACCCAACATTAATACTTACCATAAAACCGCTTCTACTATAACCCATACCATTCTATAAACCTAACCATAACCCAGTATCTCTTATACCTAACCCTAACCCTATACGCCTACACATACCCAATCCTAACCCAGATGTAGCAATAACAAACCTTAAAACCCAATCCTTACTTTAACCATAACCCAGTCTACATTAAACAACATTGTAAAGAGTTTAATGGTTTGATGATGTTTTTTATTTTTCGTTTTTTATTTTCTATAAATAAACTCCAGTTGGACCCCACTGTATTCCATGATTGTTGTTTATATTACCACCTGTTTCAATAAACAATGTTCTCATGTACCGCCGGGTTTCATACCCTAGATGGCGCCATCATACCACAGCAGCTATTGACGTACACGGATCGTAATTCGTACGGTTATATAAAAATAAAAATAAATGTAAATACTTACCGATGTATATTGTTATAATGGACCTTGAAGGACACTTGCCCATATTATGCATTTTGTGCTGTTTATTTGTATTCTAGTATTGTATTTTGTAATAATGTCATCTCCGG
This sequence comes from Pollachius pollachius, assembly GCF_949987615.1. Lineage (NCBI taxonomy): Eukaryota > Metazoa > Chordata > Actinopteri > Gadiformes > Gadidae > Pollachius > Pollachius pollachius. The sequence goes on from NW_027641609.1 coordinate 38,128, forward strand.
AGAACACGGGAAGTTGTTCCTCCCGGGAGGTCACGCGGAAAAAGCTATTACCTATATGTAATGATCTTGTGATGTCATTCCTGAAGAAGACTCCATTAGGTCGAAACGTCGTATCTTTTGTAAAGTGTAATAAATATCTTATAATCTGAATACAAGGAATTTTATCATTATTATTATTAGGTAATAGTTTATTTTTATTTAGGACAAATACAGAACGTTTTTTTGGATCTTTTTCATCGCTCCAACACGATGAGCGAGTGGACCGAGGTGCGCTACAACAGACGTCGTGGTCGTTTCCACTCGCCACGAGGTAGGCCCCAATATCCTCGAGCGGAGGAATGGCATTATCCACGGAGCAGAGAGGAATACCGATTATCACCACCGAGAGGCCGACGTCCCGATACACCACCGAGGAATTACCTGCAATATGGAGCCAGACGTGCCGACCCACCACCGAGGACCTGGCGTTCACCATCACCACCCAGATATCGACGGCCTTCCCCGCGGCCCAGGGAGAGAGATGACCTATACCCACCCAGAGAGAGACCTACCTACTCACCACCCAGGTTCCAACGTCCCCGCTCACCACGCGGATTCAGGCGTCCCCCTTCACCGTCGAGAGACTACCGTCCCAACCTCAGATCCGGGGGTCGGGACCGCTGGAGGCCCGAGGGCCGGATGGACCGTGCATCCCCTCTCCGTTACCGGAGAGATTACCCTCAGAAACTAAGCTGGCCAGTGCCTCCACCGAGGGCCCCTCGGCGCAACGACCCCAGGATCAACACTAGATCCTATGCGGACGTCACTCGTGGTCCGGACCGGGACCTGGACGGACACGAAATCAAACGAATTCCCGCAGATCCAGAATTAAAGGAATTGGTGACGGTCCTATACGCCTTTATAAAGGCGATACACCACTTACACAATGTATCATCGATCGACGAGGGGTCTGCACCCCGCACAATCTCCAGAATGGTGGACACACTGTCCACCATGATTAAACCTGCTGCCCCCACGCCGACAACACGCCTCTTGATTGAGGGAGCGGCCAGAGAATGGGGCCACACAGTATGTACCATCCTCAAGCAGCACTACGAGGACGACATTGAGGCGAGGTTGGAGGGTTTCTCCAACCTTCTGCCGGACAACTGGAAAGACGCGTTCAAGATCGCGACCCGATGGGCCCGCAGAAACCTGCCGCGTCTCACCGGAGAAACCATCGCTGCAGCAGAGGCCCAACTTACAGCCAGAGCGGAGGAGGAGATGGACCCCATACTATCACGTGAAACCCGACCGCCACCGAGCCGCCCACAACCCGGACAAGCACAGACCCCGGCGGCATCAACCCGACGACGGGAGACGCAAGCCGCCCCCCCCATGGAGAGGAGAGGTCCTAGGAGGGCCAGGAACGCACCACGTGATCAACCATCAGGGGACGCCGGTGGACCACCTGACCCAGAACATCAACTGGCAGCGGAGACACCGGGACCTTCCGCCCCCCCTTCCCCCAACCACGCCCCTACTACACCTGTCTACAGGGGCAGCCTTTCCCTGTTCACAGACTCGTCAGACTCAGAAGGCCAGTCCGATGGCGAACACACCGACGACCACCAACCGGGACCCCATCAGACCTACCGGGTAACAGCTCATCCCCACACATCACGTAAACTAACAGATTGGGAGTTAAAAGTAAATAAGAAATGGCTTGTAATGGGAGACTCGAACCTAACACGCATTCCTAACCATAACCATCCCGATCTTCAGATTGATAGTTTCCCGGGGGCCCACTTTCGCCACGCCCAGACTCTGTTGGAAAAAACGATTCCAGTGGAGGGAGTAACGGTAGAAAAAATTATTCTGGCGTTCGGAATCAACAGTAGAGCCAATAAATCTAGAGAAACTACATTTAAAAGTGTACAGGCGGCCATCAGAGCGGCCGACAGAAGCTTCCCGGAAGCAGAAATCTATGTACAACAGGTTAACTTTAATAAGGCCCTCCCCCTAGAGGAACGGGATAATTTGATGATCCTTAACGCACTTATGGCTGATACCATGCATACCATACCCCTTCTCCCGGGGAAACTATTCTCCACTTTGTCCGATAATGTCCATTGGACACCAGCCACCGGCAAGGCCTTTTTAGACCACTGGATGGCGTCATTAAACCCCTTGTCCCCCTAAGCCCAACACACACGGGGGTCAAACATTTACCGTTCAGAGTAGGACAAACTGTAATCAATTTATCCAAAACTTTTACCCTATCGGAGGCACAATCCACCCTATTGAATAAAGGCTTATCATTTATCTCCACATGTACTTTGGGACGGGACATTAAAAAACAGTATAAATGCGACTTGCAAAATTACCACAGGAGAATTAAACTAATAGACTTCTTTAAAAACAAAGCCGACATGGCAAAACCATTCATCAACCCCTCAGACTGGACACCACCTCCAGATACTGTTCCCATACATATACGCAAACTAATAACTATAGACAAACAAACTGTTAATGACAACTATAAAACAATGAGAGAGGCATCTAATACGTCACCCGGTGAAAGGGAGGCCTTGAAGCAACTACAAAACAATACATCCATAATTATAAAGCCGGCAGATAAAGGGTCATCGGTAGTAATACTTAGCAGGGACCAATACATATTCGAGGTTGAACGTCAATTAAATGATCACACTTATTATCGCAAATTAGATAACCCCATCTATTTAGAAACAATTAAACCGGTTACCCTCATTATAGACTCCCTCCTCAGCAGTAAATTCATAAATGAAAAACAACGCAAATATCTTATTGGGGAGGACGAACCCAGACCCAGACGTTTTTACGTACTACCAAAGATCCACAAAGATCCTGCAACATGGACAGTACCATTTGAAATCCCCCCTGGCAGACCGATTGTCTCTGACTGTGGCAGCGAGACATACTATACCGCTGAATTCTTGGATTACTTCCTGAACCCCCTCTCTACCAAACACCCATCCTATATCAAAGATACATACCATTTTGTAGAAACAATCAAATCACTAACAGTACCACCTGAATGCCTTTTATTTTCCCTGGACGTCAAAAGTCTCTACACTAACATCCCCATACCTGAGGGCATCCAATGTATAAAAAATACTTTAGAAAAATTCCCAGATCCTACACGACCGGACAGACAAATATTACAACTACTAGATATTAACTTAACCAGAAATGACTTCGTATTTAATGACAAGTTTTATCTACAAGTCAAGGGGACAGCTATGGGTAAGAAATTCGCCCCTGCGTATGCGAATATATATATGGCCCAATGGGAGGAGGAGGTTTTCTCCAAATGTCGTATTAAACCATTCAAATACTTCCGCTACTTGGATGACATATGGGGTATATGGCCTGGATCTCAAACAGAATTCCTACAATTCATGTCCACTTTAAATTCCCATAACCCATCGATCCAAGTCACCCATGAAGTAAATAATACTACAATAGATTTTCTGGATACTACAACCTACAAAGGCCCAGATTTCCATTCTACGTCAACCTTAGATATAAAAGTATTCTTTAAAAAGACAGACACACACGCCCTCCTGTTTAAAAGTAGCTTCCACCCGAAACATACATATGAGGGGTTAGTTAAATCCCAAATATTAAGATTCCACAGAATATGCACTAAAGGTAATGACTTTAAAGAAGCCACTCGTGCACTATTCCAAGCCCTTAGGACCAGGGGATATTCTAGATCCTTCCTCAGAAACTGTTTTAAAACATACCTAAACAGAAAGGTGAGGAACCAGACCAATTCCATCCCACTAATAACAACATACACATCTATAGGAACAACACTGGGTAACATGCTAAAAGCTAACTTCAATAATCTTCTGTGCCAACATATACCATTCAAGGATAACAAAGTAATCTTGGCATATAGGAGAAACAAGAATCTAAAGGATATCCTGGTCCGAGCTATGCTATCACCCCTGGTTAACATGGAGGAACCTAGAGAACCCAACGCACAGTTTGTTAAATTACAATTTGTTAAAAATCAAATAAACCACTCATGGTTTCAAATAACCCAACAATTCACTTCTATCTCATACAACTGTGTTTACCTAATTCACTGTTCCCTTTGTTCCATCCAATTTGTGGGGGAGACGGGCATCACATTGGCAACACGTATGAGACAACACAACATAGACATTAATAACAATAGATACCCGGACTTACCACTAATCCAACACTTTAGAACTCATGGTTTAGATGCCATGAAAATGGCTGGCCTGCAAGGGAATATTACCTGGACCCTGGACCAGAGGAGAAAGCGAGAGGACCATTGGATACTAAAACTAGAAGCTATTCCAATACGCCCACACATACCCAATCTTAACTTAAGACCCCAATAATACCCAACCTAAAAGCCTAAACCTTAACCCTAACCATAACCCGGTGAATACTAATCCCAATCCCAAAACTACTAAATATAACCAATCCCACATTAAAACATAACCTAAACCTTAACAACAACCAATTATAACCCAACATTAATACTTACCATAAAACCGCTTCTACTATAACCCATACCATTCTATAAACCTAACCATAACCCAGTATCTCTTATACCTGACCCTAACCCTATACGCCTCTTAATTTAAGACCCCAATAATAACCAACCTAAAAAAAACCTAAACCTTAACCCTAACCATAACCCGGTGAATACTAATCCCAATCCCAAAACTACTAAACATAACCAATCCCACATTAACACATAACCTAAACCTTAACAACAACCAATTATAACCCAACATTAATACTTACCACATTAACACATAACCTAAACCTTAACAACAACCAATTATAACCCAACATTAATACTTACCATAAAACCGCTTCTACTATAACCCATACCATTCTATAAACCTAACCATAACCCAGTATCTCTTATACCTGACCCTAACCCTATACGCCTCTTCACTTAAGACTCTGATAATAACCAACCTAAAAACCTAAACCTTAACCCTAACCATAACCCGGTGAATACTAATCCCAATCCCAAAACTACTAAACATAACCAATCCCACATTAACACATAACCTTAACCTTAACAACAACCAATTATAACCCAACATTAATACTTACCATAAAACCGCTTCTACTATAACCCATACCATTCTATAAACCTAACCATAACCCAGTATCTCTTATACCTAACCCTAACCCTATACGCCTACACATACCCAATCCTAACCCAGATGTAGCAATAACAAACCTTAAAACCCAATCCTTACTTTAACCATAACCCAGTCTACATTAAACAACATTGTAAAGAGTTTAATGGTTTGATGATGTTTTTTATTTTTCGTTTTTTATTTTCTATAAATAAACTCCAGTTGGACCCCACTGTATTCCATGATTGTTGTTTATATTACCACCTGTTTCAATAAACAATGTTCTCATGTACCGCCGGGTTTCATACCCTAGATGGCGCCATCATACCACAGCAGCTATTGACGTACACGGATCGTAATTCGTACGGTTATATAAAAATAAAAATAAATGTAAATACTTACCGATGTATATTGTTATAATGGACCTTGAAGGACACTTGCCCATATTATGCATTTTGTGCTGTTTATTTGTATTCTAGTATTGTATTTTGTAATAATGTCATCTCCGGAGAACACGGGAAGTTGTTCCTCCCGGGAGGTCACGCGGAAAAAGCTATTACCTATATGTAATGATCTTGTGATGTCATTCCTGAAGAAGACTCCATTAGGTCGAAACGTCGTATCTTTTGTAAAGTGTAATAAATATCTTATAATCTGAATACAAGGAATTTTATCATTATTATTATTAGGTAATAGTTTATTTTTATTTAGGACAAATACAGAACGTTTTTTTGGATCTTTTTCATCGCTCCAACACGATGAGCGAGTGGACCGAGGTGCGCTACAACAGACGTCGTGGTCGTTTCCACTCGCCACGAGGTAGGCCCCAATATCCTCGAGCGGAGGAATGGCATTATCCACGGAGCAGAGAGGAATACCGATTATCACCACCGAGAGGCCGACGTCCCGATACACCACCGAGGAATTACCTGCAATATGGAGCCAGACGTGCCGACCCACCACCGAGGACCTGGCGTTCACCATCACCACCCAGATATCGACGGCCTTCCCCGCGGCCCAGGGAGAGAGATGACCTATACCCACCCAGAGAGAGACCTACCTACTCACCACCCAGGTTCCAACGTCCCCGCTCACCACGCGGATTCAGGCGTCCCCCTTCACCGTCGAGAGACTACCGTCCCAACCTCAGATCCGGGGGTCGGGACCGCTGGAGGCCCGAGGGCCGGATGGACCGTGCATCCCCTCTCCGTTACCGGAGAGATTACCCTCAGAAACTAAGCTGGCCAGTGCCTCCACCGAGGGCCCCTCGGCGCAACGACCCCAGGATCAACACTAGATCCTATGCGGACGTCACTCGTGGTCCGGACCGGGACCTGGACGGACACGAAATCAAACGAATTCCCGCAGATCCAGAATTAAAGGAATTGGTGACGGTCCTATACGCCTTTATAAAGGCGATACACCACTTACACAATGTATCATCGATCGACGAGGGGTCTGCACCCCGCACAATCTCCAGAATGGTGGACACACTGTCCACCATGATTAAACCTGCTGCCCCCACGCCGACAACACGCCTCTTGATTGAGGGAGCGGCCAGAGAATGGGGCCACACAGTATGTACCATCCTCAAGCAGCACTACGAGGACGACATTGAGGCGAGGTTGGAGGGTTTCTCCAACCTTCTGCCGGACAACTGGAAAGACGCGTTCAAGATCGCGACCCGATGGGCCCGCAGAAACCTGCCGCGTCTCACCGGAGAAACCATCGCTGCAGCAGAGGCCCAACTTACAGCCAGAGCGGAGGAGGAGATGGACCCCATACTATCACGTGAAACCCGACCGCCACCGAGCCGCCCACAACCCGGACAAGCACAGACCCCGGCGGCATCAACCCGACGACGGGAGACGCAAGCCGCCCCCCCCATGGAGAGGAGAGGTCCTAGGAGGGCCAGGAACGCACCACGTGATCAACCATCAGGGGACGCCGGTGGACCACCTGACCCAGAACATCAACTGGCAGCGGAGACACCGGGACCTTCCGCCCCCCCTTCCCCCAACCACGCCCCTACTACACCTGTCTACAGGGGCAGCCTTTCCCTGTTCACAGACTCGTCAGACTCAGAAGGCCAGTCCGATGGCGAACACACCGACGACCACCAACCGGGACCCCATCAGACCTACCGGGTAACAGCTCATCCCCACACATCACGTAAACTAACAGATTGGGAGTTAAAAGTAAATAAGAAATGGCTTGTAATGGGAGACTCGAACCTAACACGCATTCCTAACCATAACCATCCCGATCTTCAGATTGATAGTTTCCCGGGGGCCCACTTTCGCCACGCCCAGACTCTGTTGGAAAAAACGATTCCAGTGGAGGGAGTAACGGTAGAAAAAATTATTCTGGCGTTCGGAATCAACAGTAGAGCCAATAAATCTAGAGAAACTACATTTAAAAGTGTACAGGCGGCCATCAGAGCGGCCGACAGAAGCTTCCCGGAAGCAGAAATCTATGTACAACAGGTTAACTTTAATAAGGCCCTCCCCCTAGAGGAACGGGATAATTTGATGATCCTTAACGCACTTATGGCTGATACCATGCATACCATACCCCTTCTCCCGGGGAAACTATTCTCCACTTTGTCCGATAATGTCCATTGGACACCAGCCACCGGCAAGGCCTTTTTAGACCACTGGATGGCGTCATTAAACCCCTTGTCCCCCTAAGCCCAACACACACGGGGGTCAAACATTTACCGTTCAGAGTAGGACAAACTGTAATCAATTTATCCAAAACTTTTACCCTATCGGAGGCACAATCCACCCTATTGAATAAAGGCTTATCATTTATCTCCACATGTACTTTGGGACGGGACATTAAAAAACAGTATAAATGCGACTTGCAAAATTACCACAGGAGAATTAAACTAATAGACTTCTTTAAAAACAAAGCCGACATGGCAAAACCATTCATCAACCCCTCAGACTGGACACCACCTCCAGATACTGTTCCCATACATATACGCAAACTAATAACTATAGACAAACAAACTGTTAATGACAACTATAAAACAATGAGAGAGGCATCTAATACGTCACCCGGTGAAAGGGAGGCCTTGAAGCAACTACAAAACAATACATCCATAATTATAAAGCCGGCAGATAAAGGGTCATCGGTAGTAATACTTAGCAGGGACCAATACATATTCGAGGTTGAACGTCAATTAAATGATCACACTTATTATCGCAAATTAGATAACCCCATCTATTTAGAAACAATTAAACCGGTTACCCTCATTATAGACTCCCTCCTCAGCAGTAAATTCATAAATGAAAAACAACGCAAATATCTTATTGGGGAGGACGAACCCAGACCCAGACGTTTTTACGTACTACCAAAGATCCACAAAGATCCTGCAACATGGACAGTACCATTTGAAATCCCCCCTGGCAGACCGATTGTCTCTGACTGTGGCAGCGAGACATACTATACCGCTGAATTCTTGGATTACTTCCTGAACCCCCTCTCTACCAAACACCCATCCTATATCAAAGATACATACCATTTTGTAGAAACAATCAAATCACTAACAGTACCACCTGAATGCCTTTTATTTTCCCTGGACGTCAAAAGTCTCTACACTAACATCCCCATACCTGAGGGCATCCAATGTATAAAAAATACTTTAGAAAAATTCCCAGATCCTACACGACCGGACAGACAAATATTACAACTACTAGATATTAACTTAACCAGAAATGACTTCGTATTTAATGACAAGTTTTATCTACAAGTCAAGGGGACAGCTATGGGTAAGAAATTCGCCCCTGCGTATGCGAATATATATATGGCCCAATGGGAGGAGGAGGTTTTCTCCAAATGTCGTATTAAACCATTCAAATACTTCCGCTACTTGGATGACATATGGGGTATATGGCCTGGATCTCAAACAGAATTCCTACAATTCATGTCCACTTTAAATTCCCATAACCCATCGATCCAAGTCACCCATGAAGTAAATAATACTACAATAGATTTTCTGGATACTACAACCTACAAAGGCCCAGATTTCCATTCTACGTCAACCTTAGATATAAAAGTATTCTTTAAAAAGACAGACACACACGCCCTCCTGTTTAAAAGTAGCTTCCACCCGAAACATACATATGAGGGGTTAGTTAAATCCCAAATATTAAGATTCCACAGAATATGCACTAAAGGTAATGACTTTAAAGAAGCCACTCGTGCACTATTCCAAGCCCTTAGGACCAGGGGATATTCTAGATCCTTCCTCAGAAACTGTTTTAAAACATACCTAAACAGAAAGGTGAGGAACCAGACCAATTCCATCCCACTAATAACAACATACACATCTATAGGAACAACACTGGGTAACATGCTAAAAGCTAACTTCAATAATCTTCTGTGCCAACATATACCATTCAAGGATAACAAAGTAATCTTGGCATATAGGAGAAACAAGAATCTAAAGGATATCCTGGTCCGAGCTATGCTATCACCCCTGGTTAACATGGAGGAACCTAGAGAACCCAACGCACAGTTTGTTAAATTACAATTTGTTAAAAATCAAATAAACCACTCATGGTTTCAAATAACCCAACAATTCACTTCTATCTCATACAACTGTGTTTACCTAATTCACTGTTCCCTTTGTTCCATCCAATTTGTGGGGGAGACGGGCATCACATTGGCAACACGTATGAGACAACACAACATAGACATTAATAACAATAGATACCCGGACTTACCACTAATCCAACACTTTAGAACTCATGGTTTAGATGCCATGAAAATGGCTGGCCTGCAAGGGAATATTACCTGGACCCTGGACCAGAGGAGAAAGCGAGAGGACCATTGGATACTAAAACTAGAAGCTATTCCAATACGCCCACACATACCCAATCTTAACTTAAGACCCCAATAATACCCAACCTAAAAGCCTAAACCTTAACCCTAACCATAACCCGGTGAATACTAATCCCAATCCCAAAACTACTAAATATAACCAATCCCACATTAAAACATAACCTAAACCTTAACAACAACCAATTATAACCCAACATTAATACTTACCATAAAACCGCTTCTACTATAACCCATACCATTCTATAAACCTAACCATAACCCAGTATCTCTTATACCTGACCCTAACCCTATACGCCTCTTAATTTAAGACCCCAATAATAACCAACCTAAAAAAAACCTAAACCTTAACCCTAACCATAACCCGGTGAATACTAATCCCAATCCCAAAACTACTAAACATAACCAATCCCACATTAACACATAACCTAAACCTTAACAACAACCAATTATAACCCAACATTAATACTTACCACATTAACACATAACCTAAACCTTAACAACAACCAATTATAACCCAACATTAATACTTACCATAAAACCGCTTCTACTATAACCCATACCATTCTATAAACCTAACCATAACCCAGTATCTCTTATACCTGACCCTAACCCTATACGCCTCTTCACTTAAGACTCTGATAATAACCAACCTAAAAACCTAAACCTTAACCCTAACCATAACCCGGTGAATACTAATCCCAATCCCAAAACTACTAAACATAACCAATCCCACATTAACACATAACCTTAACCTTAACAACAACCAATTATAACCCAACATTAATACTTACCATAAAACCGCTTCTACTATAACCCATACCATTCTATAAACCTAACCATAACCCAGTATCTCTTATACCTAACCCTAACCCTATACGCCTACACATACCCAATCCTAACCCAGATGTAGCAATAACAAACCTTAAAACCCAATCCTTACTTTAACCATAACCCAGTCTACATTAAACAACATTGTAAAGAGTTTAATGGTTTGATGATGTTTTTTATTTTTCGTTTTTTATTTTCTATAAATAAACTCCAGTTGGACCCCACTGTATTCCATGATTGTTGTTTATATTACCACCTGTTTCAATAAACAATGTTCTCATGTACCGCCGGGTTTCATACCCTAGATGGCGCCATCATACCACAGCAGCTATTGACGTACACGGATCGTAATTCGTACGGTTATATAAAAATAAAAATAAATGTAAATACTTACCGATGTATATTGTTATAATGGACCTTGAAGGACACTTGCCCATATTATGCATTTTGTGCTGTTTATTTGTATTCTAGTATTGTATTTTGTAATAATGTCATCTCCGGAGAACACGGGAAGTTGTTCCTCCCGGGAGGTCACGCGGAAAAAGCTATTACCTATATGTAATGATCTTGTGATGTCATTCCTGAAGAAGACTCCATTAGGTCGAAACGTCGTATCTTTTGTAAAGTGTAATAAATATCTTATAATCTGAATACAAGGAATTTTATCATTATTATTATTAGGTAATAGTTTATTTTTATTTAGGACAAATACAGAACGTTTTTTTGGATCTTTTTCATCGCTCCAACACGATGAGCGAGTGGACCGAGGTGCGCTACAACAGACGTCGTGGTCGTTTCCACTCGCCACGAGGTAGGCCCCAATATCCTCGAGCGGAGGAATGGCATTATCCACGGAGCAGAGAGGAATACCGATTATCACCACCGAGAGGCCGACGTCCCGATACACCACCGAGGAATTACCTGCAATATGGAGCCAGACGTGCCGACCCACCACCGAGGACCTGGCGTTCACCATCACCACCCAGATATCGACGGCCTTCCCCGCGGCCCAGGGAGAGAGATGACCTATACCCACCCAGAGAGAGACCTACCTACTCACCACCCAGGTTCCAACGTCCCCGCTCACCACGCGGATTCAGGCGTCCCCCTTCACCGTCGAGAGACTACCGTCCCAACCTCAGATCCGGGGGTCGGGACCGCTGGAGGCCCGAGGGCCGGATGGACCGTGCATCCCCTCTCCGTTACCGGAGAGATTACCCTCAGAAACTAACCCTAACCCTAACCCTAACCCTAACCCTAACCCTAACCCTAACCCTAACCCTAACCCTAACCCCTAACCCTAACCCTAACCCTAACCCTAACCCTAACCCTAACCCTAACCCTAACCCTAACCCTAACCCTAACCCTAACCCTAACCCTAACCCTAACCCTATTTTTTTTCATACATGTATTTATGGTTTATAGTTTCCTGATTGCCCTTATACTTACCGTTTTATTCGGAGGTATATGTTTCTGTCCTATTGGAACGACCGTGTACATCGTTTGCTTATCTGGCGTCCTCTGCTGGCCATTCTAGTGCCCTCACCCCGGGCTGCATCTTGGTCTTGTGACGCGGCAATACTATTTACGATGTTTTAAAATTTAATTATATTGCCTGATATGACGCCCCATTGACCCCCCTGTCCCCTTACCAGTAGTCCGAGATTTAAAACATAATTGTTTATTCCACCGTCCCACGGTCCCGTCCCCGTGTGGGGCCCTGATTGGCTTAGGGTCACGCGGAGCTCTCGGATGTACTTCTTTTCGTGTTTCCTGTTGTCACTACTGTTCTGTCCCTGCGTGCGTCTACCTGTCTCCTGTCACCGCGGCTCGGTTTTTTGAAAAGTGCTTGGACTATTTCACGGTTTGAATTGTAACCCTGTACCTGATGAAGTCACCCATTGTGACGAAACGTCGTACTACTACAACGATATCTATCCGTTTAAAATAAACCACGGAATTTATCGGACCACTTTGCATTTTTTCGCATTTTCTTGCTTTGAACCTTCCATCATCGATTTATTTTATTTTAATTTTTACATTCTTACCGTGGAGGATGCCTGCCCCGAACCATTATGACGAATGGACACTGGTGCAGCGCGGACGACGCCAGAACAGACCCCGGAACATTCCACCACTGGTTAGTCAATCATTTAGACGAGAACCTACCATGAGGCGTTCATACGCGGCAGTCGCGGACCCTTACGGTCGCGACTGGGCCCCCCGTGACTCTTCTCCACGGGCGTGGGATAACTATACACGTCCCGCTAGGGGTCGGTCCCCTCACGGGTCAACCCGTTACCCTCCTCCTCTCATGTCTCATACCTACCGGCCCGCGCCTTCAACGCGTCGCGATGAACGCCACAGAGGCCTAGTTGACGAGCACGAGGCCTTCCGCCAGAACTCATATGACCGAGACTTCCCTAACTACGCTTCACGGCCCCAACACCGGGCGCCTCCCCGTCCTGATCCCAGACCCCGGACCCGACCCCGTCCCCCCAGACGTCCCGGACCGCATGAGGCCACGAACGCACGTGCTAGGCCTTCGCGCCTGCCACCCACACACGCTGCGCCTCGTGTTCCTGACGTTTCGCGATCAGACGACCCAGACTTCTCACTTAAAAATAGACTGGTCTTTGCGGTGATCAAGTCGTCCCACCATCTCGCCAACGCCACCGGTCCTGAGCCCCTCCCGATCATCGCCAGGCTCACCGAGGTCTTGAGGACGTCTATCCGCCCTGCGGTTCCCAATGCTGAGGCCCTGGCGTGGATAGACGCCAACGCACGGAACTGGGGACACACCACGACCATGGTGCTGCGGGACCACTACCAGGCCACGATCATGAACAGGGTGAGTGCTCTCGCCGAACTCACGGACCCGTCGTGGCATCGGAACTTTGAGGTGGCGTCCTCCTGGGCCACCCGCCAGTACGGGCGCCACCTCCGTCCTGAGACCCTGGAGGACGTCCGCTCGATGCTCCGACGGGAGCTTGACGCCCCGGTTTCTTCCGGGCTCTCCATGGTCGGCTCCCTGCCTGCCTTCGGCCAGCCGCCTCTCTCCCCGTCTCCACCGGTCGATTCAGACCCCGGACCCCTGGACAGCGATGGATGTTTCGAGCGCTCCCCGTCCCGAGCCCGCTCTGTCTCTCTCTGCACCTCCTCCCTGTCTATTCCCTTCTGCCCCACGCGCAGGCTCCCTACCTCCCCTCCCCTCCTCCCCTTCCCTCCGACCCTGCCCTCCCCCCCTCCTCCATCTCCTCGACCTTCCACTGCAGGTTCGAGACCCCATCCGGCCGCACCGCTGGCGCAGAGGATGAAGGCGCGAGCCTCCACCCGGTTTCAGCGCCGGACCCTCGCCGCAGTCGTCCGGACCACTCCTCGGTCTCCCGGCACGACACCCGGCTTTGGGTTTGCCCAGACTGCTCCTCGTCGTGGCGTCTCCGCTCTCCTCCGGACGTCTCCTCGGTCTCCCGGCACGACACCCGGCGTTGGGTTTGCCCAGACTACTCCTCATCGTGACGTCTCCGCTGCCCCCCCCGCCGTCGCCACCACCACCCCCCTTGGCTCGGCCCACGCCAGACTCGCGCCCGAGATTCCTGCCGACGGCGTCACCCCGGACACGCCCACCCGGAGGCCCACGCGTCACGTCAACACCGCACACAAGAGGATGAAGACGCGAGCCTCCACCCGGTTTCAGCGCCGGACCCTCGCCGCAGTCGTCCGGACCTCTCCTCGGTCTCCCGGCACGACACCCGGCTTTGGGTTTGCCCAGACTGCTCCTCGTCGTGGCGTCTCCGCTCTCCTCCCGACGTCTCCTCGGTCTCCCGGCACGACACCCGGCTTTGGGTTTGCCCAGACTGCTCCTCGTCGTGGCGTCTCCGCTCTCCTCCCGACGTCTCCTCGGTCTCCCGGCACGACACCCGGCTTTGGGTTTGCCCAGACTGCTCCTCGTCGTGGCGTCTCCGCTCTCCTCCCGACGTCTCCTCGGTCTCCCGGCACGACACCCGGCTTTGGGTTTGCCCAGACTGCTCCTCGTCGTGGCGTCTCCGCTCTCCTCCCGACGTCTCCTCGGTCTCCCGGCACGACACCCGGCTTTGGGTTTGCCCAGACTGCTCCTCGTCGTGGCGTCTCCGCTCTCCTCCCGACGTCTCCTCGGTCTCCCGGCACGACACCCGGCTTTGGGTTTGCCCAGACTGCTCCTCGTCGTGGCGTCTCCGCTCTCCTCCCGACGTCTCCTCGGTCTCCCGGCACGACACCCGGCTTTGGGTTTGCCCAGACTGCTCCTCGTCGTGGCGTCTCCGCTCTCCTCCGGACGTCTCCTAACCCTAACCCTAACCCCTAACCTGTTGGATTGAATGTGGGGGTGGGTCGGGGATCTCGGGGTTTAGTTTGATGATGGCCCGTGCACCCGCTGTCGCCGCCTTCGGCGGCGCCAGCTTTAATTTTGACCTAACCAGCCAGTGCCTCCTTTCTACTCCTCGGATCTCCTTCCTGCCCCTCCTACACCTGGGCAGGCAAATCCAACCGGACTGCCAATCACACAAAATGACTATACCACCCTCAACTCCATCTTCATCCTGTTGGATCATGATGTTGTTCTTGCGGTGTTTGTTTGGTGTTTGCCCCCTGTTACCTTTACTCTTATACATTTCAAGGTTCATGTATATACTTCACATATATATTATGTATAATGCAAGTGGTCCCGTGTGTCCCTCCCCGAGCCGTTGGCGTTTTCTCTGTGCTTGTTGCTGTTTTTTTATTTTTTATTTATTTAATTTTTTCTCATGTGTGCTCCGCCCTTTACTCATGGCCCCGCCCCCAACCCTGACCCTTACTTAACCACTCCCACTCCTGGCCCTTATCCTAACCACTCGCCTTCCTGGCCCTAACCATAACCACTCGTCTTCCTGGCCCTAACCATAACCACACCTTCCTGGCCCTAACCATAACCACACCTTCCTGGCCCTAACCATAACCACACCTTCCTGGCCCTGACCATAACCACACCTTCCTGGCCCTGACCATAACCACACCTTCCTGGCCCTAACCATAACCACACCTTCCTGGCCCTAACCATAACCACACCTTCCTGGCCCTAACCATAACCACACCTTCCTGGCCCTGACCATAACCACACCTTCCTGGCCCTTACCATAACCACACCTTCCTGGTCCTAACCATAACCACACCTTCCTGGCCCTTACCATAACCACACCTTCCTGGCCCTAACCATAACCACACCTTCCTGGCCCTAACCACAACCGTCCCACCCTCCCCTGGTCGTCACCCCCCTCCCTAATTCGATCCTGGTCTACTCACCTGACCCCTCCTCTGCCCCTCCATCTTGACTTATTTAATTCCCACCCATTCTTTTATTTTTTTTCATACATGTATTTATGGTTTATAGTTTCCTGATTGCCCTTATACTTACCGTTTTATTCGGAGGTATATGTTTCTGTCCTATTGGAACGACCGTGTACATCGTTTGCTTATCTGGCGTCCTCTGCTGGCCATTCTAGTGCCCTCACCCCGGGCTGCATCTTGGTCTTGTGACGCGGCAATACTATTTACGATGTTTTAAAATTTAATTATATTGCCTGATATGACGCCCCATTGACCCCCCTGTCCCCTTACCAGTAGTCCGAGATTTAAAACATAATTGTTTATTCCACCGTCCCACGGTCCCGTCCCCGTGTGGGGCCCTGATTGGCTTAGGGTCACGCGGAGCTCTCGGATGTACTTCTTTTCGTGTTTCCTGTTGTCACTACTGTTCTGTCCCTGCGTGCGTCTACCTGTCTCCTGTCACCGCGGCTCGGTTTTTTGAAAAGTGCTTGGACTATTTCACGGTTTGAATTGTAACCCTGTACCTGATGAAGTCACCCATTGTGACGAAACGTCGTACTACTACAACGATATCTATCCGTTTAAAATAAACCACGGAATTTATCGGACCACTTTGCATTTTTTCGCATTTTCTTGCTTTGAACCTTCCATCATCGATTTATTTTATTTTAATTTTTACATTCTTACCGTGGAGGATGCCTGCCCCGAACCATTATGACGAATGGACACTGGTGCAGCGCGGACGACGCCAGAACAGACCCCGGAACATTCCACCACTGGTTAGTCAATCATTTAGACGAGAACCTACCATGAGGCGTTCATACGCGGCAGTCGCGGACCCTTACGGTCGCGACTGGGCCCCCCGTGACTCTTCTCCACGGGCGTGGGATAACTATACACGTCCCGCTAGGGGTCGGTCCCCTCACGGGTCAACCCGTTACCCTCCTCCTCTCATGTCTCATACCTACCGGCCCGCGCCTTCAACGCGTCGCGATGAACGCCACAGAGGCCTAGTTGACGAGCACGAGGCCTTCCGCCAGAACTCATATGACCGAGACTTCCCTAACTACGCTTCACGGCCCCAACACCGGGCGCCTCCCCGTCCTGATCCCAGACCCCGGACCCGACCCCGTCCCCCCAGACGTCCCGGACCGCATGAGGCCACGAACGCACGTGCTAGGCCTTCGCGCCTGCCACCCACACACGCTGCGCCTCGTGTTCCTGACGTTTCGCGATCAGACGACCCAGACTTCTCACTTAAAAATAGACTGGTCTTTGCGGTGATCAAGTCGTCCCACCATCTCGCCAACGCCACCGGTCCTGAGCCCCTCCCGATCATCGCCAGGCTCACCGAGGTCTTGAGGACGTCTATCCGCCCTGCGGTTCCCAATGCTGAGGCCCTGGCGTGGATAGACGCCAACGCACGGAACTGGGGACACACCACGACCATGGTGCTGCGGGACCACTACCAGGCCACGATCATGAACAGGGTGAGTGCTCTCGCCGAACTCACGGACCCGTCGTGGCATCGGAACTTTGAGGTGGCGTCCTCCTGGGCCACCCGCCAGTACGGGCGCCACCTCCGTCCTGAGACCCTGGAGGACGTCCGCTCGATGCTCCGACGGGAGCTTGACGCCCCGGTTTCTTCCGGGCTCTCCATGGTCGGCTCCCTGCCTGCCTTCGGCCAGCCGCCTCTCTCCCCGTCTCCACCGGTCGATTCAGACCCCGGACCCCTGGACAGCGATGGATGTTTCGAGCGCTCCCCGTCCCGAGCCCGCTCTGTCTCTCTCTGCACCTCCTCCCTGTCTATTCCCTTCTGCCCCACGCGCAGGCTCCCTACCTCCCCTCCCCTCCTCCCCTTCCCTCCGACCCTGCCCTCCCCCCCTCCTCCATCTCCTCGACCTTCCACTGCAGGTTCGAGACCCCATCCGGCCGCACCGCTGGCGCAGAGGATGAAGGCGCGAGCCTCCACCCGGTTTCAGCGCCGGACCCTCGCCGCAGTCGTCCGGACCACTCCTCGGTCTCCCGGCACGACACCCGGCTTTGGGTTTGCCCAGACTGCTCCTCGTCGTGGCGTCTCCGCTCTCCTCCGGACGTCTCCTCGGTCTCCCGGCACGACACCCGGCGTTGGGTTTGCCCAGACTACTCCTCATCGTGACGTCTCCGCTGCCCCCCCCGCCGTCGCCACCACCACCCCCCTTGGCTCGGCCCACGCCAGACTCGCGCCCGAGATTCCTGCCGACGGCGTCACCCCGGACACGCCCACCCGGAGGCCCACGCGTCACGTCAACACCGCACACAAGAGGATGAAGACGCGAGCCTCCACCCGGTTTCAGCGCCGGACCCTCGCCGCAGTCGTCCGGACCTCTCCTCGGTCTCCCGGCACGACACCCGGCTTTGGGTTTGCCCAGACTGCTCCTCGTCGTGGCGTCTCCGCTCTCCTCCCGACGTCTCCTCGGTCTCCCGGCACGACACCCGGCTTTGGGTTTGCCCAGACTGCTCCTCGTCGTGGCGTCTCCGCTCTCCTCCCGACGTCTCCTCGGTCTCCCGGCACGACACCCGGCTTTGGGTTTGCCCAGACTGCTCCTCGTCGTGGCGTCTCCGCTCTCCTCCCGACGTCTCCTCGGTCTCCCGGCACGACACCCGGCTTTGGGTTTGCCCAGACTGCTCCTCGTCGTGGCGTCTCCGCTCTCCTCCCGACGTCTCCTCGGTCTCCCGGCACGACACCCGGCTTTGGGTTTGCCCAGACTGCTCCTCGTCGTGGCGTCTCCGCTCTCCTCCCGACGTCTCCTCGGTCTCCCGGCACGACACCCGGCTTTGGGTTTGCCCAGACTGCTCCTCGTCGTGGCGTCTCCGCTCTCCTCCCGACGTCTCCTCGGTCTCCCGGCACGACACCCGGCTTTGGGTTTGCCCAGACTGCTCCTCGTCGTGGCGTCTCCGCTCTCCTCCCGACGTCTCCTAACCCTAACCCTAACCCCTAACCTGTTGGATTGAATGTGGGGGTGGGTCGGGGATCTCGGGGTTTAGTTTGATGATGGCCCGTGCACCCGCTGTCGCCGCCTTCGGCGGCGCCAGCTTTAATTTTGACCTAACCAGCCAGTGCCTCCTTTCTACTCCTCGGATCTCCTTCCTGCCCCTCCTACACCTGGGCAGGCAAATCCAACCGGACTGCCAATCACACAAAATGACTATACCACCCTCAACTCCATCTTCATCCTGTTGGATCATGATGTTGTTCTTGCGGTGTTTGTTTGGTGTTTGCCCCCTGTTACCTTTACTCTTATACATTTCAAGGTTCATGTATATACTTCACATATATATTATGTATAATGCAAGTGGTCCCGTGTGTCCCTCCCCGAGCCGTTGGCGTTTTCTCTGTGCTTGTTGCTGTTTTTTTATTTTTTATTTATTTAATTTTTTCTCATGTGTGCTCCGCCCTTTACTCATGGCCCCGCCCCCAACCCTGACCCTTACTTAACCACTCCCACTCCTGGCCCTTATCCTAACCACTCGCCTTCCTGGCCCTAACCATAACCACTCGTCTTCCTGGCCCTAACCATAACCACACCTTCCTGGCCCTAACCATAACCACACCTTCCTGGCCCTAACCATAACCACACCTTCCTGGCCCTGACCATAACCACACCTTCCTGGCCCTGACCATAACCACACCTTCCTGGCCCTAACCATAACCACACCTTCCTGGCCCTAACCATAACCACACCTTCCTGGCCCTAACCATAACCACACCTTCCTGGCCCTGACCATAACCACACCTTCCTGGCCCTTACCATAACCACACCTTCCTGGTCCTAACCATAACCACACCTTCCTGGCCCTTACCATAACCACACCTTCCTGGCCCTAACCATAACCACACCTTCCTGGCCCTAACCACAACCGTCCCACCCTCCCCTGGTCGTCACCCCCCTCCCTAATTCGATCCTGGTCTACTCACCTGACCCCTCCTCTGCCCCTCCATCTTGACTTATTTAATTCCCACCCATTCTTTTATTTTTTTTCATACATGTATTTATGGTTTATAGTTTCCTGATTGCCCTTATACTTACCGTTTTATTCGGAGGTATATGTTTCTGTCCTATTGGAACGACCGTGTACATCGTTTGCTTATCTGGCGTCCTCTGCTGGCCATTCTAGTGCCCTCACCCCGGGCTGCATCTTGGTCTTGTGACGCGGCAATACTATTTACGATGTTTTAAAATTTAATTATATTGCCTGATATGACGCCCCATTGACCCCCCTGTCCCCTTACCAGTAGTCCGAGATTTAAAACATAATTGTTTATTCCACCGTCCCACGGTCCCGTCCCCGTGTGGGGCCCTGATTGGCTTAGGGTCACGCGGAGCTCTCGGATGTACTTCTTTTCGTGTTTCCTGTTGTCACTACTGTTCTGTCCCTGCGTGCGTCTACCTGTCTCCTGTCACCGCGGCTCGGTTTTTTGAAAAGTGCTTGGACTATTTCACGGTTTGAATTGTAACCCTGTACCTGATGAAGTCACCCATTGTGACGAAACGTCGTACTACTACAACGATATCTATCCGTTTAAAATAAACCACGGAATTTATCGGACCACTTTGCATTTTTTCGCATTTTCTTGCTTTGAACCTTCCATCATCGATTTATTTTATTTTAATTTTTACATTCTTACCGTGGAGGATGCCTGCCCCGAACCATTATGACGAATGGACACTGGTGCAGCGCGGACGACGCCAGAACAGACCCCGGAACATTCCACCACTGGTTAGTCAATCATTTAGACGAGAACCTACCATGAGGCGTTCATACGCGGCAGTCGCGGACCCTTACGGTCGCGACTGGGCCCCCCGTGACTCTTCTCCACGGGCGTGGGATAACTATACACGTCCCGCTAGGGGTCGGTCCCCTCACGGGTCAACCCGTTACCCTCCTCCTCTCATGTCTCATACCTACCGGCCCGCGCCTTCAACGCGTCGCGATGAACGCCACAGAGGCCTAGTTGACGAGCACGAGGCCTTCCGCCAGAACTCATATGACCGAGACTTCCCTAACTACGCTTCACGGCCCCAACACCGGGCGCCTCCCCGTCCTGATCCCAGACCCCGGACCCGACCCCGTCCCCCCAGACGTCCCGGACCGCATGAGGCCACGAACGCACGTGCTAGGCCTTCGCGCCTGCCACCCACACACGCTGCGCCTCGTGTTCCTGACGTTTCGCGATCAGACGACCCAGACTTCTCACTTAAAAATAGACTGGTCTTTGCGGTGATCAAGTCGTCCCACCATCTCGCCAACGCCACCGGTCCTGAGCCCCTCCCGATCATCGCCAGGCTCACCGAGGTCTTGAGGACGTCTATCCGCCCTGCGGTTCCCAATGCTGAGGCCCTGGCGTGGATAGACGCCAACGCACGGAACTGGGGACACACCACGACCATGGTGCTGCGGGACCACTACCAGGCCACGATCATGAACAGGGTGAGTGCTCTCGCCGAACTCACGGACCCGTCGTGGCATCGGAACTTTGAGGTGGCGTCCTCCTGGGCCACCCGCCAGTACGGGCGCCACCTCCGTCCTGAGACCCTGGAGGACGTCCGCTCGATGCTCCGACGGGAGCTTGACGCCCCGGTTTCTTCCGGGCTCTCCATGGTCGGCTCCCTGCCTGCCTTCGGCCAGCCGCCTCTCTCCCCGTCTCCACCGGTCGATTCAGACCCCGGACCCCTGGACAGCGATGGATGTTTCGAGCGCTCCCCGTCCCGAGCCCGCTCTGTCTCTCTCTGCACCTCCTCCCTGTCTATTCCCTTCTGCCCCACGCGCAGGCTCCCTACCTCCCCTCCCCTCCTCCCCTTCCCTCCGACCCTGCCCTCCCCCCCTCCTCCATCTCCTCGACCTTCCACTGCAGGTTCGAGACCCCATCCGGCCGCACCGCTGGCGCAGAGGATGAAGGCGCGAGCCTCCACCCGGTTTCAGCGCCGGACCCTCGCCGCAGTCGTCCGGACCACTCCTCGGTCTCCCGGCACGACACCCGGCTTTGGGTTTGCCCAGACTGCTCCTCGTCGTGGCGTCTCCGCTCTCCTCCGGACGTCTCCTCGGTCTCCCGGCACGACACCCGGCGTTGGGTTTGCCCAGACTACTCCTCATCGTGACGTCTCCGCTGCCCCCCCCGCCGTCGCCACCACCACCCCCCTTGGCTCGGCCCACGCCAGACTCGCGCCCGAGATTCCTGCCGACGGCGTCACCCCGGACACGCCCACCCGGAGGCCCACGCGTCACGTCAACACCGCACACAAGAGGATGAAGACGCGAGCCTCCACCCGGTTTCAGCGCCGGACCCTCGCCGCAGTCGTCCGGACCTCTCCTCGGTCTCCCGGCACGACACCCGGCTTTGGGTTTGCCCAGACTGCTCCTCGTCGTGGCGTCTCCGCTCTCCTCCCGACGTCTCCTCGGTCTCCCGGCACGACACCCGGCTTTGGGTTTGCCCAGACTGCTCCTCGTCGTGGCGTCTCCGCTCTCCTCCCGACGTCTCCTCGGTCTCCCGGCACGACACCCGGCTTTGGGTTTGCCCAGACTGCTCCTCGTCGTGGCGTCTCCGCTCTCCTCCCGACGTCTCCTCGGTCTCCCGGCACGACACCCGGCTTTGGGTTTGCCCAGACTGCTCCTCGTCGTGGCGTCTCCGCTCTCCTCCCGACGTCTCCTCGGTCTCCCGGCACGACACCCGGCTTTGGGTTTGCCCAGACTGCTCCTCGTCGTGGCGTCTCCGCTCTCCTCCCGACGTCTCCTCGGTCTCCCGGCACGACACCCGGCTTTGGGTTTGCCCAGACTGCTCCTCGTCGTGGCGTCTCCGCTCTCCTCCCGACGTCTCCTCGGTCTCCCGGCACGACACCCGGCTTTGGGTTTGCCCAGACTGCTCCTCGTCGTGGCGTCTCCGCTCTCCTCCCGACGTCTCCTAACCCTAACCCTAACCCCTAACCTGTTGGATTGAATGTGGGGGTGGGTCGGGGATCTCGGGGTTTAGTTTGATGATGGCCCGTGCACCCGCTGTCGCCGCCTTCGGCGGCGCCAGCTTTAATTTTGACCTAACCAGCCAGTGCCTCCTTTCTACTCCTCGGATCTCCTTCCTGCCCCTCCTACACCTGGGCAGGCAAATCCAACCGGACTGCCAATCACACAAAATGACTATACCACCCTCAACTCCATCTTCATCCTGTTGGATCATGATGTTGTTCTTGCGGTGTTTGTTTGGTGTTTGCCCCCTGTTACCTTTACTCTTATACATTTCAAGGTTCATGTATATACTTCACATATATATTATGTATAATGCAAGTGGTCCCGTGTGTCCCTCCCCGAGCCGTTGGCGTTTTCTCTGTGCTTGTTGCTGTTTTTTTATTTTTTATTTATTTAATTTTTTCTCATGTGTGCTCCGCCCTTTACTCATGGCCCCGCCCCCAACCCTGACCCTTACTTAACCACTCCCACTCCTGGCCCTTATCCTAACCACTCGCCTTCCTGGCCCTAACCATAACCACTCGTCTTCCTGGCCCTAACCATAACCACACCTTCCTGGCCCTAACCATAACCACACCTTCCTGGCCCTAACCATAACCACACCTTCCTGGCCCTGACCATAACCACACCTTCCTGGCCCTGACCATAACCACACCTTCCTGGCCCTAACCATAACCACACCTTCCTGGCCCTAACCATAACCACACCTTCCTGGCCCTAACCATAACCACACCTTCCTGGCCCTGACCATAACCACACCTTCCTGGCCCTTACCATAACCACACCTTCCTGGTCCTAACCATAACCACACCTTCCTGGCCCTTACCATAACCACACCTTCCTGGCCCTAACCATAACCACACCTTCCTGGCCCTAACCACAACCGTCCCACCCTCCCCTGGTCGTCACCCCCCTCCCTAATTCGATCCTGGTCTACTCACCTGACCCCTCCTCTGCCCCTCCATCTTGACTTATTTAATTCCCACCCATTCTTTTATTTTTTTTCATACATGTATTTATGGTTTATAGTTTCCTGATTGCCCTTATACTTACCGTTTTATTCGGAGGTATATGTTTCTGTCCTATTGGAACGACCGTGTACATCGTTTGCTTATCTGGCGTCCTCTGCTGGCCATTCTAGTGCCCTCACCCCGGGCTGCATCTTGGTCTTGTGACGCGGCAATACTATTTACGATGTTTTAAAATTTAATTATATTGCCTGATATGACGCCCCATTGACCCCCCTGTCCCCTTACCAGTAGTCCGAGATTTAAAACATAATTGTTTATTCCACCGTCCCACGGTCCCGTCCCCGTGTGGGGCCCTGATTGGCTTAGGGTCACGCGGAGCTCTCGGATGTACTTCTTTTCGTGTTTCCTGTTGTCACTACTGTTCTGTCCCTGCGTGCGTCTACCTGTCTCCTGTCACCGCGGCTCGGTTTTTTGAAAAGTGCTTGGACTATTTCACGGTTTGAATTGTAACCCTGTACCTGATGAAGTCACCCATTGTGACGAAACGTCGTACTACTACAACGATATCTATCCGTTTAAAATAAACCACGGAATTTATCGGACCACTTTGCATTTTTTCGCATTTTCTTGCTTTGAACCTTCCATCATCGATTTATTTTATTTTAATTTTTACATTCTTACCGTGGAGGATGCCTGCCCCGAACCATTATGACGAATGGACACTGGTGCAGCGCGGACGACGCCAGAACAGACCCCGGAACATTCCACCACTGGTTAGTCAATCATTTAGACGAGAACCTACCATGAGGCGTTCATACGCGGCAGTCGCGGACCCTTACGGTCGCGACTGGGCCCCCCGTGACTCTTCTCCACGGGCGTGGGATAACTATACACGTCCCGCTAGGGGTCGGTCCCCTCACGGGTCAACCCGTTACCCTCCTCCTCTCATGTCTCATACCTACCGGCCCGCGCCTTCAACGCGTCGCGATGAACGCCACAGAGGCCTAGTTGACGAGCACGAGGCCTTCCGCCAGAACTCATATGACCGAGACTTCCCTAACTACGCTTCACGGCCCCAACACCGGGCGCCTCCCCGTCCTGATCCCAGACCCCGGACCCGACCCCGTCCCCCCAGACGTCCCGGACCGCATGAGGCCACGAACGCACGTGCTAGGCCTTCGCGCCTGCCACCCACACACGCTGCGCCTCGTGTTCCTGACGTTTCGCGATCAGACGACCCAGACTTCTCACTTAAAAATAGACTGGTCTTTGCGGTGATCAAGTCGTCCCACCATCTCGCCAACGCCACCGGTCCTGAGCCCCTCCCGATCATCGCCAGGCTCACCGAGGTCTTGAGGACGTCTATCCGCCCTGCGGTTCCCAATGCTGAGGCCCTGGCGTGGATAGACGCCAACGCACGGAACTGGGGACACACCACGACCATGGTGCTGCGGGACCACTACCAGGCCACGATCATGAACAGGGTGAGTGCTCTCGCCGAACTCACGGACCCGTCGTGGCATCGGAACTTTGAGGTGGCGTCCTCCTGGGCCACCCGCCAGTACGGGCGCCACCTCCGTCCTGAGACCCTGGAGGACGTCCGCTCGATGCTCCGACGGGAGCTTGACGCCCCGGTTTCTTCCGGGCTCTCCATGGTCGGCTCCCTGCCTGCCTTCGGCCAGCCGCCTCTCTCCCCGTCTCCACCGGTCGATTCAGACCCCGGACCCCTGGACAGCGATGGATGTTTCG
Source organism: Pollachius pollachius (assembly GCF_949987615.1). Taxonomy (NCBI): domain Eukaryota; kingdom Metazoa; phylum Chordata; class Actinopteri; order Gadiformes; family Gadidae; genus Pollachius; species Pollachius pollachius. The sequence goes on from NW_027641609.1 coordinate 64,031, forward strand.
AGCGCTCCCCGTCCCGAGCCCGCTCTGTCTCTCTCTGCACCTCCTCCCTGTCTATTCCCTTCTGCCCCACGCGCAGGCTCCCTACCTCCCCTCCCCTCCTCCCCTTCCCTCCGACCCTGCCCTCCCCCCCTCCTCCATCTCCTCGACCTTCCACTGCAGGTTCGAGACCCCATCCGGCCGCACCGCTGGCGCAGAGGATGAAGGCGCGAGCCTCCACCCGGTTTCAGCGCCGGACCCTCGCCGCAGTCGTCCGGACCACTCCTCGGTCTCCCGGCACGACACCCGGCTTTGGGTTTGCCCAGACTGCTCCTCGTCGTGGCGTCTCCGCTCTCCTCCGGACGTCTCCTCGGTCTCCCGGCACGACACCCGGCGTTGGGTTTGCCCAGACTACTCCTCATCGTGACGTCTCCGCTGCCCCCCCCGCCGTCGCCACCACCACCCCCCTTGGCTCGGCCCACGCCAGACTCGCGCCCGAGATTCCTGCCGACGGCGTCACCCCGGACACGCCCACCCGGAGGCCCACGCGTCACGTCAACACCGCACACAAGAGGATGAAGACGCGAGCCTCCACCCGGTTTCAGCGCCGGACCCTCGCCGCAGTCGTCCGGACCTCTCCTCGGTCTCCCGGCACGACACCCGGCTTTGGGTTTGCCCAGACTGCTCCTCGTCGTGGCGTCTCCGCTCTCCTCCCGACGTCTCCTCGGTCTCCCGGCACGACACCCGGCTTTGGGTTTGCCCAGACTGCTCCTCGTCGTGGCGTCTCCGCTCTCCTCCCGACGTCTCCTCGGTCTCCCGGCACGACACCCGGCTTTGGGTTTGCCCAGACTGCTCCTCGTCGTGGCGTCTCCGCTCTCCTCCCGACGTCTCCTCGGTCTCCCGGCACGACACCCGGCTTTGGGTTTGCCCAGACTGCTCCTCGTCGTGGCGTCTCCGCTCTCCTCCCGACGTCTCCTCGGTCTCCCGGCACGACACCCGGCTTTGGGTTTGCCCAGACTGCTCCTCGTCGTGGCGTCTCCGCTCTCCTCCCGACGTCTCCTCGGTCTCCCGGCACGACACCCGGCTTTGGGTTTGCCCAGACTGCTCCTCGTCGTGGCGTCTCCGCTCTCCTCCCGACGTCTCCTCGGTCTCCCGGCACGACACCCGGCTTTGGGTTTGCCCAGACTGCTCCTCGTCGTGGCGTCTCCGCTCTCCTCCGGACGTCTCCTAACCCTAACCCTAACCCCTAACCTGTTGGATTGAATGTGGGGGTGGGTCGGGGATCTCGGGGTTTAGTTTGATGATGGCCCGTGCACCCGCTGTCGCCGCCTTCGGCGGCGCCAGCTTTAATTTTGACCTAACCAGCCAGTGCCTCCTTTCTACTCCTCGGATCTCCTTCCTGCCCCTCCTACACCTGGGCAGGCAAATCCAACCGGACTGCCAATCACACAAAATGACTATACCACCCTCAACTCCATCTTCATCCTGTTGGATCATGATGTTGTTCTTGCGGTGTTTGTTTGGTGTTTGCCCCCTGTTACCTTTACTCTTATACATTTCAAGGTTCATGTATATACTTCACATATATATTATGTATAATGCAAGTGGTCCCGTGTGTCCCTCCCCGAGCCGTTGGCGTTTTCTCTGTGCTTGTTGCTGTTTTTTTATTTTTTATTTATTTAATTTTTTCTCATGTGTGCTCCGCCCTTTACTCATGGCCCCGCCCCCAACCCTGACCCTTACTTAACCACTCCCACTCCTGGCCCTTATCCTAACCACTCGCCTTCCTGGCCCTAACCATAACCACTCGTCTTCCTGGCCCTAACCATAACCACACCTTCCTGGCCCTAACCATAACCACACCTTCCTGGCCCTAACCATAACCACACCTTCCTGGCCCTGACCATAACCACACCTTCCTGGCCCTGACCATAACCACACCTTCCTGGCCCTAACCATAACCACACCTTCCTGGCCCTAACCATAACCACACCTTCCTGGCCCTAACCATAACCACACCTTCCTGGCCCTGACCATAACCACACCTTCCTGGCCCTTACCATAACCACACCTTCCTGGTCCTAACCATAACCACACCTTCCTGGCCCTTACCATAACCACACCTTCCTGGCCCTAACCATAACCACACCTTCCTGGCCCTAACCACAACCGTCCCACCCTCCCCTGGTCGTCACCCCCCTCCCTAATTCGATCCTGGTCTACTCACCTGACCCCTCCTCTGCCCCTCCATCTTGACTTATTTAATTCCCACCCATTCTTTTATTTTTTTTCATACATGTATTTATGGTTTATAGTTTCCTGATTGCCCTTATACTTACCGTTTTATTCGGAGGTATATGTTTCTGTCCTATTGGAACGACCGTGTACATCGTTTGCTTATCTGGCGTCCTCTGCTGGCCATTCTAGTGCCCTCACCCCGGGCTGCATCTTGGTCTTGTGACGCGGCAATACTATTTACGATGTTTTAAAATTTAATTATATTGCCTGATATGACGCCCCATTGACCCCCCTGTCCCCTTACCAGTAGTCCGAGATTTAAAACATAATTGTTTATTCCACCGTCCCACGGTCCCGTCCCCGTGTGGGGCCCTGATTGGCTTAGGGTCACGCGGAGCTCTCGGATGTACTTCTTTTCGTGTTTCCTGTTGTCACTACTGTTCTGTCCCTGCGTGCGTCTACCTGTCTCCTGTCACCGCGGCTCGGTTTTTTGAAAAGTGCTTGGACTATTTCACGGTTTGAATTGTAACCCTGTACCTGATGAAGTCACCCATTGTGACGAAACGTCGTACTACTACAACGATATCTATCCGTTTAAAATAAACCACGGAATTTATCGGACCACTTTGCATTTTTTCGCATTTTCTTGCTTTGAACCTTCCATCATCGATTTATTTTATTTTAATTTTTACATTCTTACCGTGGAGGATGCCTGCCCCGAACCATTATGACGAATGGACACTGGTGCAGCGCGGACGACGCCAGAACAGACCCCGGAACATTCCACCACTGGTTAGTCAATCATTTAGACGAGAACCTACCATGAGGCGTTCATACGCGGCAGTCGCGGACCCTTACGGTCGCGACTGGGCCCCCCGTGACTCTTCTCCACGGGCGTGGGATAACTATACACGTCCCGCTAGGGGTCGGTCCCCTCACGGGTCAACCCGTTACCCTCCTCCTCTCATGTCTCATACCTACCGGCCCGCGCCTTCAACGCGTCGCGATGAACGCCACAGAGGCCTAGTTGACGAGCACGAGGCCTTCCGCCAGAACTCATATGACCGAGACTTCCCTAACTACGCTTCACGGCCCCAACACCGGGCGCCTCCCCGTCCTGATCCCAGACCCCGGACCCGACCCCGTCCCCCCAGACGTCCCGGACCGCATGAGGCCACGAACGCACGTGCTAGGCCTTCGCGCCTGCCACCCACACACGCTGCGCCTCGTGTTCCTGACGTTTCGCGATCAGACGACCCAGACTTCTCACTTAAAAATAGACTGGTCTTTGCGGTGATCAAGTCGTCCCACCATCTCGCCAACGCCACCGGTCCTGAGCCCCTCCCGATCATCGCCAGGCTCACCGAGGTCTTGAGGACGTCTATCCGCCCTGCGGTTCCCAATGCTGAGGCCCTGGCGTGGATAGACGCCAACGCACGGAACTGGGGACACACCACGACCATGGTGCTGCGGGACCACTACCAGGCCACGATCATGAACAGGGTGAGTGCTCTCGCCGAACTCACGGACCCGTCGTGGCATCGGAACTTTGAGGTGGCGTCCTCCTGGGCCACCCGCCAGTACGGGCGCCACCTCCGTCCTGAGACCCTGGAGGACGTCCGCTCGATGCTCCGACGGGAGCTTGACGCCCCGGTTTCTTCCGGGCTCTCCATGGTCGGCTCCCTGCCTGCCTTCGGCCAGCCGCCTCTCTCCCCGTCTCCACCGGTCGATTCAGACCCCGGACCCCTGGACAGCGATGGATGTTTCGAGCGCTCCCCGTCCCGAGCCCGCTCTGTCTCTCTCTGCACCTCCTCCCTGTCTATTCCCTTCTGCCCCACGCGCAGGCTCCCTACCTCCCCTCCCCTCCTCCCCTTCCCTCCGACCCTGCCCTCCCCCCCTCCTCCATCTCCTCGACCTTCCACTGCAGGTTCGAGACCCCATCCGGCCGCACCGCTGGCGCAGAGGATGAAGGCGCGAGCCTCCACCCGGTTTCAGCGCCGGACCCTCGCCGCAGTCGTCCGGACCACTCCTCGGTCTCCCGGCACGACACCCGGCTTTGGGTTTGCCCAGACTGCTCCTCGTCGTGGCGTCTCCGCTCTCCTCCGGACGTCTCCTCGGTCTCCCGGCACGACACCCGGCGTTGGGTTTGCCCAGACTACTCCTCATCGTGACGTCTCCGCTGCCCCCCCCGCCGTCGCCACCACCACCCCCCTTGGCTCGGCCCACGCCAGACTCGCGCCCGAGATTCCTGCCGACGGCGTCACCCCGGACACGCCCACCCGGAGGCCCACGCGTCACGTCAACACCGCACACAAGAGGATGAAGACGCGAGCCTCCACCCGGTTTCAGCGCCGGACCCTCGCCGCAGTCGTCCGGACCTCTCCTCGGTCTCCCGGCACGACACCCGGCTTTGGGTTTGCCCAGACTGCTCCTCGTCGTGGCGTCTCCGCTCTCCTCCCGACGTCTCCTCGGTCTCCCGGCACGACACCCGGCTTTGGGTTTGCCCAGACTGCTCCTCGTCGTGGCGTCTCCGCTCTCCTCCCGACGTCTCCTCGGTCTCCCGGCACGACACCCGGCTTTGGGTTTGCCCAGACTGCTCCTCGTCGTGGCGTCTCCGCTCTCCTCCCGACGTCTCCTCGGTCTCCCGGCACGACACCCGGCTTTGGGTTTGCCCAGACTGCTCCTCGTCGTGGCGTCTCCGCTCTCCTCCCGACGTCTCCTCGGTCTCCCGGCACGACACCCGGCTTTGGGTTTGCCCAGACTGCTCCTCGTCGTGGCGTCTCCGCTCTCCTCCCGACGTCTCCTCGGTCTCCCGGCACGACACCCGGCTTTGGGTTTGCCCAGACTGCTCCTCGTCGTGGCGTCTCCGCTCTCCTCCCGACGTCTCCTCGGTCTCCCGGCACGACACCCGGCTTTGGGTTTGCCCAGACTGCTCCTCGTCGTGGCGTCTCCGCTCTCCTCCGGACGTCTCCTAACCCTAACCCTAACCCCTAACCTGTTGGATTGAATGTGGGGGTGGGTCGGGGATCTCGGGGTTTAGTTTGATGATGGCCCGTGCACCCGCTGTCGCCGCCTTCGGCGGCGCCAGCTTTAATTTTGACCTAACCCTAACCCTAACCCTAACCCTAACCCCTAACCCCTAACCCCTAACCCTAACCCTAACTAGGGTTTGAACCCTAACCTCAGGCTGATTTTGGAAGTTTGAATTTGGAAGTTGGAAGTTGAGGGGCTGATTATGGAAGGTATTTTTTATAAATTCCCAGAAAGGTTACGGTTCAAAAGGTTAGGGTTGAAGGTTAGGGTTCGTCAACCCTAATCCCAGAAAAATATTTTCAAAGCTTTATCATTTGTTTCCTCTGAGTTATAATTTTTTTAAAAAATGTTGCAATTCTATAAATGGCCATGCATAATTCGGGGGCACTGGTCCAAATCTGGATTTGGATGTGCTGAATTTGGAAGTAATTTTTAAAAATAATTATATTACCACCAGGGGGCAGAAGGATCATATGCTGAATTTGGAAGATTAAAGATGTAATTTGGAAGTAATTTTTACAAATAATTATATTACCACCAGGGGGCAGAAGGATCATATGCTGAATTTGGAAGATTGAAGATGGAATTTGGAAGTAATTTCTACAAATAATTATATTTCCACCAGGGGGCAGAAGGGTCATATGCTGAATTTGGAAGATTGAAGATGGAAGTTGGAAGTAAATTCTACAAATAATTATATTTCCACCAGGGGGCAGAAGGGTCATATGCTGAAGTTGGAAGTTGGAAGTTTCACCATTATGTGTGGATTTGGAAGTTGGAAGTTTTACTTTTTCAGTGTCACCATTGAACATGTCAACATTTGGAAGTGTCACCATTGAACATGTGTGGATTTGGAAGTTGGAAGTGTCCCCATTGAACATGTGTAGATTTGGAAGTTGGAAGTTGGATGTGTCACCATTGAACATGTGTAGATATGGAAGTTGGAAGGGTCACCATTGAACATGTGTGGATTTGGAAGTTGGAAGTCTCACCATTGAACATGTGTAGATTTGGAAGTTGGAAGTTGGAAGTGTCACCATTGAACATGTGTGGATTTGGAAGGTGGAAGTTGGAAATGCAACTATTGAACATGTGTAGATTTGGAAGTTGGAAGTGTCACCATTGAACATGTGTCGATTTGGAAGTTGGAAGTTGGAAGTGTCACCATTGAACATGTGTGGAATTGGAAGTTGGAAGTGTCACCATTGAACATGTGTGGATTTGGAAGTTGGAAGTTGGAAGTGTCACCATTGAACATGTGCGGATTTGGAAGTTGTAATTTGTCAGTGTCACCATTGAACATGTGTAGATTTGGAAGTTGGAAGTGTCACCATTGAACATGTGTGGATTTGGAAGTTGGAAGTTGGAAGGGTCACCATTGAACATGTGTGGATTTGGAAGTTGGAAGTGTCACCATTGAACATGTTTAGATTTGGAAGTTGGAATTTGGAAGTGTCACCATTGAACATGTGTGGATTTGGAATGTGGAAGTTGGAAGTGCAACTATTGAACATGTGTAGATTTGGAAGTTGGAAGTGTCACCATTGAACATGTGTGGATTTGGAAGTTGGAAATTGGAAGTGTCACCATTGAACATGTGTGAATTTGGAAGTTGGAAGTTGGAAGTGTCACCATTGAATATGTGTGGAATTGGAAGATGGAAGTTGGAAGTGTCACCATTGAACATGTGTGGATTTGGAAGTTGGAAGTTGGAAGTGTCACCATTGAACATGTGTGGATTTGGAAGTTGGAAGTTGGAAGTGTCACCATTGAACATGTGTGGATTTGGAAGTTGGAAGTGTCACCATTGAACATGTGTAGATTTGGAAGTTGGAAGTGTCACCATTGAACATGTGTGGATTTGGAAGTTGGAAGTTGGAAGTGTCACCATTGAACATGTGTGGATTTGGAAGTTGGAAGTTGGAAGTGTCACCATTGAACATGTGCGGATTTGGAAGTTGTAATTTGTCAGTGTCACCATTGAACATGTGTAGATTTGGAAGTTGGAAGTTGGAAGTGTCACCATTGAACATGTGTGGATTTGGAAGTTGGAAGTTGGAAGGGTCACCATTGAACATGTGTGGATTTGGAAGTTGGAAGTGTCACCATTGAACATGTGTAGATTTGGAAGTTGGAATTTGGAAGTGTCACCATTGAACATGTGTGGATTTGGAAGGTGGAGGTTGGAAGTGCCACTATTGAACATGTGCAGATTTGGAAGTTGGAAGTGTCACCATTGAACATGTGTGGATTTGGAAGTTGGAAGTTGGAAGTGTCACCATTGAACATGTGCGGATTTGGAAGTTGTAATTTGTCAGTGTCACCATTGAACATGTGTAGATTTGGAAGTTGGAAGTTGGAAGTGTCACCATTGAACATGTGTGGATTTGGAAGGTGGAAGTTGGAAGTGCAACTATTGAACATGTGTAGATTTGGAAGTTGGAAGTGTCACCATTGAACATGTGTGGATTTGGAAGTTGGAAGTTGGAAGTGTCACCATTGAACATATGCGGATTTGGAAGTTGTAATTTGTCAGTGTCACCATTGAACATGTGTAGATTTGGAAGTTGGAAGTGTCACCATTGAACATGTGTGGATTTGGAAGTTGGAAGTTGGAAGGGTCACCATTGAACATGTGTGGATTTGGAAGTTGGAAGTGTCACCATTGAACATGTGTAGATTTGGAAGTTGGAATTTGGAAGTGTCACCATTGAACATGTGTGGATTTGGAAGGTGGAGGTTGGAAGTGCCACTATTGAACATGTGCAGATTTGGAAGTTGGAAGTGTCACCATTGAACATGTGTGGATTTGGAAGTTGGAAGTGTCACCATTGAACATGTGCGGATTTGGAAGTTGTAATTTGTCAGTGTCACCATTGAACATGTTTAGATTTGGAAGTTGGAAGTTGGAAGTGTCACCATTGAACATGTGTGGATTTGGAAGGTGGAAGTTGGAAGTGCAACTATTGAACATGTGTAGATTTGGAAGTTGGAAGTGTCACCATTGAACATGTGTGGATTTGGAAGTTGGAAATTGGAAGTGTCACCATTGAACATGTGTGAATTTGGAAGTTGGAAGTTGGAAGTGTCACCATTGAACATGTTTGGAATTGGAAGTTGGAAGTTGGAAGTGTCACCATTGAACATGTGTGGATTTGGAAGTTGTTAGTTGGAAGTGTCACCATTAAACATGTGTGGATTTGGAAGTTGGAAGTTGGAAGTGTCACCATTTAACATGTGTGGATTTGGAAGTTGGAAGTGTCACCATTGAACATGTGTAGATTTGGAAGTTGGAAGTGTCACCATTGAACATGTGTAGATTTGGAAGTTGGAAGTTGGAAGTGTCACCATTGAACAAGTGTGGATTTGGAAGTTGGAAGTTGGAAGTGTCACCATTGAACATGTGTGGAATTGGAAGTTGGAGGTTGGAAGTGTCACCATTGAACATGTGTGGATTTGGAAGTTGGAAGCTGGAAGTGTCAACATTGAACATGTGTAGATTTGGAAGTTGGAAGTTGGAAGTGTCACCATTTAACATGTGTGGATTTGGAAGTTGGAAGTTGGAAGTGTCACCATTGAACATGTGTAGATGTGGAAGTTGGAAGTGTCACCATTGAACATGTGTGGATTTGGAAGTTGGAAGTTGGAAGTGTCACCATTGAACATGTATGGATTTGGAAGTTGAAAGTTTTAATTTGCCAGTGTCACCATTGAACATGTGTAGATTTGGAAGTTGGAAGTGTCACCATTGAACATGTGTGGATTTGGAAGTTGGAAGTGTCACCATTGAACATGTATGGATTTGGAAGTTGGAAGTTGTAATTTGTCAGTGTCACCATTGAACATGTGTAGATTTGGAAGTTGGAAGTTGGAAGTGTCACCATTGAACATGTGTGGATTTGGAAGGTGGAAGTTGGAAGTGGAACTATTGAACATGTGTAGATTTGGAAGTTGGAAGTGTCACCATTGAACATGTGTGGATTTGGAAGTTGGATATTGGAAGTGTCACCATTGAACATGTGTGAATTTGGAAGTTGGAAGTTGGAAGTGTCACCATTGAACATGTTTGGAATTGGAAGTTGGAAGTGTCACCATTGAACATGTGTGGATTTGGAAGTTGGAAGTTGGAAGTGTCACCATTAAACATGTGTGGATTTGGAAGTTGGAAGTTGGAAGTGTCTCATTGAAAATGTGTGGATTTGGAAGTTGGAAGTGTCACCATTGAACATGTGTAGATTTGGAAGTTGGAAGTTGGAAGTTTCACCATTGAACATGTGTGGATTTGGAAGTTGGAAGTGTCACCATTGAACAAGTGTGGATTTGGAAGTTGGAAGTTGGAAGTGTCACCATTGAACATGTGTGGAATTGGAAGTTGGAGGTTGGAAGTGTCACCATTGAACATGTGTGGATTTGGAAGTTGGAAGCTGGAAGTGTCAACATTGAACATGTGTAGATTTGGAAGTTGGAAGTTGGAAGTGTCACCATTGAACATGTGTGGATTTGGAAGTTGGAAGTTGGAAGTGTCACCATTGAACATGTGTAGATGTGGAAGTTGGAAGTGTCACCATTGAACATGTGTGGATTTGGAAGTTGGAAGTTGGAAGTGTCACCATTGAACATGTATGGATTTGGAAGTTGAAAGTTTTAATTTGCCAGTGTCACCATTGAACATGTGTAGATTTGGAAGTTGGAAGTGTCACCATTGAACATGTGTGGATTTGGAAGTTGGAAGTGTCACCATTGAACATGTGTAGATTTGGAAGTTGGAAGTTGTAATTTGTCAGTGTCACCATTGAACATGTGTAGATTTGGAAGTTGGAAGTGTCACCATTGAACATGTGTGGATTTGGAAGTTGGAAGTGTCACCATTGAACATGTGTAGATTTGGAAGTTGGAAGTTGTAATTTGTCAGTGTCACCATTGAACATGTGTGGATTTGGAAGTTGGAAGTGTAACCATTGAACATGTGTAGATTTGGAAGTTGGAAGTTGGAAGTGTCACCATTGAACATGTGTGGATTTGGAAGGTGGAAGTTGGAAGTGCCACTATTGAACATGTGCAGATTTGAAAGTTGGAAGTGTCACCATTGTACATGTGTGGATTTGGAAGTTGGAAGTTGGAATTGTCACCATTGAACATGTGCGGATTTGGAAGTTGTAATTTGTCAGTGTCACCATTGAACATGTGTAGATTTGGAAGTTGGAAGTTGGAAGTGTCACCATTAAACATGTGTGGATTTGGAAGTTGGAAGTTGGAAGTGTCACCATTGAACATGTGCGGATTTGGAAATTGTAATTTGTCAGTGTCACCATTGAACATGTGTAGATTTGGAAGTTGGAAGTTGGAAGTGTCACCATTGAACATGTGTGGATTCGGAAGTTGGAAGTAACACCATTGTACATGTGTGGATTTGGAAGTTGGAAGTTGGAATTGTCACCATTGAACATGTGCGGATTTGGAAGTTGTAATTTGTCAGTGTCACCATTGAACATGTGTAGATTTGGAAGTTGGAAGTTGGAAGTGTCACCATTGAACATGTGTGGATTTGGAAGGTGGAAGTTGGAAGTGCAACTATTGAACATGTGTAGATTTGGAAGTTGGAAGTGTCACCATTGAACATGTGTGGATTTGGAAGTTGGAAATTGGAAGTGTCACCATTGAACATGTGTGAATTTGGAAGTTGGAAGTTGGAAGTGTCACCATTGAACATGTGTGGAATTGGAAGTTGGAAGTTGGAAGTGTCACCATTGAACATGTGTGGATTTGGAAGTTGGAAGTTGGAAGTGTCACCATTGAACATGTGTGGATTTGGAAGTTGGAAGTTGGAAGTGTCACCATTGAACATGTGTGGATTTGGAAGTTGGAAGTTGGAAGTGTCACCATTGAACATGTGTAGATTTGGAAGTTGGAAGTGTCACCATTGAACATGTGTAGATTTGGAAGTTGGAAGTTGGAAGTGTCACCATTGAACATGTGTGGATTTGGAAGGTGGAAGTTGGAAGTGCAACTATTGAACATGTGTAGATTTGGAAGTTGGAAGTGTCACCATTGAACAAGTGTGGATTTGGAAGTTGGAAGTTGGAAGTGTCATCATTGAACATGTGTGGAATTGGAAGTTGGAAGTTGGAAGTGTCACCATTGAACATGTGTGGATTTGGAAGTTGGAAGTTGGAAGTGTCACCATTGAACATGTGTGGATTTGGAAGTTGGAAGTTGGAAGTGTCACCATTGAACATGTGCGGATTTGGAAGTTGTAATTTGTCAGTGTCACCATTGAACATGTGTAGATTTGGAAGTTGGAAGTTGGAAGTGTCACCATTGAACATGTGTGGATTTGGAAGTTGGAAGTTGGAAGGGTCACCATTGAACATGTGTGGATTTGGAAGTTGGAAGTGTCACCATTGAACATGTGTAGATTTGGAAGTTGGAATTTGGAAGTGTCACCATTGAACATGTGTGGATTTGGAAGGTGGAGGTTGGAAGTGCCACTATTGAACATGTGCAGATTTGGAAGTTGGAAGTGTCACCATTGAACATGTGTGGATTTGGAAGTTGGAAGTTGGAAGTGTCACCATTGAACATGTGCGGATTTGGAAGTTGTAATTTGTCAGTGTCACCATTGAACATGTGTAGATTTGGAAGTTGGAAGTTGGAAGTGTCACCATTGAACATGTGTGGATTTGGAAGGTGGAAGTTGGAAGTGCAACTATTGAACATGTGTAGATTTGGAAGTTGGAAGTGTCACCATTGAACATGTGTGGATTTGGAAGTTGGAAGTTGGAAGTGTCACCATTGAACATATGCGGATTTGGAAGTTGTAATTTGTCAGTGTCACCATTGAACATGTGTAGATTTGGAAGTTGGAAGTGTCACCATTGAACATGTGTGGATTTGGAAGTTGGAAGTTGGAAGGGTCACCATTGAACATGTGTGGATTTGGAAGTTGGAAGTGTCACCATTGAACATGTGTAGATTTGGAAGTTGGAATTTGGAAGTGTCACCATTGAACATGTGTGGATTTGGAAGGTGGAGGTTGGAAGTGCCACTATTGAACATGTGCAGATTTGGAAGTTGGAAGTGTCACCATTGAACATGTGTGGATTTGGAAGTTGGAAGTGTCACCATTGAACATGTGCGGATTTGGAAGTTGTAATTTGTCAGTGTCACCATTGAACATGTTTAGATTTGGAAGTTGGAAGTTGGAAGTGTCACCATTGAACATGTGTGGATTTGGAAGGTGGAAGTTGGAAGTGCAACTATTGAACATGTGTAGATTTGGAAGTTGGAAGTGTCACCATTGAACATGTGTGGATTTGGAAGTTGGAAATTGGAAGTGTCACCATTGAACATGTGTGAATTTGGAAGTTGGAAGTTGGAAGTGTCACCATTGAACATGTTTGGAATTGGAAGTTGGAAGTTGGAAGTGTCACCATTGAACATGTGTGGATTTGGAAGTTGTTAGTTGGAAGTGTCACCATTAAACATGTGTGGATTTGGAAGTTGGAAGTTGGAAGTGTCACCATTTAACATGTGTGGATTTGGAAGTTGGAAGTGTCACCATTGAACATGTGTAGATTTGGAAGTTGGAAGTGTCACCATTGAACATGTGTAGATTTGGAAGTTGGAAGTTGGAAGTGTCACCATTGAACAAGTGTGGATTTGGAAGTTGGAAGTTGGAAGTGTCACCATTGAACATGTGTGGAATTGGAAGTTGGAGGTTGGAAGTGTCACCATTGAACATGTGTGGATTTGGAAGTTGGAAGCTGGAAGTGTCAACATTGAACATGTGTAGATTTGGAAGTTGGAAGTTGGAAGTGTCACCATTTAACATGTGTGGATTTGGAAGTTGGAAGTTGGAAGTGTCACCATTGAACATGTGTAGATGTGGAAGTTGGAAGTTTCACCATTGAACATGTGTGGATTTGGAAGTTGGAAGTTGGAAGTGTCACCATTGAACATGTATGGATTTGGAAGTTGAAAGTTTTAATTTGCCAGTGTCACCATTGAACATGTGTAGATTTGGAAGTTGGAAGTGTCACCATTGAACATGTGTGGATTTGGAAGTTGGAAGTGTCACCATTGAACATGTATGGATTTGGAAGTTGGAAGTTGTAATTTGTCAGTGTCACCATTGAACATGTGTAGATTTGGAAGTTGGAAGTTGGAAGTGTCACCATTGAACATGTGTGGATTTGGAAGGTGGAAGTTGGAAGTGCAACTATTGAACATGTGTAGATTTGGAAGTTGGAAGTGTCACCATTGAACATGTGTGGATTTGGAAGTTGGATATTGGAAGTGTCACCATTGAACATGTGTGAATTTGGAAGTTGGAAGTTGGAAGTGTCACCATTGAACATGTTTGGAATTGGAAGTTGGAAGTGTCACCATTGAACATGTGTGGATTTGGAAGTTGGAAGTTGGAAGTGTCACCATTAAACATGTGTGGATTTGGAAGTTGGAAGTTGGAAGTGTCTCATTGAAAATGTGTGGATTTGGAAGTTGGAAGTGTCACCATTGAACATGTGTAGATTTGGAAGTTGGAAGTTGGAAGTTTCACCATTGAACATGTGTGGATTTGGAAGTTGGAAGTGTCACCATTGAACAAGTGTGGATTTGGAAGTTGGAAGTTGGAAGTGTCACCATTGAACATGTGTGGAATTGGAAGTTGGAGGTTGGAAGTGTCACCATTGAACATGTGTGGATTTGGAAGTTGGAAGCTGGAAGTGTCAACATTGAACATGTGTAGATTTGGAAGTTGGAAGTTGGAAGTGTCACCATTGAACATGTGTGGATTTGGAAGTTGGAAGTTGGAAGTGTCACCATTGAACATGTGTAGATGTGGAAGTTGGAAGTGTCACCATTGAACATGTGTGGATTTGGAAGTTGGAAGTTGGAAGTGTCACCATTGAACATGTATGGATTTGGAAGTTGAAAGTTTTAATTTGCCAGTGTCACCATTGAACATGTGTAGATTTGGAAGTTGGAAGTGTCACCATTGAACATGTGTGGATTTGGAAGTTGGAAGTGTCACCATTGAACATGTGTAGATTTGGAAGTTGGAAGTTGTAATTTGTCAGTGTCACCATTGAACATGTGTAGATTTGGAAGTTGGAAGTGTCACCATTGAACATGTGTGGATTTGGAAGTTGGAAGTGTCACCATTGAACATGTGTAGATTTGGAAGTTGGAAGTTGTAATTTGTCAGTGTCACCATTGAACATGTGTGGATTTGGAAGTTGGAAGTGTAACCATTGAACATGTGTAGATTTGGAAGTTGGAAGTTGGAAGTGTCACCATTGAACATGTGTGGATTTGGAAGGTGGAAGTTGGAAGTGCCACTATTGAACATGTGCAGATTTGAAAGTTGGAAGTGTCACCATTGTACATGTGTGGATTTGGAAGTTGGAAGTTGGAATTGTCACCATTGAACATGTGCGGATTTGGAAGTTGTAATTTGTCAGTGTCACCATTGAACATGTGTAGATTTGGAAGTTGGAAGTTGGAAGTGTCACCATTAAACATGTGTGGATTTGGAAGTTGGAAGTTGGAAGTGTCACCATTGAACATGTGCGGATTTGGAAATTGTAATTTGTCAGTGTCACCATTGAACATGTGTAGATTTGGAAGTTGGAAGTTGGAAGTGTCACCATTGAACATGTGTGGATTCGGAAGTTGGAAGTAACACCATTGTACATGTGTGGATTTGGAAGTTGGAAGTTGGAATTGTCACCATTGAACATGTGCGGATTTGGAAGTTGTAATTTGTCAGTGTCACCATTGAACATGTGTAGATTTGGAAGTTGGAAGTTGGAAGTGTCACCATTGAACATGTGTGGATTTGGAAGGTGGAAGTTGGAAGTGCAACTATTGAACATGTGTAGATTTGGAAGTTGGAAGTGTCACCATTGAACATGTGTGGATTTGGAAGTTGGAAATTGGAAGTGTCACCATTGAACATGTGTGAATTTGGAAGTTGGAAGTTGGAAGTGTCACCATTGAACATGTGTGGAATTGGAAGTTGGAAGTTGGAAGTGTCACCATTGAACATGTGTGGATTTGGAAGTTGGAAGTTGGAAGTGTCACCATTGAACATGTGTGGATTTGGAAGTTGGAAGTTGGAAGTGTCACCATTGAACATGTGTGGATTTGGAAGTTGGAAGTTGGAAGTGTCACCATTGAACATGTGTAGATTTGGAAGTTGGAAGTGTCACCATTGAACATGTGTAGATTTGGAAGTTGGAAGTTGGAAGTGTCACCATTGAACATGTGTGGATTTGGAAGGTGGAAGTTGGAAGTGCAACTATTGAACATGTGTAGATTTGGAAGTTGGAAGTGTCACCATTGAACAAGTGTGGATTTGGAAGTTGGAAGTTGGAAGTGTCATCATTGAACATGTGTGGAATTGGAAGTTGGAAGTTGGAAGTGTCACCATTGAACATGTGTGGATTTGGAAGTTGGAAGCTGGAAGTGTCAACATTGAACATGTGTAGATTTGGAAGTTGGAAGTGTCACCATTGAACATGTGTGGATTTGGAAGTTGGAAGTGTCACCATTGAACATGTGTAGATTTGGAAGTTGGAAGTGTCACCATTGAACATGTGTGGATTTGGAAGTTGGAAGTTGGAAGTGTCACCATTGAACATGTATGGATTTGGAAGTTGGACGTTTTAATTTGCCAGTGTCACCATTGAACATGTGTAGATTTGGAAGTTGGAAGTGTCACCATTGAACATGTGTGGATTTGGAAGTTGGAAGTGTCACCATTGAACATGTGTGGATTTGGAAGTTGGAAGTTGTAATTTGTCAGTGTCACCATTGAACATGTGTAGATTTGGAAGTTTGAAGTTGGAAGTGTCACCATTGAACATGTGTGGATTTGGAAGTTGGAAGTGTCACCATTGAACATGTGTAGATTTGGAAGTTGGAAGTTGGAAGTGTCACCATTGAACATGTGTAGATTTGGAAGTTGGAAGGGTCACCATTGAACATGTGTGGATTTGGAAGTTGGAAGTGTAACCATTGAACATGTGTAGATTTGGAAGTTGGAAGTTGGAAGTGTCACCATTGAACATGTGTGGATTTGGAAGGTGGAAGTTGGAAGTGCAACTATTGAACATGTGCAGATTTGGAAGTTGGAAGTGTCACCATTGTACATGTGTTGATTTGGAAGTTGGAAGTTGGAATTGTCACCATTGAACATGTGCGGATTTGGAAGTTGTAATTTGTCAGTGTCACCATTGAACATGTGTAGATTTGGAAGTTGGAAGTTGGAAGTGTCACCATTGAACATGTGTGGATTTGGAAGTTGGAAGTTGGAAGTGTCACCATTGAACATGTGTGGATTTGGAAGTTGTAATTTGTCAGTATCACCATTGACCATATGTACATTTGGAATTTGGAAGTTGGAAGTGTCACCATTGAAAATGTGTGGATTTGGAAGTTGGAAGTGTCACCATTGAACATGTGTGGATTTGGAAGTTGTAATTTGTCAGTGTCACCATTGAACATGTGTAGATTTGGAAGTTGGATGTTGGAAGTGTCACCATTGAACATGTGTGGATTTGGAAGTTGGAAGTGTCACCATTGAAAATGTGTAGATTTGGAAGTTGGAGGTTGGATGTGTCACCATTGAACATGTGTAGATTTGGAAGTTGGAAGTTAGAAGGGTCACCATTGAACATCTGTGGATTTGGAAGTTGGAAGTGTTACCATTGAAGATGTGTAGATTTGGAAGTTGGAAGTTGGAAGTGTCACCATTGAACATGTGTAGATTTGGAAGGTGGAAGTTGGAAGTGCAACTATTGAACATGTGTAGATTTGGAAGTTGGAATTGTCTCCATTGAACATGTGTGGATTTGGAAGTAGGAAGTTGGAAGTGTCACCATTGAACATGTGTGGATTTGGAAGTTGGAAGTTGGAAGTGTCACCATTGAACATTTGTGGAATTGGAAATTGGAAGTTGGAAGTGTCACCATTGAACATGTGTGGATTTGGAAGTTGGAAATTGGAAGTGTCAACATTGAACATGTGTAGATTTGGAAGTTGGAAGTGTCACCATTGAACATGTGTGGATTTGGAAGTTGGAAGATGGAAGTGTCACCATCGAACATGTGTAGATTTGGAAGTTGGTAGTGTCACCATTGAACATGTCTGGATTTGGAAGTTGGAAGTTGGAAGTGTCACCATTGAACATGTGTGGAATTGGAAGTTGGAAGTTGGAAGTGTCACCATTGAACATGTGTGGATTTGGAAGTTGGAATTTGGAAGTGTCAACATTGAACATGTGTAGATTTGGAAGTTGGAAGTGTCACCATTAAACATGTGTGGATTTGGAAGTTGGAAGTTGGAAGTGTCACCATTGAACATGTGTAGATTTGGAAGTTGGAAGTGTCACCATTGAACATGTGTAGATTTGGAAGTTGGAAGTTGGAAGTGTCACCATTGAACGTGTGTGGATTTGGAAGTTGGAAGTTGGAAGTGTCACCATTGAACATGTGTGGATTTGGAAGTTGGAAGTTTTAATTTGCCAGTGTCACCATTGAACATGTGTAGATTTTGAAGTTGGAAGTTGGAAGTGTCACCATTGAACAAGTCTGGATTTGGAAGTTGGAAGTGTCACCATTGAACATGTGTGGATTTGGAAGTTGGAAGTGTCACCATTGAACATGTGTAGATTTGGAAGTTGGAAGTTGGAAGTGTCACCATTGAACATGTGTGGATTTG